>NC_091292.1:78115980-78228480 GCF_038502225.1 Cherax quadricarinatus | reverse complement strand
ACCAGCAGCACCACCACCACCATCATCAGCAACACCAGCAGCCGCAGCACCAGCAGCACCAGCACTAGCAGCACCACCAGCACTAGCAGCCGCAGCACCAGCACTAGCAGCACCACCAGCACCAGCACCACGCGTGTTGCCATAGTCAACAAACACTGTGTTGTTATACAATAATCACACAGACACACCACGAGCTGCTGAGAGGGGCCAATATATATGAAATACGAAGGGAGACACTGGTCAATGAAACAGCAAATATCGAACTTAAGCTGAAGGAATCTTACAGGAGACAAGAATCGCAAGAACTAAAAGCCATAAGGAAACTGAATAACCCAAAATAGTTATTCTCTTATGCCAAATCTAAGGTAAAAATAACATCCAGTATTGGGGAAATGCTTAGGCGAGATGGGACCTACACTGATGACAGCAAAATGAGTGAGATACTTAAGTCCCAATATGACTCAGTGTTCAGTGAGAGGTTACCCAGACTAAGGGTCGACAGTCTAAATGAATTATTTATGAACGAGACCCAAAATCTGGGCATCTCAAAAATCTGATATTATCCTAACACCACAACACTTAAAAGGCAATAAATGACATGCCCATGCACTCTGCCCTTGGGCCAGGCTAATGGAACTCCGTGTTCATCAAGAACTGCAAGAGGCCCCTGTCACATGCCTTCAACATTCAATGGAGAGGGACCATGGACACACGGGTCATCCCACACTCGCTAAAAACAACAGACAGCCCCACTCTACAAAGGTGGCAGTAAAGCAATTGCAAAGAACTACAGACCGATATCATAACATCCCATATCATAAAAATCTTTGAAAGGGTTCTAAGAAGCAAGATCGCCAACCACCTAGATACCCACAGGTTACACAACCCAGGACAACACAGATCAGAGGATCTCGCCTTCAATGTATCTACCGCATCTGCAAGGAAAATGATAGAATGGATAATGAGAACCTTCAAAGCTAGGGACGCCAAGCCCATGATGACACTCTTCAAATCGCTTGTTCTCTCTAGGCTGGAATACTGCTGTACACTAACTGCCCCTTTCAAGAAAGCCCAAAACGGAGATCACACAGAGTTACGTAGAAGAGTTTACAGGAGGAGGAAGAGAGTTGGTAAACTGCTCAATAACAAGCAAATATGTAAATATCACAAAGAAAAGAAAATTTGCGCTGATAAATTACAGATTTAGAACTAGAAGTTTCATGCCAGACAGAAGACACACAAAAGGAACAAAAAATGAATTCAATAACTAGGAAAAACGCAATATTGTTTTCCGCATATGCAAATTTAAGTTATATACATCTTCCAGTATTGGCCTCATACGGAATATTACACAGATGACACCAAAGATATGAACAAGTTCTTAAAAGAACAGTATGAATCCATTATGAGTGATTCTGTCGATGCCGTGAGAGTTAAAGTTGTCATAAATTCTGCCCGCCATATAAACTATATAATGTCATTAGCTCGAATCCTTGAGAATTGGAAAAGGGAAACAGACAACATGGCCACACACACAGCAACTGAATTTTAAAGGTGAGATATTTATAAAGAAATACGCAATACTATTAGCAAGAGTGATCAAGTTTTCTTTGAAGTTGGATGCTGGTAAAATCCCAGAAGCCTTAAAAAGTGCAGCAATATATATATATATATATTATATATATATTATATATATATATATATATATATATTTATATATAATATATAAATATAATGTCGTGCCGAATAGGCAGAACTTGCGATCTTGGCTTAAATAGCAACGCTCATCTTGCCATATAGGACAAGCGAAAATTTGTGTATGCAATAATTTCGCCAAAATCATTCTGAACCTAACGAAAAAAATATATTTCACTGTTTGTTTAGTATTAAATTATTGTAAACAAATCTAAAATATATTTAGTTGGGTTAGGCTAAAATAAATTGTTCTTGTTATAATAAGGTTAGGTAAGTTTTCTAAGATTCTTTTGGAACAAAATTATTAATTGTTGCATTAACATAAGTAAAAAAAAATATATCTTTAAACGTATAAGAGAAAATTTTAGAAAGGACAATTTTAAATGAATTCTTGCCAATTGACCAGTTTTACCTATTCGGCACGACATACATACATATATATATATATATATATATATATATATATATATATATATATATATATATATATATATATATATATATATATATATATATATATATATATATATATAAACCAGTAACACTAACATCACACATCATAATCTTTGAAAGGTTTCTGTGACAAATAAATTACTGACTTTATGGAGAAACATGAGCTATATAACTAAATTCAACATGGCTTTAGAGCAGGAAGGGCCTGCCTATCATAATTAAGATGAGGATGAATGGCAAGGAAGGAGAACAAAAAGTTGATGTATCTAGACGAATTTTACGAAAGCCCAAGACCAATGCGACCATAGAATAACTGCTCATACAATAAAGTGAATAGCCATAACAGAAGGAACTAGGTATTCATATTTCTAACACATGGATCGCACAGTGTGATGGTAAACAAAACATGGCCCAGTTTTAGCAAAACAAAGAGTTCAGTGCCCCAAGGCACGATGCTAGCACCTTCATTGTTTATCCTCATAGTAGATATAGACAAGAACAATAACCATAGCTTTCTAGTTTTTTTTTTAGCAGACGATACGAAATAAGTGCGTAAGTTGCATCAGTAGAAGAAACTACAAACACGTATTACCAAAGTGCTCGAAAAGAAAATGACAATGTTCAATGGTGACAAATGTCGACTTCTTAGGTAAGAGAAGAATAATGAACTCAAAAAGTGAAGATAATTCAGATCATATCCAACGACCTGAGTGTCAGAGCTGTCACTGAGAGAACATAATAAGGCAAATCACAGAGTGGATATAGAGAGCTTTCAAAACACCTGTGTTCTCATAACTTTTTTTCAGTTTTTCTGTGGTTACACGCCTTTCAAGGCAGGAAAGAGCTGGAAAACTGAGCACAGAATCAATAAATCATGTAAACTACTGGGCACCTCTCAAATTACTTAGATTATTTTCTCTGGAAGGAGGGAGAGATGCCTGATAATATATTAGTGGAAGATGCTTAATTTAAGGGACTTGCCATGATAACCCACCCTCTCACTGACACAACCCTCCACTGACCCCTCCCTCCCTCACTGACACAACCCTCCCTCCCTCACTGACCCCTCACTGACACAACCCTCCCTCTCACTGACCCCTCTCACTGACACAACCCTCCCTCCACTCCCCTCCCTCACTGACACAACCCACCCACCCTCCCTCCCTCACTGACACAACCCTCCCTCCACTGACCCCTCACTGACCTCCCTCCCTCCCTCACCCCTCACTCACTGACAACCCTCCCTCCCTCCCTGACACAACCCTCACTCACACAACCCTCCCTCCCTCCCTCACTGACACAACCCTCCCTCCCTCCCTCTCACTGACACAACCCTCCCTCCCTCTCACTGACACAACCCTCCCTCCCTCCCCCTCACTGACACAACCCTCCCTCCCTCCCCCTCACTGACACAACCCTCCCTCCCTCCCCCTCACTGACACAACCCTCCCTCCCTCCCCCTCACTGACACAACCCTCCCTCCCTCCCCCTCACTGACACAACCCTCCCTCCCTCCCCCTCACTGACACAACCCTCCCTCCCTCCCTCTCACTGACACAACCCTCCCTCCCTCCCTCACTGACACAACCCTCCCTCCCTCTCACTGACACAACCCTCCCTCCCTCTCACTGACACAACCCTCCCTCCCTCTCACTGACACAACCCTCCCTCCCTCTCACTGACACAACCCTCCCTCCCTCTCACTGACACAACCCTCCCTCCCTCCCTCTCTCTGACACAACCCTCCCTCCCTCTCACTGACACAACCCTCCCTCCCTCTCACTGACACAACCCTCCCTCTCACTGACAACCCTCCCTCTCACTGACAACCCTCCCTCCCTCTCACTGACAAACCCTCCCTCCCTCTCACTGACAACCCTCCCTCTCACTGACACACCCTCCCTCCCTCTCACTGACAACCCTCCCTCCCTCACTGACAACCCTCCCTCCCTCACTGACAACCCTCCCTCTCACTGACAACCCTCCCTCTCACTGACAACCCTCCCTCTCACTGACAACCCTCCCTCCCTCTCACTGACAACCCTCCCTCTCACTGACAACCCTCCCTCCCTCTCACTGACAACCCTCCCTCTCACTGACAACCCTCCCTCTCTCACTGACACACCCTCCCTCTCACTGACACAACCCTCCCTCTCACTGACAACCCTCCCTCTCACTGACAACCCTCCCTCTCCGAGTACCACCACTACCAATGCCCTCAGTACCACCACCATAACAGCCAACCAAGCATCCCCCCCCCACCATAAGAGCCATTATAACGCCGTATCGTCCCCATCACAAAACAAAGGCCTTTGTGTCAACAATTCACGCATCCTCGTATCAAACAAAATTCCAAACGAATATAAACAAACATTTCGGCAGCCAACATTTTTTTCACCCAACAGTTATTTCATGCAGGTTATTTGATCAATTTACGTAGATAATACTCTGGAAAGTGGTCATTACCCGGCGTGAATGTTAATTACACAGTACATGACCAACAGCCTCACGGATGATGCAGGGAACGACCCCCGCTGTTTGAGGTGGTCAGTCCCTCAGCCTGGAGAAGAGTTCAGCTTGATGGTCTGGAACGATGTGAAGCATGAGAAAGGAGTCTTAAATACTGTCGAAGGTGAGGTGGAAGATCTCGAAGACGTTGTAGGGGACGGGATCCACTAGTGGACTGTGACCACAAACACTGCAAGTGGTATCTACTACTCTTCATCGCGTATTTACTAGTTACGAGTGAGAAAGATTGGATTCCAGAGGGACCTACCTTCTTCTAGTAGTGGATCCCGTCCCCTACAACGTCTTCGAGATCTTCCACTTCACCTTCGACAGTATTTAAGACTCCGTTCTCATGCTTCAGCTTCATATCGTTCCAGACCAAGCTGAACTCTTCTGCAGGCTGAGGGACTGATCACCTCAAATACTTTTTCTCCAAGGTTGATGGACTGATTACAGCGACCCCGCTGTTTGCGGATGGGAGACAGTCCTCCATCCATTTTTCTGGCTGACACATAACGCGTTTTGTGCTTCATGTGATCCAGTTTACAACTGACAGTTATAATTAATATTGAAGTTATTTTGCTTAGAATCAATTAATCTACAGTTCATGTAACGGTGTGTACACGAATAACCAGCACAGAGAGAGAGAGAGAGAGAGAGAGAGAGAGAGAAGCTTATGACGACGTTTCGGTCCGACCTGGACCTATTTACAAGTCACACAGTGTGACTTAAATAACCCAAGTGGGACCGAAACCGTCATAAGTTTCTCCCTCCTATGTGTGGGTTACTTGTGTATTGTTCCCGTCATGGTATTGTGCCTTTTTGTTCTTTAAAAACACAGGTGTGCGGCCAGACCTAGTACACTAGCGCAGAAGTGAGGCGCAGCAGTTGGAGATGATGTCATAGGTGGGCGTGGCCCACCAGTGGAAGTAGGTCATGCTACACAGTTGTTTATCAGGACCAGTGTTGTATTTCTTCACACAACACTGGTCATAACACAGCTGAGCGTCAGATCTATGCATAATCTTCTAATGTATCCTATATTAAATGATACAAGACTAGGCTGAGTGTAGTAAAGCCAGTCATTCTCACGTCACCAGTAATGCTCGTGCAGATTTCAACGTTATTTTTTATACCGAGCCACCAAGTTGCCATACGTGTCGTGGCGTCTTAATACAAGTTTTTAATATTTTTTTTTTTTTTTTTTTTGCAACCAAATCTAGCCAATTAAACAAACTAATCTTGCATAGCCTAACGTTAAAAAAAAAAACTTACGTATAGTGTTACAGAAAAGGTTTAAGAAATTACCGCTAGAAGCATCGTATGAAAATTAACATAGCAAAATGAGGATTATCTGCTGTAAAACCCTTTTATTACGTCTCTCTTTCCCTGCCTCAACATATTTTTTTGTAATTATATCTGTATAAATTTCATGTATCTTGTGTTTGAGCTAGGTCATCGTGAAGTATGGTAATTTTAAGTAATAACAACTCTAGTTCTGCTCAAACATCATCTTTGTAGCGGCAGGGTAAATATAATAGGCTTTTGTTCCCGCAACACTGAAATTTAGAAGATGCCAGCCGCACGCTGCTTATGTGCCCAATTTTGCATTAATAAAATATAACAATGGAAGACTGGCCTTGCCCTCAGCGGCTCCCTTGCAGCTGGGTAATGATCGTTTGGACACTAGGATTTTCCAAGAAAAGTATGAGAAGCGCTGGTGGCTTCTGGCGCCGCCATTTTTGCCCCCCTGCTCTTTGTGTGTGTTGATAATGGAAACTCGACACCCAGCAAATCAAGTGGGATATTCCCAGATCACAAATGCTGCCAACTTTTCCCTGAGTTGCGAGCACTCGTCAGCACCTTCGTTCAGACATCTGGCACTGCCTTGCAGCATCTTCCTCAACCAGCATCGTCAGCACCTTTGTTCAGATATCTGGCACTGCTTCTCAGTATCATCAAACATCAGCATCTTCGCTCAGTCATCTGGCACTGCCTGGCATCTTCCAGGGCCAGTCAGTATACACGCTCAGCTATTTAACACTGCCTTGCAGTTTCCTTGACTAGTACCACCATCTTGGTTCTGTCATCTCTCAGCTTCCTTGACTGGAGTCAGCGTCTTGGCTCATTCGTCTCGCCAGAATTCATCATGGCAGCAGATGCTCTTCTAGCTGTTTCCTGTGATAGTTTCAAGACGCAGATAAATCATCTAATGCCGGATTCAGTCGCAGTGGAAATGTCATGACGAGAACATTTTTGTGCGCTGTCTGTTGCTACACATCCTGGAGATATACACTGTGAATGTTACTGTTACATTGTGAGATAATATTTAATATAACTATAGTCACTTCATTAGGTACACCCTTCTAGTGCTAGGTAGAGCCCTTCAGAACAGTCTGAATTCTGGGTGGCATGGATTCAACAAGGTGCTGGAAACATTCTTTAGAGATCCTGGTACATGATGACATGATAGCATCACGCAGTTGCTGCAGATCTGTCGTCTGTACATTCATGCTGTGAATCTCCCTATCCACCACAGCCAAATTCTGACTCTACCATCTGCATGTCGCAACAGAAATTGCTATTTGTCATACTAATCGATATTTTTTCCAGTCTTCAACTATCCAGTTTTGGTGCGACTGTGCCCACTGTAGCCTCAGTTTCCTGTTCTTGGCGAACATGAGTGGAACCCGGCATGGATATCTGCTGCTGGTTCCCATCCACTTCAAAGTTCCACGGGTTATTCGTCCAGAGGTAGTGTTCTGCATACCACTGTTGTAACATGTGGTTATTTGAGTTATTGTCTCCTTGTCATCTTGTCATTCTCCTATGATCTCTCTCAATAACAAGACGATACTCAAACACCCTGTCTGATACCAATAATCATTCCACTGTCAAAGTTACTTAGATCACATTTTCCCCTATCCTGATATTCAATCTGAACAACAACTGAATCTCTTGATCATGTCTGCATCTCTTTAGGCATTGAGTTACTGCCAGATGAATGACAGATTAGCTATTTGCATTAAAGAGCAGGTGTACCTAATAAAGTGGCCACTGAGTGTATTTTCGCGATAGACTAAACGAGAAGTGAGCACTAAAGACGCCGCAGCGTAAAATCCACAGACCTTGCGCTCTGTGGATTTTACACTGAGTAATTAAGTACTCGAGTTTGTACTCTGGGTTCACGTCATGTTGCAGGCTGTGATGGTTGACGGGGTACGTGGTAGGTAGAGCTGGTAGTAATTTTAGAGCGTGTGTACTCACCTACTCTCCTAATTATTTTTACAGGGATCGAGTCATAGCTCCTGGCCCCACCTCTTCACTGGTCGCTACTAGGTCCTCTCTCTGCTCCATGAGCTTTATCATACCTCCACTACATCACTTTCCAGACTATTCCACTTCTTCACAACTATGGCTGAAGAAATACTTCCTAACATCCCTCTTGACTCATCCGAGTCTTCAATTTCCAACTGTGACCCCTTGTTGCTGTGTCCCATCTCTGGAACATCCTGTCTGTCCACCTTGGCAATTCCTCTCAGTATTTTATATGTCGTTATCATGTCCCCCCTATCGCTCTTGTCCTCCAGTATCGTCAGGTCGATTTCCCTGTGTGTGTGTGTGTGTGTGTGTGTGTGTGTGTGTGTGTGTGTGTGTGTGTGTGTGTGTGTGTGTGTTAAAGCGCAGATTTTGATAAAAATATTAGCAATTACTACTAATACTACAGCCGCCTCTGCTGCTACAGCTGTTGTTAATACAACTACAGTTGCTGCTACAGTTACCAGTAGTAATGTTCCAGTAACTATTGTGTTTACTACTACAGCAGCAACTTTGCTGGTATAACTTATATTACAGCAAATACTTTAGTAAATGCAACTGTCAGCTACTACAATTACTACTACAAGTAGACGTTATTATTATTATTATTATTGATAGTTTTCGTTTTTTGTTATATTTGTTTACGAGAAGCTTTTTTCCCGACCACTCAACGGTTGTAACGGTCGTCAACGGTAAAGCCTCTAAGAGCTCCGTTTGCCGTTCTTGGTTTGCCTGTTACTCTTACGGGTCCTGACCTCTTAAAGAGATGCCTTGATTCTAGTTAAGTGTTCCTTGATTCAAGGAAGTGCAGCTGCTCTTTCCTTCCTCTGGTCGAACCTGATTGCCTCCCACCCTCAGGCACTGGGAATTTAGCGCTTCCCCATGAATAAATAATCGTAATAAGGATAGACAGAAGGAAAATAAAACTAAATTCAAGTCAGACAATGGTGAGGCGAGTCCACCGTCCAGAGGAAGACATGAACAGAGGTCGGAGGAGGTAATTGATTCAGAGGGATTTAGCCAGATAACCTCGGTGGGGAGGCTCCAGATTGCTCTCTACCCAATTTTGAACTGTACTCGCCAATTTGCGTTTTCGGGGGTCGAGAGACGCCTCCTAGACAACCATGATCGGCCTCACCGATTTGTGTCCTCTTGCAAATTATCATATCTACTCTTGAATAGAGCATAGAACGGGTGGGGTTTGAATGTGTGGCGAGCGAGTACTAAAACTCTTAAGGCTGCCTCCACTACTGCCTCATCCAAGTCATTCCACTTTTCAGCTACCCTGAGTTTTGACTCGTGTCCTCTTGATCTTGGTGGTTTTAATTTAGTCTATCTGCCCTATCAGTTCCTCTTGAGATTTTGTAATCATATCTCTTCTTGTTCTTTTCTCCTCTGATGTCGTCACATTCAGTTTCAAGTTCTCATTACTAGTAACTAGTTACTATTATTGCATTCATAGGCGAGTGTACCATCACCACCAACCACAATACTCACGAACCATCACCACCAACCACAATACTCACGAACCATCACCACCAACCACAATACTCACGAACCATCATCACCACCACCACCACCAACCACAATACTCACGAACCATCACCACCAACCACAATACTCACGAACCATCACCACCATCATCATCAACCACAATACTCACGACCCACCACCACCATCACCACCACGACCCACCACCACCATCAACACGTACCGGTCCACAACTGGATTTTTTTTCTTTTCTGTTGTAAGTCATTTCTGTGTTAAGTGTGTGTGAAAGCCATCCTCTACCCGCTGGTTGTCTGCACACTTCTTATTTTCTATGACAGGAAACTCAAGATTAATGTGCCTCTGTATCCTCATAAACCTCACATCATGAAAGAGGAACAGCACTCACTACTTACACACAGGGTGACCCAAAAGTTTGGACACATGGGCGAAATTTCGACAAAGTCGTACTTAATCCTGTGTGTACAGACTTTTGGGTCACCCTGTACAAACATTCCACATGCTAAAATTATTATATTGTTTCAAGTCTGACATTACTTGGCCAACCTTCAAATTTACACAGGTAAAGTAGATCCTAAGAATTTAATTTTGTAGCTCTGCCTCTCACGTGGAAACTGTAATATTGTGAATCCAAACACAAATGTAATTAACACTGGTTAACCACATAAACATCTGTCAGTCTGAACACTTAAATACTTTTCCACTTGACTTACACTTAAATTTGTCAGAATTATGCAGCGGATCTTGACTCGTCCCTAATAACAGCCAGAGTCACCGTTGTTGTTATTGATGTTACCATCACACCAGTGTAATGGAAATATAAACACATATGCAGTATAATGTGATCCTTTATTGACAACGTTTCACCCACACAGTGGGCTTTTTCAAGTCACACACGGATCTACCTGGGGTGGAAGGTACGGGAGTATTTATAGTCATGTTCAGAATGTTGAGGTCAGGTGAAGAATGTTGCATCTGATGATCTACCGGGTGGGGTTATAGAGTCTTGGGTAGCTTGGCAGGGGTATTGGACAAGTTGTGAGTAGACCTTCTGCAGTGTTCTATGTTCTTATGTGGGATAGCGATGAAGAAGTTTCTTGGCGAGTGGTTCAGCTATGTCATAGAATAGCCGTTTATTGAGAATTTTTGGCCTTACCTGCCGTGTTTATTATAACTATATATAATGAACACTTAGCTGATAAATGACAGCAAATCGTCTACACAGCCGCCCCTGCAGACGAGGTCTAGAAGCTGTCGAAACCATCACAACAGTGGGCTGTCAAGAGATACAATTTGTAAGTATAAATTACCCCTAGGGGGTGTTATGTCAGCATATTTCATTCGATGATGGCTGACGAAATACTTACTTGTTTGGACTCAAAAGTCCACACCTTACTGCCGATTATAGGTTGATTACAAACTCCTTGTGACTCAAGAATTGCGCAATCCCCCGATCTACAAGAAATTCGTAACATACCTTGCTCTTTGTAACGTGAGCTATGGTGTTCTCAACACCTTCGACAGATATCGGTGACTTGATAGAAGCTGAAGTGTCCTTGGATGTCCACGTCTTCCATTGTCTAGGAAACGCACACTGGTACACTATGTTCCACAAGATTTGTCTTTATTGTTCACAATGTATCACAAGAGAAGCTGATCACACTTTTCTTATGTTTATCGTGTTTTGTGAGACACTTTGTCCACACTAACGCACAGATCAGTGTTCTTTGTTGGTTATCCTGGCGTCAATGTCACTCTCACTAGAGTCAAAGATAGTCTGCCAGACGCCACAGTGCTCCATGCCGTCACTGCCCTAATACACAAAAAAAACGCTGACCTAGTACCTTGCATCCTTGTCACCTCCTCGATGAAGCAAAGCAGAATGTTTGTTTCTTTCTGTCTTAAGCAGAGACAACAATGTACACTATCTTTACTATGGTAATAAAGTGGGAGCAGGATTTTCCTTAATTGTCCTGCTAAGTAAGAGATGTACTGTCTCTTATAAAAATACACGTTGCAACACCGCTGCAAGGAGCAGAGGTCATTTGACTACGTGGCATAGCATCTGTGATCAATTACTCACTCTAGCAGTAAACAAGACGCTCGCCCCTTCTGAGTGGCTCCTCAGGGCTGAAAGGGCTGAAGGGGGCTGATACCCCCCTCCTGGAGAAAATTTCTCCACACCGTTGTTCTGGTTGAAATTGTTGGTTATAGAGATAAACGATGATTCCAGGATTCTTCTGTATTGAGTGTTGTCTTCTGTGGCTATAAGTCTTGAGTTTCTGTAGTTAATTAAATGGTTGTGTGAATTGCGATGTTGTACACAGGCATTCCTTGTATCGTCAGTCCTGCTTGCATATTGGTGTTCTGAAATACGTGTTTGGAGGTCTCTTGATGTTTCGCCCACATATAATTTGTTGCAGTCATTACAAGGGATTCTGTTTGTGACTTGAAAAAGCCCACTGTGTGGGTGAAACGTTGTCAATAAAGGATCACATTATACTGCATATGTGTTTATATTTCCACTGTGTCGGTATTTGATACCATTTATTTCCACACCAGTGTAATAAAGAATGGCTAAAATTTATGATTATCTCTTCATTAAATTTAAATAGTTACCCATTCCTTCCCTTGTAGTGTGTTTGAGTGTGGTAATAACGCAGCAGGTTTGATATACAGGTTCTTGAACATTAAAATGGTATAAAATACCGACAGGTTGTTAGGTAAGACACACATGCAACAGTTAGGTATCTTTATTTCGAAACGTTTCGCCTACACAGTAGGCTTCTTCAGTCGAGTACAGAAAAGTTGATAGAAGCAGAAGAGACTTGAAGACGATGTAATCAGTCCATCACCCTTAAAGTTTTGAGGTGGTCAGTCGCTCAGGGACTGACCACCTCACCATACCTGCCACCCCAGGATTCACGACAACCACCACTAACAACAATTGCTCACCATACCTGCCACCCCAGGACTCACGACCACTACTATCACTCACTCACCATACCTGCCACCCCAGGACTCGCGACAACCGCCACTAACAACACTCACCATACTTGCCACCCCAGGACTCGCGACGACAACCACCACTAACAACAATCACTCACCATACCTGCCACCCCAGGACTCGCGACAACCACCACTAACAACAATCACTCACCATACCTGCCACCCCAGGACTCACGACAACCACCACTAACAACAATCACTCACCATACCTGCCACCCCAGGACTCACGACAACCACCACTAACAATTACTCACCATACCTGCCACCCCAGGACTCGCGACAACCACCACTAACAACAATTACTCACCATACCTGCCACCCCAGGACTCGCGACAACCACCACTAACATCACTCACCATACCTGCCACCCCAGGACTCACGACAACCACCACTAACAACACTCACCATACCTGCCACCCTAGGACTCACGACAACCACCACTAACAATTACTCACCATACCTGCCACCCCAGGACTCGCGACAACCACCACTAACAACAATTACCACCAGCACTACATCTACCATACAAATTAGTACCACTGTTGCACCTGCAACCACCACCACTAAAACTGCTTCCAACACTACCACGGCTACTACCAACATGACTACCACCACTACCACCACCGATGGAAACTAAAAACGTAAGTCACTGGGACATTACGAACTACAATTCAGCCCCAGGAGTTAAATGTAAGTGATGCGGATCAACTACACACATACACACACACACACAGCCTCTAGGAGTGGGTACGAGACACCTCTAATAATGCCGGCCGACAAAACTTAAGAGGCCGTGCCAGGAGCCAAGACTCTACCCCGACACTCACAAACTGGCGAGTACATACACGACATCACCTGGAGACGGTGTTGTATAGATGATGTCACCGGCACATGACTTCAAGGGAGTCTCTGTTAGGATGTCGCACCTAGTAAAGGATCAGTCTCAGAGCAACAGCTCTCTCTCATAATGGATGTCAATCGTCTTACCACGACGGCTCAGTCCTCAAGGTCGTGATGTTGACAACTTTTTCAGTAAGGCTGTAAGCTGTAAGGTTCCCTTTTGAAGGCAGTAATGTGTCTATTGGCAGTTCTTCTTGCATGTAATGGGAGGGTGCCGAAACTTTGATCCTTTACGCTTATTCAGTGATATTTTAAGTGTTTATCTCATCCTGTTTCTCACTGGCGTTTAATTTGCACAGTGCCACGCCTCCCGCTCTCGTAAAATATTCAGTGTGCGGATCTGGAAGCCCCTCACGCACTTTCGCTGCACTCCAGGAAGCTCTCTTGTTAACCCTTTTGGGGATTAGTTGCTAGGCCGTCTAAGTATCCATGTGTTCTCATGCTATCCTCCACTGGGATGGAAAAACTAGCCACTTCGGCCGCGAAATCTAATCCGGTAATTTAGGAGTTTCACTGAATTTATATAGCCAGTGAAATTTCTGTCCATTCTCTGCCTTAAATGGAGTCTAAGCGAGCGCAAGTAATTTGAAAAGTATTGTCAGTGGTTTAACATTATCTTGTTTTGAAGGTTATTGTTATCCATTGTTATTTTATTGTCAGCTACGACACTAACATTGTTGTTAGTGTCACAGCTGTGTACGACGAACGTTTCAATAAAGATAGCAACTGTTATACATGTGACTTAATGATAAACTTGTCGGTATTTTATACCATTTTCAGTATGTCCTAAATAGGCCATACCCTGACGAGAACGTCACCCTCACTCACTAAGGCTAACAGTATGGAGGAAGTAAATCCTCTGTCAGTTTGGCTTGAGTCTTAAAGCCCTGTAGCCATGCTGCTCTCAAGCGGGTAAATAAGCATCTGAGAGTATGGAGTCATTACCCAGCGATGGGGCTCTTGGGGAAGGAGGGGAGGTGGAGGAGAGGGGGGAGGGATGGAGTGCAGGAAGACCCGACTTCTCCTCAGCCGAAAAAAAAGAAACGCGATTTCCAAGGCTTCCAAAGCAATTTCAGAGCATTTTATAGAAATAAATTGCTAGTTAAACAGCCTGGAGATTTTTTGTGCAGGATATTTAGCGGAATAAAACGAATTATTTTTCTCAGCTCAGTGCTCTGCGGTTACTTTGTTCTTACATATTTTCTCGACAATTTCCTAGCGGGATTAGCTCTCCCGCAGACCTCTAATGCGGCCTAATATCTACTTGGCAATTCCAGTATTCCAGTGACAATAAACACAGTAAAAAGGATTTTGTTTATCTTTTATTCAAACACTAATGTTCTTTCAGTTTATACTAGTGACCGGTATCACATATGCGTGACACCAGTCACTGTGTGGTTCAGAGTGGTGTTACGCACACGTAACACCACTAAACCACACAGCTGTGACACAAGAGGAAGCACAGCACCTGGACGAACGGTATACATCACCGGCAATGACAGCAACAACGAAATGCCGTTTATTAGTAGACTTCTAGTTAACTGCAACGTTTGCAACTTACAAGGAGACCCGCACTAACCACTGACAACGAAACATGAATATATAAATGCGTGCAACTTATTTAGACGTGTCCGATACAGCAGACTACAGCGGCTGTATGCTGCTCATACCTAAACAAACTGTGGATAAATAAAAAGAAGAGATAATAGCTACTAGAGCCGAAAAAATACGAGTTATGATGTAGAGTTGTTAAAAAAAGATTTCCACGCTGGATGATAGAATGAAAGGACGATAACTACGTACAAGGTTAAAGACCTTTTAGTACCTGCAACAAGGTTGACAAGATACGCTCATCATAACTTGAGGGAAAAAAATGGATCCCAAAGTTTACAAATATGTATATATATATATATATATATATATATATATATATATATATATATATATATATATATATATATATATATATATATATATATATATTTATTTATTTATTTTCTTCACACTAGAAGTCCAATGAAATGAATTTTAAGATGTGGTAACAAGTGCCAATTTTGGGTATTTTTAATATATAAAAAGTCATTACCGAAGACTTCACAAGCAAGCACAACTCTGCTCCTGTAGCTACAAACATGACTTTCGCGTACATATCAAGGCGCGCGCGCGCGCGCGCACACACACACACACACACACACACACACACACACACACACACACACACACACACAGTCCCAGGACCTGTGCTACTCTTGGTATATGTGAATGACATGATGGAAGTGTCCCTGTTCGCAGGTGATGTGAAGTTAATAAAGAGAATTAAATCAGAGTATCAGGCAGGACTACAGAGAGACGTGGACAGGCTGGAAGCTTGAGCCAGCAACTGGCTCCTGCAATTTAACCCTGCCAAATGAAAAGTCATGAAGATCGGGGAAGGGCACAGAAGACAGCAGACAGTGTTACGACTCTGATGTCGTAACTTAAATAAAATGTTCCTGGTTCCTAAAGGCTACTCACACTGCTGTCTAGGGGCATTTGAATTACACTGAAGCGCACAGCAACTCTTGGGCCAGCATGTACTCGTATATTAAACAATATTAATTACTAGGAGGGACAAAAACTCGCCTATATAGAAATATATCTATATTAATAAGTAACTTGTATAGAAATTACAATCTACTCCAAAAATCCACCACACTCCAGTTCACATTAGCTCACTAACACACGGCTACTAATGGAGTTAAACCAAATAAATGAACATTTATAAATAGGGAGGCTCCATGATACCCCTCTTTCTGCAGGCTACTCAGCCTACAGTGGAAACGTTAAATACTCTCCAAAACACAGGTCCCTGCATACTAGGGCTCTACAGCTAAATGAGAGTACTTAAACACAAAACTACCTATAGCACAGAAAAAAAAAACTCGCTAAACCACCTACTCACACTAACGCCAACCCATGACGACTTCACCCACCCGCCTTCCTACACGTACTGAACTAAACACACCTCTCATCTGCTCCTGTCCTGGCCACTGCCTGACTTTCAGTTCAATCCTGGAACTATGTTATATAAAATATTTTTCCTGTATTTCACTGTGTAACACAGTACAGACTAGGTGTCCAAAGACTGCAAGCCTCACTCAAGGAAAAGGATCTTGGGGTGAGTATAATACCGAACACATCTCCTGAGGTGCACATCAACCAGATAACTGCTGCAGCATATAGGCGCCTGGCAAACCTGATAATATCGTTACGATACCTCAGTAAGGAATCGTTCAAGACACTGTACACTGTGTACGTCAGGCCCATACAGGAGTACGCAGCACCAGTTTGGAGCCCACACCTGGTCAAGCACGTCAAGACATTAGAGAAAGAGCAAAGGTTTGCAACAAGGCTAGTTCCAGAGCTAAGGGGAATGTCCTACGAAGAAAGGTTAAGGGAAATCTGCCTGACGACACTGGAGGACAAGAGGGTTAGGAGAGACATGATAACGACATAAAAAATACTGCTAGAAATTGACAAGGTGGACAGAGACAAGATGTTCCAGAGATGGGACACAGAAACAAGGGGTCACAATTGGAAGCTGAAGATTCAGATGAGTCAGAGAGATGTTAGAAAGTATTTCTTTAGTCATAGAGATGTCGGGAAGTGGAATAGTCTGGCAAGTGACGTAGTGGAGGCAGGAACCATACATAGTTTTAAGATGAGGTATGATAAAGCTCATGGAGAAGAGAGAGTACCTAGTAGCGATCAGCGAAGAGGCGGGTCCAGGAGCTATATATCGACCCCTGCAACCACAAATAGGCGAGTACACACAACGTACGTACGTACGTAAAGCAAACAAAAAACGTATGTAGTTTACATATAAAATACTGTTGAAGATAACAGAAAGCCACTAGTACCCACGTACATTTCGTACATACCTAAGGACGTATATTGCAAGATGAGAGTAACAAGTACTGTCCAAAGTATCATGTTAATAACCTGCTGGAGGGGACTGAATCATGCTACTTACCGTGGATGTTAGGTTAGCGCAAAGAATAAGAATGGGAGAGGATAGAGGCAAACTAGAGGAAGTCTGGGACAGGTTGCAAGGGCTGTCGGACAGGACTAAGCTCATGCAAATAGTATGCAAATGACCTGCTGGAGCTAATTCAAGACAGTGTATTTTTGAGAGGCTGATGACGTGAAAATAAGAACAAAAAACAGCCGGAGAGGACGAGAAGAAAGGTGATCTAGAAGGGACATGTTCACGACGTACAGAATATGAGGGATATAAGGAGTAGATATGAAGAGGATGATTAATTTACTTGTGGAAAAACACACAGTTCAGGACATTAATTAAAGGAAACTTTTCGCCACGAGTGTCTTTAGTACTAATATAGAGATAACTAAGAAAACTACTATATATAGTGACAGTAGTCAGGTGGTAAGTCATGAGAGCGGCGGCGGCGACAGCAGCAATAATTGTGGTGAGATTGGTTGGGTTTGAAGTGTCAACATCAACTATCACAACGACACGTCACCTTCCACCTGGCTACTGCCAATATATAAACTTGTTTCCTAGTTATGTGTATAACGACTGACGAAGTCACTCGTGGCGAAACGTTTCCTTTAATAAATGTCCTGGACTGTACAAGAATGTTTTTTTTTTTTTCCACATCTTGTCGGTATCACCATGATTCACGAATTTGGATGCTTGATTAACCAGGTTATGGTGTTCAACAAGAGGCATGATTGAGACTAACCACGGGAAAAAATAATATCCAAAAACACTTTTTCAATATATCTATTTACTACAAGTACATGTACAAGGTATACAGTCCTAGCTGACATCAGTGACATACTCCTATATAGAAAGCCGCTTGTTATGTAGAGCATTTCGGGCAAATTAGGTCAGTTTTGTCCCAGGATGCGACCCACACCAGTCGACTAACACTCAGGTAACCCATTTTACTGATGGGTGAACAGGTACAGCGGGTGTCTAATGAAAACATGTCCTAATGTTCTCCAGCCGTACTGGGGCATCGATCCCCGGACATCAGCGTGTGAACTGAGTGCGCTGCTAGCCATCGCGCTACGAGACACCAGGATTACCAGGTAGACTACAAAAGCGTCAATACGTCGTATGTCCGAAGTCGAAAAACATTTTAAATTTGTATAGAGCGCATTTACTATTTTTAAAACTGCGGTGCCAGTTTACATCGCATATATTTTACTACAAACTAATATCGGTATTCTTATATGAAGTTCACGTCTACTGTAAACTGGTATTATTACTGTCTGTATCTCCCGCTTAAATAAGAGATTTCGTTCGGATTTTTAACCCCGGAGGGTTAGCCACCCAGGATAACCCAAGAAAGTCAGTGCGTCATCGAGGACTGTCTAACTTATTTCCATTGGGGTCCTCAATCTTGTCCCCCAGGATGCGACCTACACCAGTCGACTAACACCCAGGTACCTACTTGCTGCTAGGTGAACAGGACAACAGGTGTAAGGAAACGTGTCGAAATGTTTCCACCCGCCGGGAATCGAACCCAGGCCATCCGTGTGTGAAGCGAGAGCTTTAGCCACCGGGCCACCAGACCTGGATAAGACAGAACAAAACCAAAAAAATAAAGATTGTAGCCAAGTGAGGAGGAGGCTGCTGGACGCATCCTGTGAACACTTGTGAAGGTGTTAATTAAAGTGCACGAGATGTAAACACGATAAGTGGAACGGGAGAGAGAGAGAGAGAGAGAGAGAGAGAGAGAGAGAGAGAGAGAGAGAGAGAGAGAGAGAGAGACGGTGACGCAGGAGCAACTAGTGAAGAAAACAGTTGTGTCTGAGACAAACAGAATAATCACACCGAGGTAAGTTACACTGACAAAATTAGAATCGCCTGTGACACCTTACTTCAAGATTCAAGTCCATTTAACTTATTTCCAAGACTATCCTCATAGATTGTTACCAGACTAACACATCAAGAGGGCGCCACCTGCCAGAACCCATTCATCTCCTGTCCACCTCACACTGTAAGAAGCCATTGTCGCGTAATTCCATAAACTGTCCAGAAAATTATTGCCTTCATCGTCGCATAAATATCCGTTGTGCAATCGCAAAAAAAAAAAAAAAAAAAAAAAAAAAAAAAAAAAAAAAAAAAAAAAAAAAAAAAAAAAAAAAAAAAAAAGCAATTGCAACTTGTATAATTACTACCAATTCAGAGTCATGTACTTATATATCTGTTATATCTATGTGACTCTGATGGGTTAGTTTTATACCCCTTAAAGAATATCTTATCATTTCACATACACTTTTTAAATTACACCAAAGTGGTTGGGCCACTTACCTTTTATATCCTACCTCTCTCCCCCCTCCCACCCTTTTCCAATATTTCCATCCTTACCCATCCTTCTTCCTTACCCATCCTTCTTCCTTACCCATCCTTCTTCCTTACCCATCTTACCAAAGCTCTGGTCATCATCATCAGAAGATTTATCAACTCCGTTGATCAACCAGGTTAGGTTAGGTAAGGTTTGTCTGGAAATAGGACAATTATCTCCCGACGCGCGGATCTTAGTCATATGATGACTCGCAGCTTTTGGTCATATGACCGAGGCCTTCAGCTGGCTTACCAGTTCACCCCTTTAAAAATTATGGTTATGATTATAGCCATCAGATGTAAATATTGATCAATGCATCTTGTCTCGACATTTCTACGTGATCAAACTACCCCAACAACCTCGCCTCTCTTTTCACTTATAACTTGCGTAACATCTCTCATATAATTTATTTACTAACTACATATATATCGGTCGCTGCGCGATCCGAAAAAGGTATCCCCGGTGTTACACAATTCCATACCCAATACACGCAAAATGAATAGTGCAGAGTGGTCATAAAATTGAAATATACCAATATATAAAAAATATGTAATGTGTGTGTTTGCTGGTGTGCGTATATATACTCCTGTACATATATATATTCATTTTTAAAACACGTGCGTGTAAGTGTGCGTCTGTGTAAATTTTATGGTATGCATTTACGTGTGTACATGCAGGCATGTGTTTGCGTACATGTGTATATAGTATCAAAATTTGTTACCAGGGAATTAAAAATTTTGACAATATTAAAACTTAAATAACCGGGCATTAAAACTTTAATATCTGGGTATCACAAATCTAACACCCGGGTATACAATTTTTAGCAGCTCCAAGACGTAACGTGACTGGAAAAAATCACCCACATACCATAAGTCTCGCTCTCTTAACAACACTGAGTTTAATAACCTACTACCTGTTCCAGACGTGTAACATCACCTAGGTTGTTACACTATCCACTATATCACTAGCGTTTTCTAAATCCAAAAACGCAATAAACGGCTATTTTTTTTTACTAGTCTAAACAAACAGTTCTTTGTATTATCTAAGTCTTGCTAACACATATATATGGTGCTTGTATCCGACAATACAGCAGTAGCAGCAGTGTTGGTAATAGTAATAGTTATAGTATCAGTAGTAGTAATAGTAGTAGTAGTAATAGTAGCAATAGTAGAAATAGCAGTAGTAGTAATAGTAGCAGTGGTAGTAATTCTAGCAGTGGTAGTAATAGCAGTAGTAGTAATAGCAGTAGCAGTAGTAGTAATAGCAGTAGCAGTAGTAGTAATAGCAGTAGCAGTAGTAGTAATAGCAGTAGCAGTAGTAGTAATAGCAGTAGCAGTGGTAATAGCAGTGGTAGTGATAATAGCAGTGGTAGTGATAATAGCAGTGGTAGTGATAATAGCAGTGGTAGTGATAGTAGCAGTGGTAGTGATAGTAGCAGTGGTAGTGATAGTAGCAGTGGTAGTGATAGCAGCAGTGGTAGTGATAGCAGCAGTGGTAGTGATAGCAGCAGTGGTAGTGATAGCAGCAGTGGTAGTGATAGCAGCAGTGGTAGTGATAGCAGCAGTGGTAGTGATAGCAGCAGTGGTAGTGATAGCAGCAGTGGTAGTGATAGCAGCAGTGGTAGTGATAGCAGCAGTGGTAGTGATAGCAGCAGTGGTAGTGATAGCAGCAGTGGTAGTGACAGCAG
This sequence comes from Cherax quadricarinatus, assembly GCF_038502225.1. NCBI lineage: Eukaryota > Metazoa > Arthropoda > Malacostraca > Decapoda > Parastacidae > Cherax > Cherax quadricarinatus. Next base: position 78,207,042 of record NC_091292.1, on the reverse strand, counting down.
CAGTGGTAGTGACAGCAGCAGTGGTAGTGACAGCAGCAGTGGTAGTAATAGTAGCAGTGGTAGTAATAGTAGCAGTGGTAGTAATAGCAGCAGTGGTAGTAATAGCAGCAGTGGTAGTAATAGCAGCAGTGGTAGTAATAGCAGCAGTGGTAGTAATAGCAGCAGTGGTAGTAATAGCAGCAGTGGTAGTAATAGCAGTGGTAGTAATAGTAGCAGTGGTAGTAATAGTAGCAGTGGTAGTAATAGTAGCAGTGGTAGTAATAGTAGCAGTAGTAGTAATAGTAGTAGTAGTAGCAGTAGTAGTAATAGTAGCAGTAGTAGTAATAGTAGCAGTAGTAATAGCAGTGGTAGTAATAGTAGCAGTGGTAGTAATAGCAGCAGTGGTAGTAATAGCAGTAGTAATAGGAGCAGTAGTAATAGCAGTAGTAGTAATAGCAGTAGTAGTAATAGCAGTAGTAGTAATAGCAGTAGTAGTAATAGCAGCAGTAGTAATAGCAGTAGTAATAGTAGTAGCAGTAGTAGTAATAGCAGTAGTAGTAATAGCAGTAGTAATAGCAGACCAGCAGCAATAGCTGCAACAGCAACAGCAGCAGTAAGCACAGCAGCAATACAGCAGCGGCAGTAACACCAGCAGTGGCAGCAATGCAATTGTTATGGCAGCAACAGCAGCGGCAGTAACCAGCGCGGTTATGCTAGCAATGTTAAGGCAGCAACAAGCTGTTGCGGCAGTAACAGCGTTGGGCGGCAGTAACAGCGTTGCGGCAGCAATAGCGCGGCAGCACAGCGTTAGCGGCAGTAACAGCAGCAGCGGCAGCAATGCTTGGCAGCGGCAGCAACAGCGCGGCAGTAATAGCACAGCGTTGCGGTAACACAGCGGCGGCGGCAATAGCAGCGCGGCAGTAATAATGTTGGCTGCAGCAGCAGGCAGCAACAGCAGCGCAAGGGTAACAGCAAGCAGCAGTAACAGCAGCAGCAATGTTAGCAGCAGCAACAGCAGCTAGCAGCAGCAGTTACAGCAGCAGTAATATAGCAGCAATATGCAGCATAGCAAGCAGCAGATCGCAGAAGTTGCCATCCTCAACCTCACCTTATACTCTCCTCGCCATTATTACGTCACGATATCACCCTTCACACCTCATACTCTCCTCGCCATTATTACCTCACGATATCACCCTTCACACCTCATACTCTCCTCGCCATTATTACCTCACGATATCACCCTTCACACCTCATACTCTCCTCGCCATTATTACCTCACGATATCACCCTTCACACCTCATACTCTCCTCGCCATTATTACCTCACGATATCACCCTTTACACCTCATACTCTCCTCGCCATTATTACCTCACGATATCACCCTTCACACCTCATACTCTCCTCGCCATTATTACCTCACGATATCACCCTTCACACCTCATACTCTCCTCGCCATTATTACCTCACGATATCACCCTTCACACCTCATACTCTCCTCGCCATTATTACCTCACGATATCACCCTTCACACCTCATACTCTCCTCGCCATTACCTCACGATATCACCCTTCACACCTCATACTCTCCTCGCCATTATTACCTCACGATATCACCCTTCGCACCTCATACTCTCCTCGCCATTATTACCTCACGATATCACCCTTCGCACCTCATACTCTCCTCGCCATTATTACTTCACGATATCACCCTTCACACCTCATACTCTCCTCGCCATTATTACTTCACGATATCACCCTTCACACCTCATACTCTCCTCGCCATTATTACTTCACGATATCACCCTTCACACCCCATACTCTCCTCGCCATTATTACTTCACGATATCACCCTTCACACCCCATACTCTCCTCAACACTAACAAACATTATTTCTGAGAAGCAACCCTAGTCTCTCTTGCCAACACTTAACCTCTATATTACAACTTGGGTAGTTAAATGAGTAATGTAAGAGCGTCAGTGATGGCTCTATCGATGCTGCTGCCGCTACCACCACTGCTGTTACCACTGCTACCTCTGCTGCTACCGCTGCTGCTACCTCTGCTGCTACCGCTGCTGCTACCGCTGCTACCACTGCTGTTACCGCTGCTGCTACCACTGCTGCTGCTGCTGATGCTACCGCTGATGCTACCGCTGCTGCTCCCACTGCTACCACTGCTGTTACCGCTGCTGCTACCACTGCTGCTGCTGCTGATGCTACCGCTGATGCTACCGCTGCTGCTCCCACTGCTACCACTGCTGTTACCGCTGCTGCTACCACTGCTGCTGCTGCTGATGCTACCGCTGATGCTACCGCTGCTGCTCCCACTGCTACCACTGCTGTTACCACTGCTGCTGCTGCTGATGCTACCGCTGCTGCTCCCACTGCTACCACTGCTGTTACCACTGCTGCTGCTGATGCTACCGCTGCTGCTCCCACTGCTACCACTGCTGTTACCACTGCTGCTGCTGCTGATGCTACCGCTGCTGCTCCCACTGCTACCGCTGCTGCTACCACTGCTGCTACTTTTCACCAGCTGTAAAATAACACACAAGCTCGTCTTTCGCCTGGTATCCCTGGTTATACAGTTATACAGCAATAGACAACGCATATTCGTGACGCAATCTACCGTTGTGTTATACTCTATTCTGTTTACCTGCCGCCTCACCTGTCAGCTGTTAATCTCTGTCAGCTCTCATTTCCTGTCTGTATCTGCTGGTTAGAGGACTTCGCTGTTTTACTAGCAGTGTGTGGTGAGAGGGGCTGTCAGTCACTGTTGTTAAAGAGATTAGATATCTTTCCAACACTCCTGACAGATGCCACACATCTGCTGAATACTGAGCATAAACGTACAGGCTACTGGACGTATATATACTAACTATTGAACACATATACTGGCTACTGAAAACACATGTACTGACTACTGGAAGGACAAACTGATAACTGAATGTACGTACAAGACATTACACCAGGGACTGTGTGTATGGCGACTACTGAAGTAGCAATGCTCATTACTGGATGACTGTGGGTATGTCATGAACCATCCTCGTCACGACACTACTGGACGACTGTGGGTATATCAACAACCATCCTCGTCACGACACTACTGGAGGACTGTGGGTATATCAACAACCATCCTCGTCACAACACTACTGGATGACTGTGGGTATAACAACCATCCTCGTCACAACACTACTGGATGACTATGGGTATATCAACAACCATCCTCGTCACGACACTATTGGATGACTGTGGGTATATCAACAACCATCCTCGTCACAACACTACTGGATGACTGTGGGTATATCAACAACCATCCTCGTCACGACACTACTGGACGACTGTGGGTATATCAACAACCATCCTCGTCACAACACTACTGGATGACTGTGGGTATATCAACAACCATTCTCGTCACAACACTACTGGATGACTGTGGGTATATCAACAACCATCCTCGTCACGACACTACTGGATGACTGTGGGTATATCAACAACCATCCTCGTCACGACACTACTGGACGACTGTGGGTATATCAACAACCATCCTCGTCACGACACTACTGGATGACTGTGGGTATATCAACAACCATCCTCGTCACGACACTACTGGATGACTGTGGGTATATCAACAACCATCCTCGTCACAACACTACTGGATGACTGTGGGTATATCAACAACCATCCTCGTCACGACACTACTGGACGACTGTGGGTATATCAACAACCATCCTCGTCACGACACTACTGGACGACTGTGGGTATATCAACAACCAGCCTCGTCACGACACTACTGGATGACTGGGTATATCAACAACCATCCTCGTCACAACACTACTGGACGACTGTGGGTATATCAACAACCAGCCTCGTCACGACACTACTGGATGACTGGGTATATCAACAACCAGCCTCGCCACAACACTACTGGACGACTGTGGGTATATCAACAACCAGCCTCGTCACAACACTACTGGACGACTGTGGGTATATCAACAACCATCCTCGCCACAACACTACTGGACGACTGTGGGTATATCAACAACCAGCCTCGCCACAACACTACTGGACGACTGTGGGTATATCAACAACCAGCCTCGTCACAACACTACTGGACGACTGTGGGTATATCAACAACCAGCCTCGTCACAACACTACTGGACGACTGTGGGTATATCAACAACCAGCCTCGCCACAACACTACTGGACGACTGTGGGTATATCAACAAACAGCCTCGCCACAACACTACTGGACGACTGTGGGTATATCAACAACCAGCCTCGCCACAACACTACTGGACGACTGTGGGTATATCAACAACCAGCCTCGTCACAACACTACTGGACGACTGTGGGTATATCAACAACCAGCCTCGCCACAACACTACTGGACGACTGTGGGTATATCAACAACCAGCCTCGTCACAACACTACTGGACGACTGTGGGTATAACAACCAGCCTCGCCACAACACTACTGGACGACTGTGGGTATATCAACAACCATCCTCGTCACAACACTACTGGACGACTGTGGGTATATCAACAACCAGCCTCGCCACAACACTACTGGATGAGTGTGGGTATATCAACAACCATCCTCGTCACAACACTACTGGACGACTGTGGGTATATCAACAACCAGCCTCGTCACAACACGACTGGACGACTGTGGGTATATCAACAACCATCCTCGTCACGACACTACTGGATGACTGTGGGTATATCAACAACCATCCTCGTCACAACACTACTGGAGGACGGTGGGTATATCAACAACCATCCTCGTCACAACACTACTGGAGGACTGTGGGTATATCAACAACCATCCTAGTCACAACACTACTGGATGACTGTGGGTATATCAACAACCATCCTCGTCACAACACTACTGGATGACTGTGGGTATATCAACAACCATCCTCGTCACGACACTACTGGAGGACTGTGGGTATATCAACAACCATCCTCGTCACGACACTACTGGATGACTGTGGGTATATCAACAACCATACTCGTCACAACACTACTGGATGACTGTGGGTATATCAACAACCAGCCTCGTCACGACACTACTGGATGACTGTGGGTATGTCATTAACCAGCCTCGTCACGACACTACTGGATGACTGTGGGTATGTCATTAACCAGCCTCGTCACGACACTACTGGATGACTGTGGGTATGTCATGAACCATCCTCGTCACGACACTACTGGACGATTGTGGGTATATCAACAACCATCCTCGTCACAACACTACTGGACGACTGTGGGTATATCAACAACCATCCTCGTCACAACACTACTGGACGATTGTGGGTATAACAACCATCCTCGTCACAACACTACTGGACGACTGTGGGTATATCAACAACCATCCTCGTCACGACACTACTGGACGATTGTGGGTATATCAACAACCATCCTCGTCACGACACTACTGGATGACTGTGGGTATATCAACAACCATCCTCGTCACAACACTACTGGATGACTGTGGGTATATCAACAACCATCCTCGTCACGACATTACTGGATGACTGTGGGTATATCAACAACCATCCTCGTCACAACACTACTGGACGATTGTGGGTATATCAACAACCATCCTCGTCACAACACTACTGGACGACTGTGGGTATATCAACAACCATCCTCGTCACGACACTACTGGACGACTGTGGGTATATCAACAACCATCCTCGTCACAACACTACTGGACGACTGTGGGTATATCAACAACCATCCTCGTCACAACACTACTGGATGACTGTGGGTATATCAACAACCATCCTCGTCACAACACTACTGGACGACTGTGGGTATATCAACAACCATCGTCGTCACAACACTACTGGACGACTGTGGGTATATCAACAACCATCCTCGTCACAACACTACTGGACGACTGTGGGTATATCAACAACCATCCTCGTCACAACACTCCTGGATGACTGTGGGTATGTCATGAACCATCCTCGTCACGACACTACTGGATGACTGTGGGTATATCAACAACCATCCTCGTCACAACACTACTGGATGACTGTGGGTATATCAACAACCATCCTCGTCACAACACTATTGGATGACTGTGGGTATGTCATGAACCATCCTCGTCACGACACTACTGGATGACTGTGGGTATATCAACAACCATCCTCGTCACAACACTACTGGATGACTGTGGGTATATCAACAACCATCCTCTTCACAACACTACTGTATGACTGTGGGTATATCAACAACCAGCCTCGTCACGACACTATTGGATGACTGTGGGTATGTCATGAACCATCCTCGTCACGACACTACTGGATGACTGTGGGTATATCAACAACCATCCTCGTCACAACACTACTGGACGACTGTGGGTATATCAACAACCATCCTCGTCACGACACTATTGGATGACTGTGGGTATGTCATGAACCATCCTCGTCACGACACTACTGGATGACTGTGGGTATATCAACAACCATCCTCGTCACAACACTACTGGACGACTGTGGGTATATCAACAACCAGCCTCGTCACGACACTACTGGATGACTGTGGGTATATCAACAACCATCCTCGTCACGACACTACTGGATGACTGTGGGTATATCAACAACCATCCTCGTCACGACACTACTGGACGACTGTGGGTATATCAACAACCAGCCTCGTCACGACACTACTGGAGGACTGTGGGTATATCAACAACCAGCCTCGTCACGACACTACTGGATGATTGGGTATATCAACAACCATCCTCGTCACAACACTACTGGACGACTGTGGGTATATCAACAACCAGCCTCGTCACGACACTACTGGATGACTGGGTATATCAACAACCAGCCTCGACACAACACTACTGGACGACTGTGGGTATATCAACAACCAGCCTCGTCACAACACTACTGGACGACTGTGGGTATATCAACAACCATCCTCGCCACAACACTACTGGACGACTGTGGGTATATCAACAACCATCCTCGTCACAACACTACTGGACGACTGTGGGTATATCAACAACCATCCTCGTCACAACACTACTGGACGACTGTGGGTATATCAACAACCAGCCTCGTCACAACACTACTGGACGACTGTGGGTATATCAACAACCATCCTCGCCACAACACTACTGGACGACTGTGGGTATATCAACAACCATCCTCGTCACAACACTACTGGACGACTGTGGGTATATCAACAACCAGCCTCGTCACAACACTACTGGACGACTGTGGGTATATCAACAACCATCCTCGTCACAACACTACTGGACGACTGTGGGTATATCAACAACCAGCCTCGTCACAACACTACTGGACGACTGTGGGTATATCAACAACCATCCTCGTCACAACACTACTGGACGACTGTGGGTATATCAACAACCAGCCTCGTCACAACACTACTGGACGACTGTGGGTATATCAACAACCAGCCTCGTCACAACACTACTGGACGACTGTGGGTATATCAACAACCAGCCTCGTCACAACACTACTGGACGACTGTGGGTATATCAACAACCATCCTCGTCACAACACTACTGGACGACTGTGGGTATATCAACAACCAGCCTCGTCACAACACTACTGGACGACTGTGGGTATATCAACAACCAGCCTCGTCACAACACTACTGGACGACTGTGGGTATATCAACAACCATCCTCGTCACAACACTACTGGACGACTGTGGGTATATCAACAACCAGCCTCGTCACAACACTACTGGACGACTGTGGGTATATCAACAACCATCCTCGTCACAACACTACTGGACGACTGTGGGTATATCAACAACCAGCCTCGTCACAACACTACTGGACGACTGTGGGTATATCAACAACCAGCCTCGTCACAACACTACTGGACGACTGTGGGTATATCAACAACCATCCTCGTCACAACACTACTGGACGACTGTGGGTATATCAACAACCAGCCTCGTCACAACACTACTTGACGACTGTGGGTATATCAACAACCATCCTCGTCACAACACTACTGGACGACTGTGGGTATATCAACAACCAGCCTCGTCACAACACTACTGGACGACTGTGGGTATATCAACAACCAGCCTCGTCACAACACTACTGGACGACTGTGGGTATATCAACAACCATCCTCGTCACAACACTACTGGACGACTGTGGGTATATCAACAACCAGCCTCGTCACAACACTACTGGACGACTGTGGGTATATCAACAACCATCCTCGTCACAACACTACTGGACGACTGTGGGTATATCAACAACCAGCCTCGTCACAACACTACTGGACGACTGTGGGTATATCAACAACCATCCTCGTCACAACACTACTGGACGACTGTGGGTATATCAACAACCAGCCTCGTCACAACACTACTGGACGACTGTGGGTATATCAACAACCATCCTCGTCACAACACTACTGGACGACTGTGGGTATATCAACAACCAGCCTCGTCACAACACTACTGGACGACTGTGGGTATATCAACAACCATCCTCGTCACAACACTACTGGACGACTGTGGGTATATCAACAACCAGCCTCGTCACAACACTACTGGACGACTGTGGGTATATCAACAACCATCCTCGTCACAACACTACTGGACGACTGTGGGTATATCAACAACCATCCTCGTCACAACACTACTGGATGACTGTGGGTATATCAACAACCATCCTCGCCACAACACTACTGGACGACTGTGGGTATATCAACAACCAGCCTCGTCACAACACTACTGGACGACTGTGGGTATATGAACAACCATCCTCGTCACAACACTACTGGACGACTGTGGGTATATCAACAACCAGCCTCGTCACAACACTACTGGATGACTGTGGGTATATCAACAACCATCCTCGCCACAACACTACTGGACGACTGTGGGTATATCAACAACCAGCCTCGTCACAACACTACTGGACGACTGTGGGTATATCAACAACCAGCCTCGTCACAACACTACTGGACGACTGTGGGTATATCAACAACCATCCTCGTCACAACACTACTGGACGACTGTGGGTATATCAACAACCAGCCTCGTCACAACACTACTGGACGACTGTGGGTATATCAACAACCAGCCTCGTCACAACACTACTGGACGACTGTGGGTATATCAACAACCATCCTCGTCACAACACTACTGGACGACTGTGGGTATATCAACAACCAGTCTCGTCACAACACTACTGGACGACTGTGGGTATATCAACAACCAGCCTCGTCACAACACTACTGGACGACTGTGGGTATATCAACAACCATCCTCGTCACAACACTACTGGATGACTGTGGGTATATCAACAACCAGCCTCGTCACAACACTACTGGACGACTGTGGGTATATCAACAACCATCCTCGTCACAACACTACTGGACGACTGTGGGTATATCAACAACCAGCCTCGTCACAACACTACTGGACGACTGTGGGTATATCAACAACCATCCTCGCCACAACACTACTGGACGACTGTGGGTATATCAGCAACCATCCTCGTCACAACACTACTGGACGACTGTGGGTATATCAACAACCATCCTCGCCACAACACTACTGGACGACTGTGGGTATATCAACAACCATCCTCGTCACAACACTACTGGACGACTGTGGGTATATCAACAACCATCCTCGTCACAACACTACTGGATGACTGTGGGTATATCCACAACCATCCTCGTCACAACACTACTGGACGACTGTGGGTATATCAACAACCATCCTCGCCACAACACTACTGGACGACTCTGGGTATATCAACAACCATCCTCGTCACAACACTACTGGATGACTGTGGGTATATCCACAACCATCCTCGCCACAACACTACTGGACGACTGTGGGTATATCAACAACCATCCTCGCCACAACACTACTGGACGACTCTGGGTATATCAACAACCATCCTCGTCACAACACTACTGGACGACTGTGGGTATATCAACAACCATCCTCGTCACAACACTACTGGACGACTGTGGGTATATCAACAACCAGCCTCGTCACAACACTTGGGTTCTCATGGGTTACTAAACAAAAACTACGCCTCGTGTCTCAAAATTTCTGGTGCTGAATTTTGATGAATATTTCTAAAACGATTTTTACAAAATGACTTAAAAAACTATTATGTCTAAGACAGTTTCTTACACCAGTTTAAATTTTCAGCTTTATGACTCATACGAAAAATACAATGTTGAAAATTTTTGATCATTTATTTTTGCCAAAAATGAGGATGAAACAATTTGTTAGGCCGGTTTTGGCCGATTAGCCAAAAAAAAAAAAAAAAAATTGGTAATTCCCAGAGGACGCAGGCCAGACTGGGAATTATTTATACTTATACCAAAACTTTGGAAAAGTCTGTAAGAGTTTGTGTTTAGTGATGCCACGACGCTGTGTTTTGTACATGTTTAATAACTGACACACACACACACACACACACACACACACACACAGTGGGGTTCCACAAGGGTCAGAACTGTTTCTTGTGAGAGTCAACCACGTGACAGGAAACCCGGGGATGTGTTGGGGATGAGTGGAGGATGAGTGAGGTATGTGTTGGGGATGAGTGGAGGATGGGTGAAGTATGTGTTGGGGATGAGTGGAGGATGAGTGGGGGATGTGTTGGGGATGAGTGGAGGATGAGTGGGGGATGTGTTGGGGATGAGTGGAGGATGAGTGGGGGATGCGTTGGGGATGAGTGGTGGATGAGTGGGGGATGTGATTAAACCAGGAAAGACTACAAATGGTTCTGGACATGACAGCTGATTGGCCTGATAAGTATATTAAAATTTAACTCCAGGAAATGAAAAATTATGAGAATCTCGGAAGGGCAAAGACGACAGGAAACGGAGTATATGCTCGGGGATAAAGGCTTCAAATCTCTCCGAAGGACCTCGGGGTGAGCACAGTTCCAAGCACTTCACCCGAGGCACACAACCAAATATTCCCTGCAGTAAACGAGAGACTGGGCGGGACAAGACCGGCGAACCTACTACAACTACGGGTTTCAGTACCCTCAACAAAAAAACAATCATAATCCTTTACACCGAGTATGCAGCACCAGTATATAACCCACAACTGATAAAAACATGCAAGGAAGCTGGAAAAAGTACAAAGAACTGCAACAAAACTAGTCTCAGAGCTGAGGGGTATGACTTATGTTAGAGAAGGTGAACCTGATAATACTGGAGGACAGAACCACAGGCGACATGATTACAACGTAAAAAATACGGGAATTGACAGGGTGAGTGTTTGAGGGGGGGGTCGCAGGTACACAAGGGCACAGCTGGAGGTTTAAAAAAAACAGGGATGTTAGGAAATACTTCTTTAGCGTTTAGATTGATCGAGAAGTGGAACGATTTAGACGGCGCAGTGGTAGAGGCAGAATAAATACATGGGTTTAAGAAGAGGTACAACTGACCTCAAGGAGCTACGAGAGAACCCAGTAGCGGCCATCAGAGGCCGGTGGGGGGCCAGGACCTGAGACTCGACCTCAGCAGACACATTTAAGTGAGTGCAATTAGCTAAGTACATATAAACGCACATGCGCAGGAACATTCACAAAAACACAAACACGACAAAACACGCACAAAAATGTACGCACACGTACACAAGCACGCAGTGAACAAATGCTACAAAAATCACAATAAATCATTCCATGTACGTACAAAACCAGAGGCAAATTTTACGAAAAAACTAACAATTTGGAACGACATAACGTCCGGTACCCCCCCTCCCCCCCTCTCCCACCCACTCTCTCCCACCCACTCTCTCTCTCTCTCCCACCCACTCTCTCCCACCCACTCTCTCTCTCCCACCCACTCTCTCTCACCCACCCACTCTCTCTCCCACCCACTCTCTCTCTCCTCTCCCACCCACTCTCTCTCTCTCTCTCTCTCCCACCCACTCTCTCTCTCCCACCCACTCTCTCTCTCCCACCCACTCTCTCCCACCCACTCTCTCCCACCCACTCACTCTCCCCACCCACTCTCTCCCACCCACTCTCTCCCACCCACTCTCTCCCACCCACTCTTTCTCCCTCTCATAACCTCCCCATAGGTAAGCAATTTTAATTAATATAGAAGATGGAGTGAACCTTACGAGTGAGGCTCGGTTTAATTACTGGTTCAGCAGCTCTTATGACAGAGGCAGTGTTCATTATTACTGATGAACACTGGTGAACTTTCAGCACTTGCTGCCACCCCTCTCATGCACTGGTGAAGTGTCAGCACTTGCTGCCTCCCCTCTCATACACTGGTGAAGTGTCAGCACTTGCTGCCACCCCTCTCATACACTGGTGAAGTGTCAGCACTTGCTGCCTCCCCTCTCATACACTGGTGAAGTGTCAGCACTTGCTGCCACCCCTCTCATACACCAGCTTGCTCATACACTGGTGAAGTGTCAGCACTTGCTGCCTCCCCTCTCATACACTGGTGAAGTGTCAGCACTTGCTGCCACCCCTCTCATACACTGGTGAAGTGTCAGCACTTGCTGCCACCCCTCTCATACACTGGTGAAGTGTCAGCACTTGCTGCCACCCCTCTCATACACTGGTGAAGTGTCAGCACTTGCTGCCACCCCTCTCATACACTGGTGAAGTGTCAGCACTTGCTGCCACCCCTCTCATACACTGGTGAAGTGTCAGCACTTGCTGCCACTCCACTGACACATTAAAAGACAGTTATTGTATCAGCCACACACACACACACACACACACACACACACACTGCCACAATAAACTGCCACATTAGTTACACTTGTGGTTTTTAAATAACAGTGTGGGCAGTTCTATAAACAGTTTTACAATGATACAATACTGAAGACCTGGAGGTATGATGAAGAGATGAACAAGATGGAGGTAGTGAACGTTGACCTCAACCAACCACGATCCTTACATGTTCTTACTTGTTTATTCAACACCTGCTTTAATAAAGCAATCTGATTATTACTATCGCAGTTTTGCAATAAAGGAATATAACAGAGCAGGATGCACCCTGGGTTGCCGTGTCCACTTAACTAAGTAAGTCTTCAAGATGTTGAAGGTCTTGTATCAATTAAAGGAACTCCTGGCAAATATTTACATAAAATGTAGTAGTCAGTCACTCAAAAAAAAAAAAAAAAAAAACTTATAATAGCAATAGAAAAAATAAATGTTGGTACTATTGGGGGATGAGTGAGGTATGTGTTGGGGATGAGTGGAGGATGAGTGAGGTGTGTGTTGGGGATGAGTGGAGGATGAGTGAGGTGTGTGTTGGGGATGAGTGGAGGATGAGTGAGGTATGTGTTGGGGATGAGTGGAGGATGAGTGAGGTGTGTGTTGGGGATGAGTGGAGGATGAGTGAGGTGTGTGTTGGGGATGAGTGGAGGATGAGTGAGGTGTGTGTTGGGGATGAGTGGAGGATGAGTGAGGTATGTGTTGGGGATGAGTGGAGGATGAGTGAGGTGTGTGTTGGGGATGAGTGGAGGATGAGTGAGGTGTGTGTTGGGGATGAGTGGAGGATGAGTGAGGTGTGTGTTGGGGATGAGTGGAGGATGAGTGAGGTGTGTGTTGGGGATGAGTGGAGGATGAGTGAGGTATGTGTTGGGGATGAGTGGAGGATGAGTGAGGTATGTGTAGGGGATGAGTGGAGGATGAGTGAGGTGTGTGTTGGGGATGAGTGGAGGATGAGTGAGGTATGTGTTGGGGATGAGTGGAGGATGAGTGAGGTATGTGTTGGGGATGAGTGGAGGATGAGTGAGGTATGTGTAGGGGATGAGTGGAGGATGAGTGAGGTGTGTGTTGGGGATGAGTGGAGGATGAGTGAGGTGTGTGTTGGGGATGAGTGGAGGATGAGTGAGGTGTGTGTTGGGGATGAGTGGAGGATGAGTGAGGTGTGTGTTGGGGATGAGTGGAGGATGAGTGAGGTGTGTGTTGGGGATGAGTGGAGGATGAGTGAGGTGTGTGTTGGGGATGAGTGGAGGATGAGTGAGGTGTGTGTTGGGGATGAGTGAGGTGAGGATGAGTGAGGTGTGTGTTGGGGATGAGTGGAGGATGAGTGAGGTGTGTGTTGGGGATGAGTGGAGGATGAGTGAGGTGTGTGTTGGGGATGAGTGGAGGATGAGTGAGGTGTGTGTTGGGGATGAGTGGAGGATGAGTGAGGTGTGTGTTGGGGATGAGTGGAGGATGAGTGAGGTGTGTGTTGGGGATGAGTGGAGGATGAGTGAGGTGTGTGTTGGGGATGAGTGGAGGATGAGTGAGGTGTGTGTTGGGGATGAGTGGAGGATGAGTGAGGTGTGTGTTGGGGATGAGTGGAGGATGAGTGAGGTGTGTGTTGGGGATGAGTGGAGGATGAGTGAGGTGTGTGTTGGGGATGAGTGGAGGATGAGTGAGGTGTGTGTTGGGGATGAGTGGAGGATGAGTGAGGTGTGTGTTGGGGATGAGTGGAGGATGAGTGAGGTGTGTGTTGGGGATGAGTGGAGGATGAGTGAGGTGTGTTGGGGGTGAGTGGGGAGTGGAGGATGAGTGAGCTGTGTGTTGGGGATGAGTGGAGGATGAGTGAGGTGTGTGTTGGGGATGAGTGGAGGATGAGTGAGGTGTGTGTTGGGGATGAGTGGAGGATGAGTGAGGTGTGTGTTGGGGATGAGTGGAGGATGAGTGAGGTGTGTGTTGGGGATGAGTGGAGGATGAGTGAGGTGGAGGATGTGTTGGGGATGAGTGGAGGATGAGTGAGGTGTGTGTTGGGGATGAGTGGAGGATGAGTGAGGTGTGTGTTGGGGATGAGTGGAGGATGAGTGGAGGATGAGTGAGGTGAGTGGAGTGTGTGTTGGGATGAGTGGAGGATGAGTGAGGTGTGTGTTGGGGATGAGTGGAGGATGAGTGAGGTGTGTGTTGGGGATGAGTGGAGGATGAGTGAGGTGTGTGTTGGGGATGAGTGGAGGATGAGTGAGGTGTGTGTTGGGGATGAGTGGAGGATGAGTGAGGTGTGTGTTGGGGATGAGTGGAGGATGAGTGAGGTGTGTGTTGGGGATGAGTGGAGGATGAGTGAGGTGTGTGTTGGGGATGAGTGGAGGATGAGTGAGGTGTGTGTTGAGGGAGGATGAGTGGAGGATGAGTGAGGTGTGTGTTGGGGATGAGTGGAGGATGAGTGAGGTGTGTGTTGGGGATGAGTGGAGGATGAGTGAGGTGTGTGTTGGGGATGAGTGGAGGATGAGTGAGGTGTGTGTTGGGGATGAGTGGAGGATGAGTGAGGTGTGTGTTGGGGATGAGTGAGGTGTGTGTTGGGGATGAGTGGAGGATGTGTGTGTGGGGATGAGTGGAGGATGAGTGAGGTGTGTGTTGGGGATGAGTGGAGGATGAGTGAGGTGTGTGTTGGGGATGAGTGGAGGATGAGTGAGGTGTGTGTTGGGGATGAGTGGAGGATGAGTGAGGTGTGTGTTGGGGATGAGTGGAGGATGAGTGAGGTGTGTGTTGGGGATGAGTGGAGGATGAGTGAGGTGATGAGTGGAGGATGAGTGAGGTGTGTGTTGGGGATGAGTGGAGGATGAGTGAGGTGTGTGTTGGGGATGAGTGGAGGATGAGTGAGGTGTGTGTTGGGGATGAGTGGAGGATGAGTGAGGTGTGTGTTGGGGATGAGTGGAGGATGAGTGAGGTGTGTGTTGGGGATGAGTGGGGATGAGTGAGTGGAGTTGGGGATGAGTGGAGGATGAGTGAGGTGTGTGTTGGGGATGAGTGGAGGATGAGTGAGGTGTGTGTTGGGGATGAGTGGAGGATGAGTGAGGTGTGTGTTGGGGATGAGTGGAGGATGAGTGAGGTGTGTGTTGGGGATGAGTGGAGGATGAGTGAGGTGTGTGTTGGGGATGAGTGGAGGATGAGTGAGGTGTGTGTTGGGGATGAGTGGAGGATGAGTGAGGTGTGTGTTGGGGATGAGTGGAGGATGAGTGAGGTGTGTGTTGGGGATGAGTGGAGGATGAGTGAGGTGTGTGTTGGGGATGAGTGGAGGATGAGTGAGGTGTGTGTTGGGGATGAGTGGAGGATGAGTGAGGTGTGTGTTGGGGATGAGTGGAGGATGAGTGAGGTGTGTGTTGGGGATGAGTGGAGGATGAGTGAGGTGTGTGTTGGGGATGAGTGGAGGATGAGTGAGGTGTGTGTTGGGGATGAGTGGAGGATGAGTGAGGTGTGTGTTGGGGATGAGTGGAGGATGAGTGAGGTGTGTGTTGGGGATGAGTGGAGGATGAGTGAGGTGTGTGTTGGGGATGAGTGGAGGATGAGTGAGGTGTGTGTTGGGGATGAGTGAGAGGATGAGTGAGGTGTGTGTTGGGGATGAGTGGAGGATGAGTGAGGTGTGTGTTGGGGATGAGTGGAGGATGAGTGAGGTGTGTGTTGGGGATGAGTGGAGGATGAGTGAGGTGTGTGTTGGGGATGAGTGGAGGATGAGTGAGGTGTGTGTTGGGGATGAGTGGAGGATGAGTGAGGTGTGTGTTGGGGATGAGTGGAGGATGAGTGAGGTGTGTGTTGGGGATGAGTGGAGGATGAGTGAGGTGTGTGTTGGGGATGAGTGGAGGATGAGTGAGGTGTGTGTTGGGGATGAGTGGAGGATGAGTGAGGTGTGTGTTGGGGATGAGTGGAGGATGAGTGAGGTGTGTGTTGGGGATGAGTGGAGGATGAGTGAGGTGTGTGTTGGGGATGATGAGGATGGAGGTGTGTGTTGGGGATGAGTGGAGGATGAGTGAGGTGTGTGTTGGGGATGAGTGAGGTGTGTGTTGGGGATGAGTGGAGGATGAGTGAGGTGTGTGTTGGGGATGAGTGGAGGATGAGTGAGGTGTGTGTTGGGGATGAGTGGAGGATGAGTGAGGTGTGTGTTGGGGATGAGTGGAGGATGAGTGAGGTGTGTGTTGGGGATGAGTGGAGGATGAGTGAGGTGTGTGTTGGGGATGAGTGGAGGATGAGTGAGGTGTGTGTTGGGGATGAGTGGAGGATGAGTGAGGTGTGTGTTGGGGATGAGTGGAGGAGGATGAGTGAGGTGTGTGTTGGGGATGAGTGGAGGATGAGTGAGGTGTGTGTTGGGGATGAGTGGAGGATGAGTGAGGTGTGTGTTGGGGATGAGTGGAGGATGAGTGAGGTGTGTGTTGGGGATGAGTGGAGGATGAGTGAGGTGTGTGTTGGGGATGAGTGGAGGATGAGTGAGGTGTGTGTTGGGGATGAGTGGAGGATGAGTGAGGTGTGTGTTGGGGATGAGTGGAGGATGAGTGAGGTGTGTGTTGGGGATGAGTGGAGGATGAGTGAGGTGTGTGTTGGGGATGAGTGGAGGATGAGTGAGGTGTGTGTTGGGGATGAGTGGAGGATGAGTGAGGTGTGTGTTGGGGATGAGTGGAGGATGAGTGAGGTGTGTGTTGGGGATGAGTGGAGGATGAGTGAGGTGTGTGTTGGGGATGAGTGGAGGATGAGTGAGGTGTGTGTTGGGGATGAGTGGAGGATGAGTGAGGTGTGTGTTGGGGATGAGTGGAGGATGAGTGAGGTATGTGTTGGGGATGAGTGTAGGATGAGTGAGGTATGAGTGTTGGGGATGAGTGGAGGATGAGTGAGGTGTGTGTTGGGGATGAGTGGAGGATGAGTGAGGTGTGTGTTGGGGATGAGTGGAGGATGAGTGAGGTGTGTGTTGGGGATGAGTGGAGGATGAGTGAGGTATGTGTTGGGGATGAGTGGAGGATGAGTGAGGTATGTGTTGGGGATGAGTGGAGGATGAGTGAGGTATGTGTTGGGGATGAGTGGAGGATGAGTGAGGTGTGTGTTGGGGATGAGTGGAGGATGAGTGAGGTATGTGTTGGGGATGAGTGGAGGATGAGTGAGGTGTGTGTTGGGGATGAGTGGAGGATGAGTGAGGTATGTGTTGGGGATGAGTGGAGGATGAGTGAGGTGTGTGTTGGGGATGAGTGGAGGATGAGTGAGGTATGTGTTGGGGATGAGTGGAGGATGAGTGAGGTGTGTGTTGGGGATGAGTGGAGGATGAGTGAGGTATGTGTTGGGGATGAGTGGAGGATGAGTGAGGTGTGTGTTGGGGATGAGTGGAGGATGAGTGAGGTATGTGTTGGGGATGAGTGGAGGATGAGTGAGGTGTGTGTTGGGGATGAGTGGAGGATGAGTGAGCTATGTGTTGGGGATGAGTGGGGAGGTGTGTGTTGGGGATGAGTGGAGGATGAGTGAGGTGTGTGGGGATGAGTGGAGGATGAGTGAGGTATGTGTTGGGGATGAGTGGAGGATGAGTGAGGTGTGTGTTGGGGATGAGTGGAGGATGAGTGAGGTATGTGTTGGGGATGAGTGGAGGATGAGTGAGGTGTGTGTTGGGGATGAGTGGAGGATGAGTGAGGTATGTGTTGGGGATGAGTGGAGGATGAGTGAGGTGTGTGTTGGGGATGAGTGGAGGATGAGTGAGGTATGTGTTGGGGATGAGTGGAGGATGAGTGAGGTATGTGTTGGGGATGAGTGGATGAGTGAGGTGTGTGTTGGGGAGGTGGAGGATGAGTGAGGTGATGTGTAGGGGATGAGTGGAGGATGAGTGAGGTGTGTGTTGGGGATGAGTGGAGGATGAGTGAGGTGTGTGTTGGGGATGAGTGGAGGATGAGTGAGGTATGTGTTGGGGATGAGTGGAGGATGAGTGAGGTGTGTGTTGGGGATGAGTGGAGGATGAGTGAGGTATGTGTAGGGGATGAGTGGAGGATGAGTGAGGTGTGTGTTGGGGATGAGTGGAGGATGAGTGAGGTATGTGTAGGGGATGAGTGGAGGATGAGTGAGGTGTGTGTTGGGGATGAGTGGAGGATGAGTGAGGTGTGTGTTGGGGATGAGTGGAGGATGAGTGAGGTATGTGTTGGGGATGAGTGGAGGATGAGTGAGGTGTGTGTTGGGGATGAGTGGAGGATGAGTGAGGTATGTGTTGGGGATGAGTGGAGGATGAGTGAGGTATGTGTTGGGGATGAGTGGAGGATGAGTGAGGTATGTGTAGGGGATGAGTGGAGGATGAGTGAGGTGTGTGTTGGGGATGAGTGGAGGATGAGTGAGGTATGTGTTGGGGATGAGTGGAGGATGAGTGAGGTATGTGTAGGGGATGAGTGAGGTATGTGTAGGGGATGAGTGGAGGATGAGTGAGGTATGTGTAGGGGATGAGTGGAGGATGAGTGAGGTGTGTGTTGGGGATGAGTGGAGGATGAGTGAGGTATGTGTGAGTGGGTGATGAGTGGAGGATGAGTGAGGTATGTGTGTTGGGGATGAGTGGAGGATGAGTGAGGTGTGTGTTGGGGGGTATGAGTGGAGGATGAGTGAGGTGTGTGTTGGGGATGAGTGGAGGATGAGTGAGGTATGTGAGTGTGTGAGGTGGGGATGAGTGGAGGATGAGTGAGGTATGTGTTGGGGATGAGTGGAGGATGAGTGAGGTGTGTGTTGGGGATGAGTGGAGGATGAGTGAGGTATGTGTTGGGGATGAGTGGAGGATGAGTGAGGTATGTGTTGGGGATGAGTGGAGGATGAGTGAGGTATGTGTTGGGGATGAGTGGAGGATGAGTGAGGTATGTGTTGGGGATGAGTGGAGGATGAGTGAGGTATGTGTTGGGGATGAGTGGAGGATGAGTGAGGTATGTGTTGGGGATGAGTGGAGGATGAGTGAGGTATGTGTTGGGGATGAGTGGAGGATGAGTGAGGTATGTGTTGGGGATGAGTGGAGGATGAGTGAGGTATGTGTTGGGGATGAGTGGAGGATGAGTGAGGTATGTGTTGGGAATGAGTGGAGGATGAGTGAGGTATGTGTTGGGGATGAGTGGAGGATGAGTGAGGTATGTGTTGGGGATGAGTGGTGGATGAGTGAGCTATGTGTTGGGGATGAGTGGAGGATGAGTGGAGGATGAGTGAGGTATGTGTTGGGGATGAGTGGAGGATGAGTGAGGTATGTGTTGGGGATGAGTGGAGGATGAGTGAGGTATGTGTTGGGGATGAGTGGAGGATGAGTGAGGTGAGTGTGTTGTTGGTGATATGTGGAGGATGAGTGAGGTATGTGTTGGGGATGAGTGGAGGATGAGTGAGGTATGTGTTGGGGATGAGTGGAGGATGAGTGAGGTATGTGTTGGGGATGAGTGGAGGATGAGTGAGGTATGTGTTGGGGATGAGTGGAGGATGAGTGAGGTATGTGTTGGGAATGAGTGGAGGATGAGTGAGGTATGTGTTGGGGATGAGTGGAGGATGAGTGAGGTATGTGTTGGGGATGAGTGGAGGATGAGTGGAGGATGAGTGAGGTATGTGTTGGGGATGAGTGGGGGATGAGTGGAGGATGAGTGAGGTATGTGTTGGGGGTGAGTGGAGGGTGAGTGAGGTGTGTTGGGGATAAGTGGGGGATGAGTGAGGTATGTGTTGGGGATGAGTGGAGGGTGAGTGAGGGGTGTGTTGGGGATGAGTGGAGGGTGAGTGAGGGGTGCGTTGGGGATGAGTGGAAGGTGAGGGGTGTGTTGGGGATGAGTGGAGGATGAGTGAGGTATGTGTTGGGGATGAGTTTAGGGTGAGTGAGGGGTGTGTTGGGGATGAGTGGAAGGTGAGTGAGGTGATGGGGATGAGTGGAGGATGAGTGAGGGGTGTGTTGGGGATGAGTGGAAGGTGAGTGAGGTGTGTGTTGGGGATGAGTGGAAGGTGAGTGAGGGGTGTGTTGGGGATGAGTGGAAGGTGAGTGAGGGGTGTGTTGGGGATGAGTGGAAGGTGAGTGAGGGGTGTGTTGGGGATGAGAAGGTGAGTGAGGTGTGTGTTGGGGATGAGTGGAGGATTAGTGGAGGACGAGTGAGGCATGTGTTGGGGATGAGTGGAGGATGAGTGGGGGATGAATGGAGGATGAGTGAGGGATGTGTTGGGGATGAGTGGAGGGGTGTGTTGGGGATGAGTGAAAGATGAGTGGAGGATGAGTGAGGTATGTGTTGGGGATGAGTGGAGGATGAGTGAGGTATGTGTTGGGGATGAGTGGAGGATGAGTGAGGTATGTGTTGGGGATGAGAGGAGGATGAGTGGGGGATGAATGGAGGATGAGTGAGGGATGTGTTGGGGATGAGAGGAGGGGTGTGTTGGGGATGAGTGAAAGATGAGTGGAGGATGAGTGAGGGATGTGTTGGGGATGAGTGAGGTATGTGTTGGGGATGAGTGGAGGATGAGTGAGGGATGTGTTGGGGATGAGTGAGGTATGTGTTGGGGATGAGTGGGGGATGAATGGAGGATGAGTGAGGTATGTGTTAGGGATGAGTGGAGGGTGAGTGAGAGGTGTGTTGGGGATGAGTGGAAGGTGAGTGAGGTATGTGTTGGGGATG
Organism: Cherax quadricarinatus; assembly: GCF_038502225.1. Lineage (NCBI taxonomy): Eukaryota > Metazoa > Arthropoda > Malacostraca > Decapoda > Parastacidae > Cherax > Cherax quadricarinatus. Next base: position 78,185,740 of record NC_091292.1, on the reverse strand, counting down.
AGTGGAGGATGAGTGAGGTATGTGTTGGGGATGAGTGGAGGATGAGTGAGGTATGTGTTGGGGATGAGTGAGGTATGTGTTGGGGAAAAGTGGAGGATGAGTGAGGTATGTGTTGGGGATGAGTGGAGGATGAGTGAGGTATGTGTTGGGGATGAGTGGAGGATGAGTGAGGTATGTGTTGGGGATGAGTGGAGGATGAGTGAGGTATGTGTTTGGGAAGAGTGGAGGATGAGTGAGGCATGTGTTGGGGATGAGTGGAGGATGAGTGAGGTATGTGCTGGGGATGAGTGGAGGATGAGTGAGGTATGTGTTGGGGATGAGTGGAGGATGAGTGAGGTATGTGTTGGGGATGAGTGGAGGATGAGTGAGGTATGTGTTGGGGATGAGTGGAGGATGAGTGAGGTATGTGTTGGGGATGAGTGGAGGATGAGTGAGGTATGTGTTGGGGATGAGTGGAGGATGAGTGGAGGATGAGTGAGGTATGTGCTGGGGATGAGTGGAGGATGAGTGAGGTATGTGTTGGGGATGAGTGGAGGATGAGTGAGGTATGTGTTGGGGATGAGTGGAGGATGAGTGGAGGATGAATGAGGTATGTGTTGGGGATGAGTGGAGGATGAGTGAGGTATGTGTTGGGGATGAGTGGAGGGTGAGGTATGTGTTGGGGATGAGTGGGGGGTGAGTGGAGGATGAGTGAGGTATGTGTTGGGGATGAGTGGAGGATGAGTGAGGTATGTGTAGGGGATGAGTGGAGGATGAGTGAGGTGTGTGTTGGGGATGAGTGGAGGATGAGTGAGGTATGTGTTGGGGATGAGTGGAGGGTGAGTGAGGTGTGTGTTGGGGATGAGTGGAGGATGAGTGAGGTATGTGTTGGGGATGAGTGGAGGATGAGTGAGGTATGTGTTGGGGATGAGTGGAGGATGAGTGAGGTATGTGTTGGGGATGAGTGGAGGATGAGTGGAGGATGAGTGAGGTATGTTGGGGATGAGTGGAGGATGAGTGAGATATGTGTTGTCGATGAGTGGAGGATGAGTGAGGTATGTGTTGGGGATAAGTGGGGGATGAGTGGAGGATGAGTGAGGTATGTGTCGGGGATGAGTGGAGGATGAGTGAGGTATGTGTTGGGGATGAGTGGAGGATGAGTGGAGGATGAGTGAGGTATGTGTTGGGGATGAGTGGAGGGTGAGTGAGGTGTATGTTGGGGATGAGTGGGGGGTGAGTGAGGTGTATGTTGGGGATGAGTGGGGATGAGTGGAGGATGAGTGAGGTATGTGTTGGGGATGAGTGGAGGATGAGTGAGGTGTGTGTTGGGGATGAGTGGAGGATGAGTGAGGTGTGTGTTGGGGATGAGTGGAGGATGCGTGAGGTATGTGTTGGGGATGAGTGGAGGATGAGTGAGGTATGTGTTGGGGATGAGTGGAGGATGAGTGGAGGATGAGTGATGTGTTGGGGATGAGTAGAGGGTGAGTGAGGTGTGTGTTGGGGATGAGTGGGGGATGAGTGGAGGATGAGCGAGGTGTTTGGGGATGAGTGGAGGATGAGTGAGGTATGTGTTGGGGATGAGTGGAGGATGAGTGAGGTATGTGTTGGGGATGAGTTCAGGGTGAGTGAGGGGTGTGTTGGGGATGAGTGAAGGATGAGTGAGGGGTGTGTTGGGGATGAGTGAGGGGTGTGTTGGGGATGAGTGGAGGATGAGTGAGGGGTGTGTTGGAGATGAGTGGAGGATGAGTGAGGGGTGTGTTGGAGATGAGTGGAGGATGAGTGAGGGGTGTGTTGGGGATGAGAAGGTGAGTGAGGTGTGTGTTGGGGATGAGTGGAGGATGAGTGAGGTATGTGTTGGGGATGAGTGGAGGATGAGTGAGGTATGTGTTGGGGATGAGTGAGGTATGTGTTGGGGAAGAGTGGAGGATGAGTGAGGTATGTGTTGGGGATGAGTGGAGGATGAGTGAGGTATGTGTTGGGGATGAGTGGAGGATGAATGGAGGATGAGTGAGGGATGTGTTGGGGATGAGTGGAGGATGAATGTTGGATGAGTGAGGGATGTGTTGGGGATGAGTGGAGGGGTGTGTTGGGGATGAGTGAAAGGTGAGTGAGGTATGTGTTGGGGATGAGTGGAGGATGAGTGAGGTATGTGTTGGGGATGAGTGGAGGATGAGTGAGGTATGTGTTGGGGATGAGTGAGATGTGTTGGGGATGAGTGGAGGATGAGTGGGGGATGAATGGAAGATGAGTGAGGTATGTGTTGGGGATGAGTGGAGGATGAGTGAGGTATGTGTTGGGGATGAGTGGAGGATGAGTGAGAGGTGTGTTGGGGATGAGTGGAAGGTGAGTGAGGTATGTGTTGGGGATGAGTGGAGGATGAGTGGGGGATGAATGGAGGATGAGTGGGGGATGAGTGGAGGGTGAGTGAGGGGTGTGTTGGGGATGAGTGGAAGGTGAGTGAGGTGTGTGTTGGGGATGAGTGGAGGATGAGTGAGGTATGTGTTGGGGATGAGTGGAGGGTGAGTGAGGTATGTGTTGGGGATGAGTGGAGGGTGAGTGAGGTATGTGTTGGGGATGAGTGGAGGGTGAGTGAGGTATGTGTTGGGGATGAGTGGAGGGTGAGTGAGGTATGTGTTGGGGATGAGTGGAGGGTTAGTGAGGTATGTGTTGGGGATGAGTGGAGGGCGAGTGAGGTATGTGTTGGGAATGAGTGGAGGGCGAGTGAGGTATGTGTTGGGGATGAGTGGAGGGTGTGTGATGTATGTGTTGGGGATGAGTGGAGGGTGTGTGAGGTATGTTTTGGGGATGAGTGGAGGGTGAGTGAGGGGTGTGTTGGGGATGAGTGGAGGGTGAGTGAGGGGTGTGTTGGGGATGAGTGGAGGGTGAGTGAGGGGTGTGTTGGGGATGAGTGGAGGGTGTGTGAGGGAGGTGTTGGGGAGGAGTGGAGGGTGTGTGAGGGTTGTGTTGGGGATGAGTGGAGGGTGAGTGAGGGGTGTGTTGCGGATGAGTGGAGGGTGAGTGAGGGGTGTGTTGGGGATGAGTGGAGGGCGAGTGAGGTATGTGTTGGGGATGAGTGGAGGGTGGGTGGGGGATGTGTTGGGGATGAGTAGAGGATGAGTGAGGTATGTGTTGGGGATGAGTGGAGGGTGAGTGGGGGATGTGTTGGGGATGATTGGTGGATGAGTGGGGGATGTGTTGGGGATGAGTGGAGGATGAGTGGGAGATGTGCAGGGGATGAGTGAGGTATGTGTTGGGGATGAGTGGAGGATGGGTGAGGCATGTGTTGGGGATGAGTGGAGGATGAGTGGGGGATGAGTGAGGTATGTGATGGGGATGAGCGAGGTATGTGTTGGGGATGAGTGGAGGATGGGTGAGGTATGTGTTGGGGATGAGTGGAGGATGAGTGGGGGATGTGTAGGGGATGAGTAGGGGATGAGTGGAGGATGAGAGGTATGTGTTGGGGATGAGTGGAGGATGGGTGAGGTATGTGTTGGGGATGAGTGGAGGATGAGTGGGGGATGTGTTGGGGATGAGTGTGGGATGTGTTGGGGATGAGTGGTGGATGTGTTGGGGATGAATGGAGGATGAGTGGGGGATGTGTTTGGGATGAGTGGGGGATGTGTTGGGGATGAGTGGAGGATGACTGGGGGATGTGTTGGGGATGAGTGGTGGATGAGTGGGGGATGTGTTGGGTATGTGTTATGGATGAGTGGAGGATGAGTGAGGTATGTGTAGGGGATGAGTGGAGGATGGTTATGTGTTGGGGATGAGTGGAGGATGAGTGGGGGATGAGTGGGGGATGAGTGGAGGATGAGTGGAGGATGAGTGCGGGGATGAGTGGAGGATGAGTGGAGGATGAGTGGAGGATGAGTGGAGGATGAGTGCGGGGATGAGTGGAGGATGAGTGGGAGATGGGGAGGCGAGAAGTTGCTTCTGTGAGAGCCGTCATCGCTTAACTTCTCTAAGTTGCTCTGGCAACAAGATGAAGATGCGAGTTATCATGTTTATCGTCACACTTACGTGTTATCTTCAAGACAATGTTGTTCCTGAGCTGTCAGTGTTATCAAGACAATGTTGTTCCTGAGCTCTCAGTGTTATCAAGACAATGTTGTTCCTGAGCTGTCAGTGTTACCTTCAAGACAATGTTGTTCCTGAGCTGTCAGTGTTACCTTCAAGACAATGTTGTTCCTGAGCTGTCAGTGTTACCTTCAAGACAATGTTGTTCCTGAGCTGTCAGTGTTACCTTCAAGACAATGTTGTTCCTGAGCTGTCAGTGTTATCTTCAAGACAATGTTGTTCCTGAGCTGTCAGTGTTATCAAGACAATGTTGTTCCTGAGCTGTCAGTGTTATCAAGACAATGTTGTTCCTGAGCTGTCAGTGTTATCTTCAAGACAATGTTGTTCCTGAGCTGTCAGTGTTACCTTCAAGACAATGTTGTTCCTGGGCTGTCAGTGTTACCTTCAAGACAATGTTGTTCCTGGGCTGTCAGTGTTACCTTCAAGACAATGTTGTTCCTGAGCTGTCAGTGTTACCTTCAAGACAATGTTGTTCCTGGGCTGTCAGTGTTACCTTCAAGACAATGTTGTTCCTGAGCTGTCAGTGTTACCTTCAAGACAATGTTGTTCCTGGGCTGTCAGTGTTACCTTCAAGACAATGTTGTTCCTGGGCTGTCAGTGTTACCTTCAAGACAATGTTGTTCCTGAGCTGTCAGTGTTACCTTCAAGACAATGTTGTTCCTGGGCTGTCAGTGTTATCACTCGGTGTTATGCAAGGAAGACTGATGTGCAAGGTGGCAGAATTTGCAGGTTTATTGCAAGCTATTTTCATGTGATAGTTGATACTATTATGTGTGGTGGGTGATGATAGTTGATGAGTAGTGATGGTTGGTGGTGGGTGATGGTAGGTGATGAGTAGTGATGGTTGGTGGTGGGTGATGAGTAGTGATGGTTGGTGGTGGGTGATGGTAGGTGATGAGTAGTGATGGTTGGTGGTGGGTGATGAGTAGTGATGGTTGGTGGTGGGTGATGAGTAGTGATGGTTGGTGGTGGGTGATGAGTAGTGATGGTTGGTGGTGGGTGATGAGTAGTGATGGTTGGTGGTGGGTGATGAGTAGTGATGGTTGGTGGTGGGTGATGAGTAGTGATGGTTGGTGGTGGGTGACGAGTAGTGATGGTTGGTGGTGGGTGATGAGTAGTGATGGTTGGTGGTGGGTGATGAGTAGTGATGGTTGGTGGTGGGTGATGAGTAGTGATGGTTGGTGGTGGGTGATGAGTAGTGATGGTTGGTGGTGGGTGATGAGTAGTGATGGTTGGTGGTGGGTGATGAGTAGTGATGGTTGGTGGTGGGTGATGAGTAGTGATGGTTGGTGGTGGGTGATGAGTAGTGATGGTTGGTGGTGGGTGATGAGTAGTGATGGTTGGTGGTGGGTGATGAGTAGTGATGGTTGGTGGTGGGTGATGAGTAGTGATGGTTGGTGGTGGGTGATGGTAGGTGATGAGTAGTGCAGATGATCAATCACGTGACTTGCCAAACTGCCACCGCCAAACACTTGCCGAGCGTTTCGTTACGACACTCGGCAGAGCGTTTCGTTACGACACTCGGCAGAGCGTTTCGTTACGACACTCGGCAGAGCGTTTCGTTACGACACTCGGCAGAGCGTTTAGTTACGACACTCGGCAGAGCGTTTAGTTACGACACTCGGCAGAGCGTTTAGTTACGACACTCGGCAGAGCGTTTAGTTACGACACTCGGCAGAGCGTTTAGTTACGACACTCGGCAGAGCGTTTAGTTACGACACTCGGCAGAGCGTTTAGTTACGACACTCGGCAGAGCGTTTAGTTACGACACTCGGCAGAGCGTTTAGTTACGACACTCGGCAGAGTGTTTAGTTACGACACTCGGCAGAGTGTCATAACTAAACACTTACCAAGTGTCATAACTAAACACTTACCAAGTGTCATAACTAAACACTTACCAAGTGTCATAACTAAACACTTACCAAGTGTCATAACTAAACACTTACCAAGTGTCATAACTAAACACTTACCAAGTGTCATAACTAAACACTTACCAAGTGTCATAACTAAACACTTACCAAGTGTCATAACTAAACACTTACCAAGTGTCATAACTAAACACTTACCAAGTGTCATAACTAAACACTTACCAAGTGTCATAACTAAACACTTACCAAGTGTCATAACTAAACACTTACCAAGTGTCATAACTAAACACTTACCAAGTGTCATAACTAAACACTTACCAAGTGTCATAACTAAACACTTACCAAGTGTCATAACTAAACACTTACCAAGTGCCATAACTAAACACTTACCAAGTGCCATAACTAAACACTTACCAAGTGCCATAACTAAACACTTACCAAGTGCCATAACTAAACACTTACCAAGTGTCTCTCATCACTAAGAAGCACTTGTCAAAAAGCACTTCCCACATTTAGTAATGTAAAAATACTTGATCTTTTACTATCAACTGAGATAATCAGTGAGTGAATCATTTATCTGCCCATCGAGATTTTTGCATGTATAATTTTTGGAGCGAATAACTGAAAAAAAAGACTTGCGTATCAACTTGATGCGTCTAGTAACGCAACGTTATGAAACATGCGACGGTAACGAAAAACAGATGACAGTATCGTTACCAAGAAGTTTTGATACTATGCTCCCTCGCACTTCCTGTAGACGCAGCGCGTGCAGCATTACGCCATACCCACGTTGAACATTAAAATGGTATAAAATACCGACAGGTTGTTAGGTAAGACACATATGCAACAGTTAGGTATCTTTATTGTGAAACGTTTCGCCTACACAGTAGGCTTCTTCAGTCAAGTACAGAAAAGTTGATAGAAGCAGAAGATACTTGACCACCTCAAAACTTTAAGGGTGATGGACTGATTACATCGTCTTCAAGTATCTTCTGCTTCTATCAACTTTTCTGTACTTGACTGAAGAAGCCTACTGTGTAGGCGAAACGTTTCACAATAAAGATACCTAACTGTTGCATATGTGTCTTACCTAACAACCTGTCGGTATTTTATACCATTTTAATGTTCAATCTGTCAGACACTGCAACACAAGGGTATCTTGGTACAGACCTGCAATCAACTTCGACAACTTCCACCAGTGAGAGAGGCTGGATTTGAGAGGGACCTGCCTTCTCAACATCTGAGTTCTTACCTCTCCTAGTGGCCTACGTCTCACCTCTTGGGGCTATAAAAAGCTCCATCCTGTCACTTCTCCATATTGTTTCATACTATGGAACAATGCTCTTCTCCAGACTGAGGGACTGACCACCTCAAAACTTTAAGGGTGATGCTCAAATAACCCGCACATAAAAGACAGAAGCTTACGACGACGTTTCGGTCCGACTTGGACCATTGACAAAGTCACACTAACAGAGAAGGAGCAGGACGGCTATATATAGGCAGGAAGAGGTGGAGGTAGTAGTAGTGGTAGTAGTAGTAGTAGTAGTACAAGAATTGTATATAATACCGACAGGATGAAATGACACACGCACAACACCCGGGCATCCCCACCGTAGACGTTTCGCCATCCAGCCAGCCACTGGATGGCGAAACGTCCACAACAAAGACAACCAGACGCCGCACATGTGTCTAATTTCATCAGTAGATGTAGTAGAAGAAGAAGAGGTAGTAGTAGTGGTAGTGGTAGAAGTGGGAAATAAGGAAGACGAGCCAGTCAAATACAAAGGAAGGGGAGCACTGCAAGAGAGCTAGAAACCCACAGAGGGAGAGCAAGCGCACCGAGGTGCGTGAAAGGGGAAGTGGTGAAATAAAATAAAGAAGGAACAGAAACACGAGACAGGAGAGAGAAAGACAACCCAGAGGAGAAAAGGAGAGAGGAAAGGGGAAGAGGAAGAAGAAAAAGAAGAAGAAGAAGAAAAAGAAAAAGAAAAAATGAGGATTCAGGTTAAGTCACGGGTGTTCTGAAGTTTGGAGCATTTTACAATGTAGTGGGAGAGGAAGGCATCTACAGAGACGAAGCCAGGGCTAAGGTTCATACAAGGAAAGTTGTGTATAAGAGAGGATTCAACTAAACGGCGACTGTTCGAGTTGGAAGTAGGGAAGACAGTTTTAGCAGAAGACCAGTCAATAGGATGGCTATGATCTCTGACGTGACAGAAAAGAGCATTGTTAGTGTCGGCAAGCCTAACACTATTTTTGTGCTCCCTAAGTCTGTCAGAAAGAGATCGACCAGTTTCTCCAAAGTATTGAAGAGGACAGGAGGAGCAAGAAATAGAGTAGACACCAGGAACATCTGTAGAGGGAGGAGAGGTATGAACGAGATTAGTGCGAAGAGTGTTAGTCTGGCGGAAGGTAAGCTTGATGTCTAAGGGACGGAGAGAATTGTTGAGATTAGAAAGACCGGAAATGTAGGGAAGGCAGAGGATAGAAGAGTTCCCATGAGTAGAGAGTTTGGGAGAGAAGAAATTGCGTTTAGCACGTGAGAGGGCAGAGTCTATGAAATGGGAAGGGTAGCCAAGACGGGAGAACGAATTATAGAGTGGAAATTTCTGCTGGAAGGAATTGAGGATCACAGATGCGGAGGGCACGGAGAAAGAGGGAGATAAGAACACTTATCTTGACAGGGGAAGCATGATAGGAAAAGTAGTGAATGTACATGCCACTGTGCATAGGTTTACGGTAAACGGAAAAGGAAAAACCTGTATCTGAGCGGTGGACATGGACATCAAGGAAAGGAAGTAAGGAATTAGATTCCCATTCAGCTTTAAACTTAATGGAAGGGGCAAGATTGTTAAGAGCTTCAAGAAAAGGTTGGAAGAGACTGGAGTCATGAGGCCACAGAGCAAAGATGTCATCCACATAGCGGAGCCAGAGTGAAGGTTGCACATCGAGGGTAGGAAGAAGAACAGTCTCGAAGTATTCCATGTAAAGATTAGCAAGGACAGGAGAGAGAGGAGAGCCCATAGCGACACCGAAGGTTTGGGAATAATATTTCCCTTGGAAGGAAAAGGAGTTAGAGTCCACACAGAGGCGGATCAGATCAAGAAAGACATCAGTGGGGATAGGGAGATGAAGAAACCCTTCATGGGCCTTCTCTCTAAGGAAATCAAGGACATCATCAAGAGGGACATTGGTGAAGAGGGACTCAACGTCAAGACTAAGCATCTTACAGGTTGGGAGAGAGCGAACCCGTTCAATGAAGTCTTGAGAGTGACGGAGGTGGGCAGGAGAAAAAGTACCAAGAAAGGGAGTGAGGGTTTTGGCCAGCCAAGAAGCAAGAGAATAAGAGACAGAACCTCTAGAGGATATGATAGGACGAAGAGGAATATCAGGTTTATGAGTTTTGGGAAGGCCATAGAAATAGGGAAGAGAGGGACAGATGACACGAAACCGTTGAACAAGGTCAAAGTCAGGAGGACAGAGGTCGGAGAGAGTCCTTAGTTTTTTGTTGAAAGTTCTCTTGATGCGATCAAGAGGGTTGGAAACGAGAGGAGTGTAGGTGCGTGAGTCAGAGAGCAAGACATCAGCTTTACGGAGGTAATCCTCGCGATCAAGGATAACTACCGAATTACCTTTGTCAGAAGATAGTATGACAATGTTAGTGTTAGATTTAAGAGAAGAAAGGGCAAGTTGGTAACGGCGTGGAAGGTGGTGATTCTTGGAAAACAGACTAACAAGAGCAGGAAGGAGAGCACCACGAAAAGTGGACAAGTCAGGAAGATTACGGAAGCGAGATTGACGAAAGGAATCAAAAGAGCTAATCAGGGAAATACCAGCGCGAGGAGTAGGCGAAGTGGCAAAGGAAAGACCAAAACCAAGAAGTTCAAGCTCATACTGAGAGAGTGAGACAGAAGACAGATTAGTAACACAGTCAGTGAGGGAGAATTTAGACCAAGGGCTAGCTGAGATGAGACGTTGAAGTTTATTTTGTAGTTTGGAAGAATGAATTTGCGCATTCAGGCGAGCAGTGTCAAAGGCAATGGTAGAGAGAAGGTTACAGAGATCCTGTGGTAGAGCCGCAAAGAGAGCACGTTGACGTTGACGGAGAGTAAAGAAGGCATCTTCAACCTGTGATTTAGTAGAAAGAATGAGCTGTTGAAGTAGGAGACGGGCATGATCAGGAAAGGGAGTGCCCAGTGGGTTGGTTTTCAGGAAGTGGGAGAAGGAAGGTGGCAGAACTTGTTCAGCAAGACAGTCACGTAGGAAGCGAAGCTGATTCTTACGACGCCGGGTAGCAATAAGAGCAGCCTCATAAGATCGAAATAGGGGTTTAAAAGAGGGAAGAACATTAAAAAAGTTGGAGAATATGACGCTTAACTGCGGGGTCCATAAATAACAAAAAGGCACAATACCGTGACTGGAACGATACTCAAATAACCCGCACATAAAAGACAGAAGCTTACGACGACGTTTCGGTCCGACTTGGACCATTGACAAAGTCACACTAACAGAGAAGGAGCACTTCCTGAAAACCAACCCACTGGGCACTCCCTTTCCTGATCATGCCCGTCTCCTACTTCAACAGCTCATTCTTTCTACTAAATCACAGGTTGAAGATGCCTTCTTTACTCTCCGTCAACGTCAACGTGCTCTCTTTGCGGCTCTACCACAGGATCTCTGTAACCTTCTCTCTACCATTGCCTTTGACACTGCTCGCCTGAATGCGCAAATTCATTCTTCCAAACTACAAAATAAACTTCAACGTCTCATCTCAGCTAGCCCTTGGTCTAAATTCTCCCTCACTGACTGTGTTACTAATCTGTCTTCTGTCTCACTCTCTCAGTATGAGCTTGAACTTCTTGGTTTTGGTCTTTCCTTTGCCACTTCGCCTACTCCTCGCGCTGGTATTTCCCTGATTAGCTCTTTTGATTCCTTTCGTCAATCTCGCTTCCGTAATCTTCCTGACTTGTCCACTTTTCGTGGTGCTCTCCTTCCTGCTCTTGTTAGTCTGTTTTCCAAGAATCACCACCTTCCACGCCGTTACCAACTTGCCCTTTCTTCTCTTAAATCTAACACTAACATTGTCATACTATCTTCTGACAAAGGTAATTCGGTAGTTATCCTTGATCGCGAGGATTACCTCCGTAAAGCTGATGTCTTGCTCTCTGACTCACGCACCTACACTCCTCTCGTTTCCAACCCTCTTGATCGCATCAAGAGAACTTTCAACAAAAAACTAAGGACTCTCTCCGACCTCTGTCCTCCTGACTTTGACCTTGTTCAACGGTTTCGTGTCATCTGTCCCTCTCTTCCCTATTTCTATGGCCTTCCCAAAACTCATAAACCTGATATTCCTCTTCGTCCTATCATATCCTCTAGAGGTTCTGTCTCTTATTCTCTTGCTTCTTGGCTGGCCAAAACCCTCACTCCCTTTCTTGGTACTTTTTCTCCAGCCCACCTCCGTCACTCTCAAGATTTCATTGAACGGGTTCGCTCTCTCCCAACCTGTAAGATGCTTAGTCTTGACGTTGAGTCCCTCTTCACCAATGTCCCTCTTGATGATGTCCTTGATTTCCTTAGAGAGAAGGCCCATGAAGGGTTTCTTCATCTCCCTATCCCCACTGATGTCTTTCTTGATCTGATCCGCCTCTGTGTGGACTCTAACTCCTTTTCCTTCCAAGGGAAATATTATTCCCAAACCTTCGGTGTCGCTATGGGCTCTCCTCTCTCTCCTGTCCTTGCTAATCTTTACATGGAATACTTCGAGACTGCTGTTCTTCCTACCCTCGATGTGCAACCTTCACTCTGGCTCCTGTCTCGTGTTTCTGTTCCTTCTTTATTTTATTTCACCACTTCCCCTTTCACGCACCTCGGTGCGCTTGCTCTCCCTCTGTGGGTTTCTAGCTCTCTTGCAGTGCTCCCCTTGACCACCTCAAAACTTTAAGGGTGATGGACTGATTACATCGTCTTCAAGTATCTTCTGCTTCTATCAACTTTTCTGTACTTGACTGAAGAAGCCTACTGTGTAGGCGAAACGTTTCACAATAAAGATACCTAACTGTTGCATATGTGTCTTACCTAACAGCCATACCCACGTACCCGTGGCATACCTCTGACTGGTTTCCAGGGTAAGCCAGCGGAAGGCCTCGTTCAGACGACCAAAAGTTCTGGTGGTGGATCATCATATATGACAGACCCGCGTCAGAAAACACTTATCCTGTTTCTTGACGAACCTTACCTAACCTAACCTTCCAGCTCTCTCTGCCCGGCCTTGTCTGACTGTCAGTCAAGTCAAGAAGTCAGTCAAGCAGGTGCTAACGGCCAACAGGTCATCATAGCCATTAAAACCTGACTGATCTGACAAATGTGGAAGTCAGTAGTCCATTATTATTATTAAGAACATAAGGAGGAAGGAACACTGCAACAAGTCTACTGACCCATGCGGAGCAGGTCCATGTCCCCCCCCCCGGATTAGCCCAATGACCCACCCAGTCTGGTCACCTCCACTCAAGGAAGGAGCACGGCACCAGACCCAGCAGCACAAGCTAGTCAGGTCCAACTCACACCCACCCACACCCACTCATGCATTTATCTAACCTATTTTTAAAACTACACAACGTTTTAGCCTCAATAACTGTACTCGGGAGTTTGTTCCACTCATCCACAACTCTATTACCAAACCAGTGCTTTCCTATATCCTTCCTGAATCTGAATTTTTCCAACTTGAAACCATTGCTGCGAGTCCTGTCTTGGCTGGAAATTTTCAGCACGCTATTATTATTATTATGATGTGCAAAGGCATGCGCTAAACTCGCATGTGTCTCATGACTCTTAACCTCGTAACATCAGCATTGCTTATATCCCTTGGCAGAAAGCCACTGTCACCAGAAGCTGGAAGTGAAAATGTCTCATTAATTAGACCCGGAGTCACACAAGGTCCAGCGGGAGCATTGACACCATGCCCAGCCCTTCTAGGGCAGGGTAGGTGCCTGAGCCAGAGCTTTCAGCTCACAAGACTGTCAATAGCCCCCTTGGGGCGGGGCTGGCAGACCAGAGAGGCCTAGCTTCTCCCTACGAGCCCCGTGAGGGCGGGGAATATGGCTAGGCCTGGGGACAGTTGGTCCCGGAGATGAGGAGTACGATCGACACCATGCCCAGCCTTTCTAGGGCAGGGTTGGTGCCTGAGCCCGAGCTTGTAGCTCACAAGATGAGGGGGTGCTTGTCCCTCCTCCCATGGAAGACTTAGGTCTCAGACACTCCCTAGACAGGGAGCCAGTGCCGGGCCACCACTTGGAAAAGGCCCGGGCCGGGAGAATACCGGCGAATCTTTAACAACAATTAGACCCGGGAAATGGTAACAACCAACAAAATCTATAACACTACCAATAAAAATTAATACAAATGTGTGTGCAGGAGCAGAGATTTGAAAATTGTCAATTTTTTTTCACTAATAATAAATCCAAGCCATCGTACGTGGCAAGGACACTTGGTACGTAGCAAGGACACTCGGTGCGTGACAAGGACACTTGGTACCTGGTAGGGACGCTGGAATCCCCAGCCACGTGTGAAATTCAGCTTTCAGAGTTCTTACATCACGAGAGTAACTGAAAAAGTCCTCAAATTTCGGACGTCACAAGCTGCGCGTTCCCGCGAAACAGGGAAAAAAATCTGGAAAAGTTTTCCCGGTGGCTCCCCCCCCCTTCCTAAAGCCTGTCTTTCAATTCGACACTGAAACATTTAGTGGCACCTCGGTTCGCAAATGAGGGACCCGGGATCGATCCTGAGCACGAGTGGGAAGGGCGCCGGGCTGGTCTCTTGACACTTGTTACCTCCCTTCTTCACCTGGCAGTAAGTACCTACCTGGGTGTTAGTAGACTGTTGTGGGTGGTATCATGAGAGGGGTGGTGGTAGTATACTTTTGGGCAGAACTTTGAAACGAGTTGAGCTATGATAAGAGCTCTTAACCTATTATAAATGAGTTGAGCTGCGATAACTCTCAACTTGTAAATACGTGTAAAGGAAAAATACAATCTGTGGGCAAAACGCAGACATTTGTCTGCGTTTTGCTCTATACCAATTTAATTCCACCAACTAAGGGAGGCCCAAAACAGAATGAAAGGGATTCACCATCATTTACATCTTAACTGTCAGAGAGATGCAGAGACCTGCATCAGTGGTCCAGTATTGCAAAATGATCGCCTGGACGGGGGTCCTGGCACGGGTCTTGTGATGACCTGTCTCTGGCTCCCGAAGGAGCATTGGCTCTGCAATGTCGTAGTATGTGCGGCTTATACACTGTTCTGGCGAGTCTCAAACGATAACGCTGTTTGCAGTCTTTGTAATCCTGAATATCTGTACGAGATACCATTCCGAGAAATGTAGTGTTGCAGAGTGGTGTAGGAAAGTGATTTTTGCAACTGTGAAGGCACCACACTCTTGTTTGGTGTCTGAGACCTGGACGGTAGCAGATTCCAGGCACTCTCACCTCCTGATTCCAGTGACACACTGAACCGCAAGGTAACCGATTGAATTGTCAGGCTAAATCTGAGTCTTGGAGACGAAGATATTGAATTCGAGGGAAGACCTAAGCAGGGAAGATTTCAGTGTTGCATTTTTTGAAAAATTCGTGCTACGAGTCTTGACAGGCGTTGACAGTGACCCATCGAAGAGTCTTCAATTATATCTAGTGACATATATATGTCACTATAGTGTGTGTGTGTGTGTGTGTGTGTGTGTGTGTGTGTGTGTGTGTGTGTGTGTGTTAAAAAATAGCAATGCTCATCTTGCCGAATAAGGCAAGCGAAAATTTGTGCATGCAATAATTTCGCAAAAATCATTCTGAACCTAACAAAAAAAATATATTTCATTGAATTTATTATTAAAATTACTGTAAACTTGTCTAAAATATATTTAGTTGGATGATTCTAAATTAAATTGCTCTTGTTATAATGTTAGGTAAGTTTTCCAAGGTTCTTCTGGGACAAAATTGTTAATTTTTACATTAACATTAATTAAAAAAATATACATCTTTAAACGTATAAGAGAACATAGTTAGAAAGAACTTACTTTTAAACGAGTTCTTGCTATATGACCAATTTTACCAATTCGGCACAATATATACATATATAATATGTAAAAGCTTTTATTGATGGTACATTTCGCTTTACCTGAGCGAAATGTAGTCCCAATAAAAGCTTGTTTCGCATGCTGGGTCTTTATACTCTTTCTCCACATCAATATAATCCCTTATTGTTAATAACTCCATGGCAATCAAAGAGTTGCTGTTATCTTGGTTATCTCCCAACACGAGCGGTTTGCTTTAAAGCTCATTCATATTATGAAGATAACAGAAGTCTGGAATTGAGATGACAAAAGGAATAAAGCTGGAACTGTGGGAGTTCGTAGGACAAAATAAAGTTGTAGGAACTGTGGGAGGTCGTGAAACCAATAAAGCACTTGTATTGTGGGAGGTCGTGGGAAGAATAAACGAGCAGGTATTAAGGAGCCCGTGGAAGTAATGGAGGAATTGGTATTATGGAGTTCCAGGAAGTAAGAGGAGCTGGTATTGTGGAGTTCCAGGAAGTAAGAGGAGCTGGTATTATGGAGTTCTGGAAGTAATAAATGCGCTGGTGTTATGAAGTCCTGGAAGTAATAGAGCTGGTATTATGGAGCTCGCGGAAGGAACAAAAGAGCCGGTATTGAGGAGAGTAGGTGTATAGACTAGTGGAGTGAGGGGGGGGGGAGGAGACAGTGAAATGAGGCGAGTAACAGAGAGCTCTCTCCCCGCTATCACTGAAGCTCTGGGGAGATTTTGTCGTGGGTTTAGCGCCCACACGCAAATGGATTCATGCCAATTTAAATAGAAAGTGGTAGTCAGTAGTAACTCGGCTCTGAGTCGTTTGATGGGTAGACTCTTGATGGGAGGTCGACCCTTTGATGGGGGTACTCTTAATGGGGGGTCAACTCTTGATAGGGGCGTACTCTCACACAAGACAACAGGATATCCTCTACAGTCACTTCCGGAGTGTTTTAACACTTGGAAGGAAGCGTTAAACTCGTGGGGAGCCCCCATCACCAGCGCCTGGAAAATGGCTTCTAAGCAGAAACTAATTCATCGAATGAGGAAGCTTTCGCCACATCCTGTGGCGCAACGGAAAGACACCGCGATACGTTCTACATTTGCGCATGCGTGCGGAGTCCGCCTTAAGAACAAATAAGGCATTAAACAGTACGCAATACCGACAACTTGACGAATAAGAGACATGTGCAACACCTGAGTGTCGGATTGAATATACACAGGTATTGCACGTGTCTCGTTCAACAAAACGTGACAGGTTGGCTCTGACCGAGTCTAACAAGAAGTACTGACTAAGGTGCCACTCATCACATCAAGAACGTTCACAGTGGGAACGTCCTTTCAGGGGTTCAGAGTCGAGACGTTACTTTCCTACTGCGGTCCGTGTTAGTTTCAAGAAATTTTCATCGTCACAGATACCCTCTCGGATATTAAACTGTTGTAGAGAGACGTGTATGATACTTGTATGGTAGTTTAATTAAACTGTTGTAGAGATACGTGTATGATACTTGTATGGTAGTTTAATTAAACTGGCTGTTACAGAATATTTGAAGCGACATTTCTCAAAATACTTAAATATTTATCAACAACAATAGTGGAAAGTTACTATCTGCAGAGAAATACTACCATCCTTAGAAAAAAATATTACTATTCAATACTATTACTATCCACCAATATTATTACTATCCACCGATTAAAAATTACTATTTACTTCATATTCATCAAGAACGGCAAGAACCAGTATCTCAGATCTTGAATATTCAGTGGAGGGTCTCGGACACATGAATCATCTGTCTTGAAAACTACTACACTCCACAGGTGGCAGCAAAGCAATCGCAAAAATTAACAGGCCGATAGCGCTGACGTCCCGCATTATCAGAATCTTTGTACACGTAGTGTATGGTACATAGCGTCTGCCAGAGCATGCGCTAAGTGTACCCATGGAGTAAAAGCACACACAAAAAAGGAGTGAAGAGAGTGAAATTAGTAGCTGCCACAGTGAAAAAAACTGTTGCCCACGACAGTACTTACCCCTCTTCTCTTTCTTCATTATATCCGACAGAGATATAAATCGTATCATCGTTTGCAGTAGGGATGTATCGGATGTGAAAATTTAGATTTCCGCGGATGAGAGTGTGTATGAGGATGTCTTATTTATCCTGCGGATGCATATGCGGATATCTGATTACAATAAGATGTGGATGTAAGAAATTGTGCGAATGTTCCGCGGATGCTGATATCCGATACATCTCTAGTTTGCAGACGATACTAGAATCTATACGAGAGTAACATCCACTGACGACAGAAGTCTTCAAGATGATATACACCAAGTCTTCACAGAACCACTGACAACAACAATGTATTCAGTGAGGATAACTTTCAGGTAAATAGAAAATTTGAATGGATACGAGTTTAAGACACAATACGAGGTTTATTTCATTTACTAAGATGGTGTTTGATCCACCAGGGACTTTTATCAGTCAGGCGAAATGTCTTAGTAAATGCCACTATTTGCTTGTCCGGTCCACCAGACTGCTGCTGCTGGCCTTGTGAAATACATTACTCTCAAAATTACTACCCCTATCATCCACGTAACTGGTACGTAATATTGTGATGTGTGACGCCATTCAACGTAATGTTCGGTACACCCCATGTTAGCCCTTACTGTCTGCCCTTATCTCCTAAGCTGAGTGTAAACATTGCAATGTAGGCAATACCACCACATTGCTAATAGATAAAAAAAATTACTAATAGATAAGAAACATTGCTAATAGATAAGAAACATCGTGATGTAGGAATGTGTTGGTTATATATACAGTTATTTTTCACTGGTGCATCTATTTTAAGTCTCTGGGTTGAAAAAAGTTTGAATATAATTTAAAAAAGGGTAAAGGTGGAATGTGCGGGTCTGAAATAATAACAGGATCACTGGGGGCTGCACCTTGATGTTTCGCCCTTTGATGATGCCTAGGATGATGATGAACTTTGGTGGTATACATTCTGAAGATTCCTGGGATGATGCTGCACCGTGGTGTTCCGTCATATAATACCTGGGATGATGCTGGACCTTGGTGTTCCGCCCTATGATACCTGGGATGATGCTGGACCTTGGTGTTCCCCCCCTATGATACCTGGGATGATGCTGGACCTTGGTGTTCCACCCTATGATACCTGGGATGATGCTGGACCTTGGTGTTCCGTCCTATAATACCTGGGATGATGCTGGACCTTGGTGTTCCGCCCTATGATACCTGGGATGATGCTGGACCTTGGTGTTCCCCCCAATGATACCTGGGATGATGCTGGACCTTGGTGTTCCCCCCAATGATACCTGGGATGATGCTGGACCTTGGTGTTCCCCCCACTGATACCTGGGATGATGCTGGACCTTGGTGTTCCCCCCAATGATACCTGGGATGATGCTGGACCTTGGTGTTCCACCCTATGATACCTGGGATGATGCTGGACCTTGGTGTTCCCCCCAATGATACCTGGGATGATGCTGGACCTTGGTGTTCCACCCTATGATACCTGGGATGATGCTGCACCTCGGTGTTCCCCCCTCATATGAAGAACAGGATAATGTTGGACTCTGGCGTTCTGCGCTAGTATGATGCCTCGGATGATGCATGGGAAGTTGCTGCTGTTGCTACACTTTGACTGTTGCTGCTGTTGTTGCTGCTGTTGGCCTCTGATCTCACAGCCTCACCTGACATCTGGGATTCTGCAAGACCTGACTCGGATCATGAACTGTGAAGGCGGCGACCGGAAATCTCATCTCGCGACGAGAGAAAGAAGACATCACACTAACTTTACTGTATTGACTGACTTTCAAACTCTGGCATCGTGCCATGAGGGCTAACTGACAGTGTTATAACTGGTAACTAGGAAAGGCAATCGTGAGGGTGACTGATCCGGTCATAACACCGTAACTGCAATAACTGACAGAATTATCCCTCCTACAATTCACAAAATTCCACAATTCACTGGGAGTGAATAAATATAATCTGAAATAAATTTAATCTTGTGAAAGTAGGCAACTATTCCATCATCTGAGGACAAGTAACTATCCCACCCTATCCTCTTTACAAAATAGATAAATGTCCTATCATCTTCTGAGGATAGGTAACTACCGTACAGTCTAAAGATACGTAACTACTGCCACACTCTAAAGATAAGTAACTATTCCATTATCTATACACTGATAGTGACACCGCCCACTCACTGCTTTGATCTCACTAGACCACTCACTGCTGACTAGCTTTCGGTCGATAGGTCCAGGACCACTATCGAGTTAGGAGTGATGGTCTGAGGAAAGACCGAAACGTCGAAAGCTTCATCTCTTAATTGTGGGTCAGTTGTAAATTGTTGCTGCCAAGGTACTGTGAATTGTTGCAGCCACGATATTGCAGGTTAGCTGTGAATTGTGGCTGCA
Source organism: Cherax quadricarinatus (assembly GCF_038502225.1). Lineage (NCBI taxonomy): Eukaryota > Metazoa > Arthropoda > Malacostraca > Decapoda > Parastacidae > Cherax > Cherax quadricarinatus. The sequence goes on along the minus strand of NC_091292.1, from coordinate 78,166,305 downwards.
ACTGCATTGTGGGGGGTTAGGTGTGAACTGTACCCGGCACGGTATTGAGTCGTGAACTGTTTGAGGCACTGTGCTGTGTCTCATTGTTAGTGGCAGCTCTAGTATACCGGCCACTGTACAAAGAGGGATGAACCAAGCACCGGGATCGAACTGGTCACCCCATGACCCAGCAGCAAATAGGTTACTACACAACCACACACTGACGCAATGCTAAAAAACACAAAAAAAGTGAAAACCAGTGACTCAGTAAAAACCAGACCCCTCACAGTAAAAACCAGACCCCTCACAGTAAACACCAGACCCCTCACAGTAAAAACCAGACCCCTCACAGTAAAAACCGGATCCCCCACAGTAAAAACCAGACCCCTCACAGTAAAAACCAGATCCCACACAGTAAAAACCAGACCCCTCACAGTAAAAACCGGATCCGCCACAGTAAAAACCAGACCCCTCACAGTAAAAACCAGACCCCCCCCACAGTAAAAACCAGACCCCTCACAGTAAAAACCAGACCCCTCACAGTAAAAACCAGACCCCTCACAGTAAAAACCAGACCCCTCACAGTAAAAACCAGACCCCTCACAGTAAAAACCGGATCCCCCACAGTAAAAACCAGACCCCCCACAGTAAAAACCAGACCCCTCACAGTAAAAACCAGACCCCTCACAGAAAAAACCAGACCCCTCACAGTAAAAACCAGACCCCTCACAGTAAAAACCGGATCCCTCACAGTAAAAACCGGATCCCTCACAGTAAAAACCGGATCCCTCACAGTAAAAACCGGATCCCTCACAGTAAAAACCAGACCCCCCACAGTAAAAACCAGACCCCCAACAGTAAAAACCAGAGCCCTCACAGTAAAAACCAGACCCCTCACAGTAAAAACCAGACCCCTCACAGTAAAAACCGGATCCCTCACAGTAAAAACCGGATCCCTCACAGTAAAAACCGGATCCCTCACAGTAAAAACCGGATCCCTCACAGTAAAAACCGGATCCCCCATAGTAAAAACCAGACTCCCCAGAGTAAAAAATTTCGTTCCTAAATTAGCAATGCGTCATCCAATTTTTTTTCCTAATTTTCATAACTGACACAGACGATAATAATTTATGGAACTATCATTCCCAGCGTCATTTACTGTATCATTCCCAGCGTCATTTACTGTATCATTCCCAGCGTCATTTACTGTATCATTCCCAGCGTCATTTACTGTATCATTCCCAGCGTCATTTACTGTATCATTCCCAGCGTCATTTACTGTCATTCCCAGCGTCATTTACTGTCATTCCCAGCGTCATTTACTGTCATTCCCAGCGTCATTTACTGTATCATTCCCAGCGTCATTTACTGTATCATTCCCAGCGTCATTTACTGTATCATTCCCAGCGTCATTTACTGTATCATTCCCAGCGTCATTTACTGTATCATTCCCAGCGTCATTTACTGTATCATTCCCAGCGTCATTTACTGTATCATTCCCAGCGTCATTTACTGTATCATTCCCAGCGTCATTTACTGTATCATTCCCAGCGTCAATTACTGTATCATTCCCAGCGTCAATTACTGTATCATTCCCAGCGTCAATTACTGTATCACTCCCAGCGTCATTTACTGTATCACTCCCAGCGTCATTTACTGTATCATTCCCAGCGTCAATTACTGTATCATTCCCAGCGTCAATTACTGTATCATTCCCAGCGTCAATTACTGTATCATTCCCAGCGTCAATTACTGTATCATTCCCAGCGTCATTTACTGTATCATTCCCAGCGTCAATTACTGTATCATTCCCAGCGTCATTTACTGTATCATTCCCAGCGTCATTTACTGTATCATTCATTGATACCATTCAAAATTATAATCATTGGGAGTGCTAAACCCGTAGGATATTACAGTGCCTGTCGGGGCAATGGAAGGCATTCAGGCTTAATTCAGGGAACAGCAGCACAGATCAAATTCCCTAGATCAAGAGCCTTTCATCAGCGTCAAGGAACCTCCCTTGAGGGGTATTATCAGTGTCATTCACTATCATTCACTGTTATTCACTATCATTCACAGTGTCATTCACTATCATTCACAGTGTCATTCACTATCATTCACTGTTATTCACTATCATTCACAGTGTCATTCACTATCATTCACTGTTATTCACTATCATTCACAGTGTCATTCACTATCATTCAGTGCCATTCACTGTATCATTCAGTGTCATTCACTATCATTCACAGCGTCATTCACTATCATTCACAGCGTCATTCACTATCATTCACGGTGTCATTCACTATCATTCACGGTGTCATTCACTATCATTCACGGTGTCATTCACTATCATTCACAGTGTCATTATCATTCGCAGTGTCACTTACCGTATCATTCACTATCATTCACTATCATTCACAGTGTCATTCACTATCATTCGCAGTGTCATTTACCGTATCATTCGCAGTGTCATTTACCGTATCATTCGCACTGTTATTTACTGTATTGTTCACAATGTCATTTACCGTATCATTCGCAGTATCATTCACTATCATTCAGTGTTATTTACTGCATCATTCGCAGTGTCATTCACTGTAACATTCACAGCGTCATTCACTATCATTCACAGTGCAATTTAACGTATCATTCGCAGTGTCATTCACTGTATTGTTTAAAGTATGATTCGCTGCAAATAAATATTATGAAAACGGTATCCATCCAGGTCACAGCAACTCTCCAAAGCCGACCTGAACCCAGGTCACAGCAACTCTCCAAGCCCACCTGAACCCAGGTCACAGCAACTCTCCAAGCCGACCTGAACCCAGGTCACAGCAACTCTCCAAGCCCACCTGAACCCAGGTCACAGCAACTCTCCAAGCCGACCTGAACCCAGGTCACAGCAACTCTCCAAGCCCACCTGAAAGGTACAGCAACTCTCCAATGAACCCAGGTCACAGCAACTCTCCAAGCCCACCTGAACCCAGGTCACAGCAACTCTCCAAGCCGACCTGAACCCAGGTCACAGCAACTCTCCAAGCCCACCTGAACCCAGGTCACAGCAACTCTCCAAGCCCACCTGAACCCAGGTCACAGCAACTCTCCAAGCCGACCTGAACCCAGGTCACAGCAACTCTCCAAGCCGACCTGAACCCAGGTCACAGCAACTCTCCAAGCCGACCTGAACCCAGATCACAGCAACTCTCCAAGCCGACCTGAACCCAGATCACAGCAACTCTCCAAGCCGACCTGAACCCAGGCCACAGCAACTCTCCAAGCCGACCTGAACCCAGGTCACAGCAACTCTCCAAGCCCACCTGAACCCAGGTCACAGCAACTCTCCAAGCCCACCTGAACCCAGGTCACAGCAACTCTCCAAGCCCACCTGAACCCAGGTCACAGCAACTCTCCAAGCCCACCTGAACCCAGGTCACAGCAACTCTCCAAGCCCACCTGAACCCAGGCCACAGCAACTCTCCAAGCCGACCTGAACCCAGGTCACAGCAACTCTCCCAGCCGACCTGAACCCAGGTCACAGCAACTCTCCAAGCCGACCTGAACCCAGGTCACAGCAACTCTCCAAGCCGACCTGAACCCAGGCCACAGCAACTCTCCAAGCCGACCTGAACCCAGGCCACAGCAACTCTCCAAGCCGACCTGAACCCAGGCCACAGCAACTCTCCAAGCCGACCTGAACCCAGGCCACAGCAACTCTCCAAGCCGACCTGAACCCAGGCCACAGCAACTCTCCAAGCCGACCTGAACCCAGGCCACAGCAACTCTCCAAGCCGACCTGAACCAAGGTCACAGCAACTCTCCAAGCCGACCTGAACCAAGGTCACAGCAACTCTCCAAGCCGACCTGAACCAAGGTCACAGCAACTCTCCAAGCCGACCTGAACCAAGGTCACAGCAACTCTCCAAGCCGACCTGAACAACAGGAAGCGAATAAAAGACAACCAAACCTTCCGATGTAAGGGAAGTGAAAAGTAGCGAAGTTAATAGTAACAATGGTGGTGAAGCCTTCAACACAGGGCTGCCAAGCCACTGATAGTAACAATGGTGGTGAAGCCTTCAACACAGGGCTGCCAAGCCACTGATAGTAACAATGATGGTGAAGCCTTCAATACGCAGGGCTGCCAAGCCACTGATAGTAACAATGATGGTGAAGCCTTCAATACGCAGGGCTGCCAAGCCACTGATAGTAACAATGATGGTGAAGCCTTCAACACAGGGCTGCCAAGCCACTGATAGTAACAATGATGGTGAAGCCTTCAACACAGGGCTGCCAAGCCACTGATAGTAACAATGATGGTGAAGCCTTCAACACAGGGCTGCCAAGCCACTGATAGTAACAATGATGGTGAAGCCTTCAATACGCAGGGCTGCCAAGCCACTGATAGTAACAATGATGGTGAAGCCTTCAATACGCAGGGCTGCCAAGCCACTGATAGTAACAATGATGGTGAAGCCTTCAACACAGGGCTGCAAAGCCACTGATAGTAACAATGATGGTGAAGCCTTCAACACAGGGCTGCCAAGCCACTGATAGTAACAATGATGGTGAAGCCTTCAACACAGGGCTGCCAAGCCACTGATAGTAACAATGATGGTGAAGCCTTCAACACAGGGCTGCCAAGCCACTGATAGTAACAATGATGGTGAAGCCTTCAATACGCAGGGCTGCCAAGCCACTGATAGTAACAATGATGGTGAAGCCTTCAATACGCAGGGCTGCCAAGCCACTGATAGTAACAATGATGGTGAAGCCTTCAACACAGGGCTGCCAAGCCACTGATAGTAACAATGATGGTGAAGCCTTCAATACGCAGGGCTGCCAAGCCACTGATAGTAACAATGATGGTGAAGCCTTCAACACAGGGCTGCCAAGCCACTGATAGTAACAATGATGGTGAAGCCTTCAACACAGGGCTGCCAAGCCACTGATAGTAACAATGATGGTGAAGCCTTCAACACAGGGCTGCCAAGCCACTGATAGTAACAATGATGGTGAAGCCTTCAATACGCAGGGCTGCCAAGCCACTGATAGTAACAATGATGGTGAAGCCTTCAACACAGGGCTGCCAAGCCACTGATAGTAACAATGATGGTGAAGCCTTCAACACAGGGCTGCCAAGCCACTGATAGTAACAATGATGGTGAAGCCTTCAACACAGGGCTGCCAAGCCACTGATAGTAACAATGATGGTGAAGCCTTCAATACGCAGGGCTGCCAAGCCACTGATAGTAACAATGATGGTGAAGCCTTCAACACAGGGCTGCCAAGCCACTGATAGTAACAATGATGGTGAAGCCTTCAACACAGGGCTGCCAAGCCACTGATAGTAACAATGATGGTGAAGCCTTCAACACAGGGCTGCCAAGCCACTGATAGTAACATTGATGATGAAGTCAACACAGGGCTGCCAAGACACTGAAAGTAACAATGATGGTGAAGCCTTCAACACGCAGGGCTGCCAAGCCACTGATAGTAGCATTGATGGTGAAGCCATCAACACACATTGCTGCCAAGCCACTGATAGTAACATTGATGGTGAAGTCTTCAACACACAGGGCTGCCAAGCCACTGATAGTAACATTGATGGTGAAGTCTTCAACACACAGGGCTGCCAAGCCACTGATAGTAACATTGATGGTGAAGTCTTCAACACACAGGGCTGCCAAGCCACTGATAGTAACATTGATGGTGAAGTCTTCAACACACAGGGCTGCCAAGCCACTGATAGTAACATTGATGGTGAAGTCTTCAACACACAGGGCTGCCAAGCCACTGATAGTAACATTGATGGTGAAGTCTTCAACACAGGGCTGCCAAGCCACTGATAGTAACAATGATGGTGAAGCCTTCAACACGCAGGGCTGCCAAGCCACTGATAGTAGCATTGATGGTGAAGCCATCAACACACAGGGCTGCCAAACCACTGATAGTAACAATGATGGTGAAGCCTTCAACACACATTGCTGCCAAACCACTGATAGTAACATTGATGGTGAAGTCTTCAACACAGGGCTGCCAAGCCACTGATAGTAACATTGATGGTGAAGTCTTCAACACAGGGCTGCCAAGCCACTGATAGTAACATTGATGGTGAAGTCTTCAACACAGGGCTGCCGAGCCACTGATAGTAACAATGATGGTGAAGCCATCAACACACAGGGCTGCCAAGCCACTGATAGTAACAATGATGGTGAAGCCTTCAATACACAGGGCTGCCAAGCCACTGATAGTAACACTGATGGTGAAGTCTTCAACACACAGGGCTGCCAAGCCACTGATAGCAACAATGATGGTGAAGCCTTCAACACACAGGGCTGCCAAGCCACTGATAGCAACATTGATGGTGAAGTCTTCAACACAGGGCTGCCAAGCCACTGATAGCAACAATGATGGTGAAGCCTTCAACACACAGGGTTGCCAAGCCACTGATAGTAATAATGGTGAAGCCTTCAACACACAGGGTTGCCGAGTAGCTGATGTTAAACACTGGTACTCTCTCTGGAGTCTAGACTAAGACACTCTAGACAGGCGAAATTGAAGCTCTGGAGAATGCCCACACAACTTTCACTGCCTAAATTCGAATACCTAAATTACTGTGATCGCCAAAAAATACATCAAATCGTACTACCTAAGGAAATGGTTCCAAATCTATACACTGATATAACTCCTTGCCAGTATGGAAGACATGATAACCATACAAGATAACACCAAGAAAAGACATGCATACATCAATAACACTAAGATAACTCGATAAGCATAAAGGGTCCCCGACCCTCCCATCATAGACGAGGGACTGACCGAGAGATGCTAAACTGTCTTCAAGAAGAAACTTGACAAACTGTTGACAAGCCCGGGCTGTGTTGCTTACGTTGGACTGCGTGGCGCCAGCACCAGCAGCCTGACCTATCAAGATGGCAGCGGAGATGCCTGGTTCAGGAGTGAAGGCGATGGTCTCCTGAACGTTCCTCGTGCTAGCTTCTGCACTGTGTGCAACTGTTAATCAACTCGTTCATGTACCAGCAAGGGCAGGATGGTTCCATTTCAAGAGCCCTCCAAGGATCCTTCAAGGGCACTACAAGAGCCCTCCAAGGGTCCTTCAAGGGCACTACAAGAGCCCTCCAAGGGTCCTTCAAGGGCACTACAAGAGCCCTCCAAGGGTCCTTCAAGGGCACTACAAGAGCCCTCCAAGGGTCCTTCAAGGGCACTACAAGAGCCCTCCAAGGGTCCTTCAAGGGCACTACAAGAGCCCTCCAAGGGTCCTTCAAGGGCACTACAAGAGCCCTCCAAGGGTCCTTCAAGGGCACTACAAGAGCCCTCCAAGGGTCCTTCAAGGGCACTACAAGAGCCCTCCAAGGGTCCTTCAAGGGCACTACAAGAGCCCTCCAAGGGTCCTTCAAGGGCACTACAAGAGCCCTCCAAGGGTCCTTCAAGGGCACTACAAGAGCCCTCCAAGGGTCCTTCAAGGGCACTACAAGAGCCCTCCAAGGGTCCTTCAAGGGCACTACAAGAGCCCTCCAAGGGTCCTTCAAGGGCACTACAAGAGCCCTCCAAGGGTCCTTCAAGGGCACTACAAGAGCCCTCCAAGGGTCCTTCAAGGGCACTACAAGAGCCCTCCAAGGGTCCTTCAAGGGCACTACAAGAGCCCTCCAAGGGTCCTTCAAGGGCACTACAAGAGCCCTCCAAGGGTCCTTCAAGGGCACTACAAGAGCCCTCCAAGGGTCCTTCAAGGGCACTACAAGAGCCCTCCAAGGGTCCTTCAAGGGCACTACAAGAGCCCTCCAAGGGTCCTTCAAGGGCACTACAAGAGCCCTCCAAGGGTCCTTCAAGGGCACTACAAGAGCCCTCCAAGGGTCCTAAAAGAGCCCTCCAAGGGTCCTAAAAGAGCCCTACAAGGGTCCTAAAAGAGCCCTACAAGGGTCCTAAAAGAGCCCTACAAGGGTCCTAAAAGAGCCCTACAAGGGTCCTAAAAGAGCCCTACTAGGGTCCTAAAAGAGCCCTACTAGGGTCCTAAAAGAGCCCTACAAGGGTCCTAAAAGAGCCCTACAAGAATCCTAAAAGAGCCCTCCAAGAGTCCTAAAAGAGCCCTCCAAGAGTCCTAAAAGAGCCCTCCAAGAGTCCTAAAAGAGCCCTCCAAGAGCTCCCCAAAAGTCGCCAAGACCTCTTTAAGAGCCCTTCAAGGGTACCTGACTTCAAGGCAACATTCAATTTGCATTGTTACTAAAAGTCCTGTGTTACTACCATAACTGACACTACCATCGCCGACGAACAGCTGATGGCATCATCCATGGCCCTATCACACACAATATTTACTGTCCATAAATCACTGTCATGTCTGTAAATCACTGTCAAACTGTTATGGTAAAAACTGATGTCAATGCGGTAGTGGTGTACCTTAATTCGTAGGGGTTTGGCGCTGGCGGTGTTGCGTGTGGTAGATCCAGAGAGTTCAGAGTGAGCAAGAAGTCAGCAGGTGAGAGACACACGCGTGTACACCCTCACACTGTCAGTCCACTACTGACACTCCTCTCCAGTGTCTTGCCTGAGGCAGTCCCGGCCCCTTGCCTGACGTCACGCGCGGTCTGACGTCATCAAACTGCCTGACCTGAAATCGCTTGTTCTGATACCACTCTTGACGTAACTTCCCTGGTGTAAATATAAAGAATAAAAAGGCACAATACCATGACTGGAGCGATACACAAATAACCCGCACATAGAGAGAAGCTTATGACAATGTTTCCGACCGTCTTGGACCATTTACAATGTCACAGTGTGAGTTTGTAAATATATATATATATATATATATATATATATATATATATATATATATATATATATATATATATATATATATATATATATATCAATAACAACACTGCGACTAGCCAAGGACTCGAACCCTTGCTACTTTGGCCTGCCTCATGGATATATATATATATATATATATATATATATATATATATATATATATATATATATATATATATATATATATGTATATATATATATAATATATACGTCGTGCCGAACAGGTAAAACTGGTCAATAAGCAAGAACTCATTTAAAATTAAGTCCTTTCTAAAATTTTCTCTTACACGCTTAAATATATATTTTTTCATTTATGTTAATGTAAAAATTAATAATTTCGTACCAAAAGAACCTTAGAAAACTTACCTAACCTTATTATAAGAAGCGCAATTTAATTTAGCATAATCCAATTATATTTTAGATAAGTTTACGATAATTTAATAAACAAACACAATGAAATATTTTTTCGTTAGGTTCAGAATGATTTTTGCGAAATTATCACATGCACAAATTTTCGCCTGCATTATTCGGCACGACACACACACACACACACACACACACACACACACACACACACACACACACACACACACACACACACACACACACACACACACACACACACACAGTTTTAAGACGAGGTTTGATAAAGCTCATGGAGCGGGGAGAGAGAGGGCCTAGTAGCAACCGGTGAAGAGGCGGGGCCAGGAGCTAGGACTCGACCCCTGCAACCACAAATAGGTGAGTACATATATATATATATATATATATATATATATATATATATATATATATATATATATATATATATATATATATCTCAATGCACCACGCAGAAACAAGCAGGTATATACAGAGAAAGATCGCAGTCACCAGGACTCGATACTGCTACTAAGATAGACAAGATTCCCAGGCAGCGCTCTTATCCACTCGGCCACAAATGCCACATAAGCTGGGCAGCCTGGTTCACAAGCCATGTTTCTTTCCCAGCCCGGGCACGTCAGTCAGCCTCAAGCATGGATAGCTTGAATCCATGCTTGAGGCTCACCAACCTGCACGGGCTGGGAAAGAAATATGGCTTGTGAACCAGGCTGCCCAGCTTATTTTGTGGCATTTGTGGCCGAGTGGATAAGAGCGCTGCCTGGGAATCTTGTCATTCTCAGTAGCAATATCGAGTCCTGCTGACTGCAATCTTTTTCTGTATATATATATATATATATATATATATATATATATATATATATATATATATATATATATATATATATATATATATATATATATATACAGTATACCTGAAGAATGTTTCTGGGGTCAGCGCCCCTGCAGTTTGGTCTCAAATCAGTCCTAGTGGATCAGGTTCTGATCAACCAGGCAGTTACTCCTGGCCACACAAGTACAACATACGAGCCACAGACTGCTGGTCAGAAACAGATTTGAGGAATTTATCCAGTTCCCTCTTGAAGACAGCCGGAGGTTTATATTTCCCCTTAAGGAGTTATTTCAGTGTTCAGGTTTGGGACCAATCCCTCTAGGCTTTTCCAGTTGTCAATTATTATGTATCTTTCTCGTCTACGTTCCAAGAAATGCAGATGAAGGGACTTTAAGTGTTTCCAGTAAATAAGACGCCTGATTAAACGTATACGAGCAGTGAAACTTCTCTATACGTCTTCCAGCTCAGCAGTCTTGTCTGCCTTGAAAGTGGCAGCATACAGCCGTGTTCCAGCCTGGAGACAAGGAACTTACAGAGTATCACTGGCTTAGCATCTCTTTTGAAAACTTTAGTTATCCATCCTAACATTCTTGTTGTAGCAATGACAACATTATTGTGCAGACAGCCTGTACTGTCTGCATAGACAGCCTATGCCGTCTGCCAGCTGAGTTCATATTTCGCGCATGCTCGTGCTGCCACCTATAAGCCTCTCAGTGGGCATGCCACTTGAAATGGCATCACCCTACCTCTCTCTCACTCGGCGCCAATCCTTCACACAGTCAGCAAGGCCTACTCCTCTCTCCCTCGCAGGCATGGCCCCTCCGGGCCATTGGCACAAACACACTGCCTGTGTACCCAGATATCGCAAATAAAGTAAGAAGCCTCCGAAGCCTTATCATTGAACCCCGCCTGCAACAAAGTGACACAATAACCATTTTCGTAAATAATTGTAACCTTTGCAAGTTCTTCTGACATCATTACTTCTGAGTCTCGCACTTGAGACTTTCACTCTACTGAATGATACGAGTTTGTCCTGCACTCTGTTAGTTTTTATTTCCTGCTGACTTGCTCTGTTCTCCCTACGTCCTCCCTTATTTCGCTTCTCATAACTTGAAGACAGGTAAGAAATAAAATACAGAAATACTAGTACTGCTTTTCACGTTGTTGTTGCCATAATTCAAGATGGTTCTTATCATTGCAGACTTGATTATCGTCTTGCAGTTGCAGTTTGTTTGATGTATTCATTAAGCTGCGTCTCATGCACTTGTCACTGGCTATCTTCTCTCTCAATTCTTTCTCTTATCTCTTTGATTATCTTCCCCTGTTGTCTATCATGTTATTTACTCTCTCCTCGGCTTATCGCATTCTCTATTTATTCTATTCTCAACCTTATCTATCTCACTCTTTGTTTTCTCGTCTTATGTCTATCAAGCTCTGAATTTATACTTTCAAACTGTGTCACTTAATCACTATTTACTCTCTCCAAAAGCTGTTTGTTATGCTCTCAAGATGTCATGCTCTCTATTTATGCTCTCAAACTGTCTGTCATGCTCTCTATTCTCTCAAGCTGTCATGCTCTCTACTTATGCTCTCAAGCTGTCTGTCATGCTCTCTATTCTCTCAAGCTGTCATGCTCTCTACTTATGCTCTCAACCTGTCTGTCATGCTCTCTACTTATGCTCTCAACCTGTCTGTCATGCTCTCTACTAATGCTCTCTACTTATGCTCTCAAGCTGTCTGCCGTGCTCTCTATTCTCTCAAGCTGTCTGTCATGCTCTCTATTCTCTCAAGCTGTCATGCTCTCTACTTATGCTCTCAACCTGTCTGTCATGCTCTCTACTAATGCTCTCAAGCTGTCTGTCATGCTCTCTACTTATGCTCTCAAGCTGTCTGCCGTGCTCTCTATTCTCTCAAGCTGTCTGTCATGCTCTCTATTCTCTCAAGCTGTCTGTCATGCTCTCTATTCTCTCAAGCTGTCTGTCATGCTCTCTATTCTCTCAAGCTGTCATGCTCTCTACTTATGCTCTCAAGCTATGCCATGCTCTCTACTTATGCTCTCAAGCTGTCTGTCATGCTCTCTATTCTCTCAAGCTGTCATGCTCTCTACTTTTGCTCTCAAGCTGTCATGATATTTATTCACTCAATCTGTCATACTCTCAAGCTCTCTGTCATGCTCTCTACTCTCTCAAGGTGTCTGTCATACTCTCTGTTTACTCTCTGCTCAAGCTCTCATCTCTCTATTTACTCTCTAAAACCGTCTATCATATTTTCTCTTTATTCTCTCTCTTTTCTCTCTTCGTGCTAATCTTTTTCATTGCTCGTAGTCTATCGGTCGTGCCACACATCCAATGTATCACTCATCGGAGCCACCCTAGGTGGGCAAATTTTAGTTAAGTGTTGAGAAAAGACTTTGCAAAAGCCTTCGACAAGTGTGACCATGGTGTAATAGCGCACAAAATGCGTGATAAAGGAATAACAGGAAAAGTTGGTAGATAGATCTACAAGTTCCTAACAAATAGAACACAAAGAGAATAGTAAACAGAGTAAAGTCTGAGGCGGCTACTGTGAAAAGTTCTGTTCCACAAGGCACAGTACTTACTCCCATCCTGTTCCTCATCTTCATTTCTGACATAGACAGTGATGTAAGCCACAGCACCGTGTCTTCCTTTGCACATGACATCCTAATTTGCATGACAGTGTCCTCCATCGAAGACACCGCAAGACTCCAGGCGGACATCAACCAAATCTTTAAATGGGACGCAGAAAACAATATGAAGTTCAATGAAGAGAAATTTCAATTACTCAGATATGGGACACGTGAGGAAATTAAAACTACATCAGAGTATAAAACAAATTGCAACCACACAATAGAGCGAAAAACTAATGTAAAGGACCTGGGAGTGATCAAGTCAGAGGATCTCACTTTTAAACACCACAACATCGTAACAATGGCATCTGCTAGAAAAAATGACAGGATGGATAATGAGAACCTTCAAAACTAGGGATGCCAAGCCCATGGTGACACTCTTCAGGTCGCTTGTTCTATCTAGGTTGGAATATTGCTGCACATTAACAGCACCTTTCAAGGCAGGTGAAATTGCTGACCTAGAAAATGTAGAGAACCTTCACGGCGCGCATAAATACGATAAAACACCTAAATTACTGGGAACGGTTGAAATTCCTCGACTTGTATTCCCTGGAACGCAGGCGGGAGAGATATATGATTATATACACTTTGAAAATCTTAGAGGGATTAGTACCAAACTTGCACACGAAAATCACTTCCTATGAAAACAAAAGACTCGGCAGACGATGCAACATTTCCCCATTGAAAAGCAGGGGCGCCACTAGCACGATAAGAGACAACACAATAAGTGTCAGGGGCCCAAGACTGTTCAACTTCTTACCAGCATACATAAGGGGGATTACCAATAGACTCCTGGCTGTCTTCAAGAAAGCTTTGGACAGGTACCTAAAGTCAAAATGTGATCAGCCGGGCTGTGGTTCGTACGTCGGATTACGTGCGGCCAACAGTAATAGCCTGGTTGATCAGGCCCATGAGGCCTGGTCACAGACTGGGCCGCGTGGGCGTTGACCCCCTGAAACCCTCTCCAGGTATGTACGGTGCTATCACGTGACAGCTGCGTCACAGTTATGGACTACCGAATGCACCAATATTGGCCAAATTGAAAGCCATAAAACAAATTTAATCTAACGTGAAATTAGTTAAAAGTCACTGAGTACATTTTAACTCTGAACGCCTGAGTTCAGTATCAATCCTGGAGATGTTTTACTGACTTGTAGATGCCGTAGAACCGTTACTATTACCAAGCTGGTCTGGTCACGGACCGGACCACGGGGGCGCTGACCCCCGGAACACCCTGCAGGTAAGATTATAATTCAGCAGATATGAAATTTAAGTGAAGATGTTTGAACTGGAATTGTGGTTCATAACAAGACTTGCAAAGATCTTGGGACATTTATAGTTGCAATTAGTTCATTTTGCAATAATCGCGAACAAGCCATACAAGATGCAAAATAACTCCAAGGGGAGCTGAATGTTAGCTCTAAACCTTTCGTGTTGCAATCAACACATCAGGAGCTTGCAATGTTGCAGAAATAGAGTAGGAAATCCAGGAAGGTTTGTTCATGTGAATGGCTCGCCATTCACATAGCGAGCCATGTCATGAGGGACCCATCCTACACGCTTCATCCTCAGTCATGACCACTACTGACTACCATCACTTATACCACCAGTTAACCACTCATACCACTCACACCACAACTCACACTTTGTATCTTTACGTTCCATCATTCCTCTTCTTCTTACCTCGACTTCTCCCTCTGTGTTTCTCTTGCTACTCCTTCTTCTTTTCCTCCTGTACTTCTCTTCCTTCTTCCCTCCCTCCATTCCACCCTCCCTCCAACGGAACAATAACACCAAAATTATCACGCCTCAACAATCGTGTAAAGCAATCATTACCTAGAATGTTAACAAGTTCAGAAAACGTTTCAGGAAATCAGATACATGGATATTACACAGCTAATTCCTGTGTCTGGCTCTGGTGTATACGACACACACACACACACATACACACACACACATACACACTCACATACACACACACACACACACACACACACACACACACACACACACAGTTAATACAGATCCTGCCTATCAATAACTGTATATAACTGTTACCAGGTGATGAAAACTGAAGCTTCAAGACCTGTCGCTCAAGCAAGCTTCAACACTTGTCGCTCAAGCTTCAACACCTGTCGCTCAAGCTTCAACACCTGTCGCTCAAGCTTCAACACCTGTCGCTCAAGCTTCAACACCTGTCGCTCAAGCTTCAACACCTGTCGCTCAAGCTTCAACACCTGTCGCTCAAGCTTCAAGATCTGTAGCTCAAGCTTCAATACCTGTCGCTCAAGCTTCAACACCTGTCGCTCAAGCTTCAACACCTGTCGCTCAAGCTTCAAGATCTGTAGCTCAAGCTTCAAGACCTGTCGCTCAAGCTTCAACACCTGTCGCTCAAGCTTCAAGATCTGTAGCTCAAGCTTCAATACCTGTCGCTCAAGCTTCAACACCTGTCGCTCAAGCTTGTCTCTCTTGCTTCACTCAAGACTATTTACTCTTCTCAAGTCTCTTGCACAACAACAGCCACAAGTGTTACACTGGAGACTCTGCTGCTGCCGCACCTCTCTTATGTCATGTGTTTGTGTTCAATGTGTCAAGGACGTGCGTTCATTGTGTCAAGTGCGTTCATTGTCAAGTACGTGCGTTCATGGTGTCAAGTATGTGCGTTCATTGTCACCACCAACGCACACACACTCTGTCGCCACCAACACACACACACACACACACAAACACACACTGTCACCACCACCAACACACACACACACAAACACACACTGTCACCACCAACACACACACACACACACTGTCACCACCAACACACACACACACACACTGTCACCACCAACACACACACACACACACACTGTCACCACCAACAAACACACACAAATAAACAACAAAAAAGGCACAATACCGTGACTGGAACAGTACACAAATAACCCGCACATAAAAGAGAGAAGCTTACGACGACGTTTCGGTCCGACTTGGACCATTGACAAAGTCACACTAACAGAGGTGGAGCAGGACGGCTATATATAGGCAGGAAGAGGTGGAGGTAGTAGAGGTTTAGAGAGGTTTAGTTGAATCCTCTCTAATACACAACTTTCCTTGTATGAACCTTAGCCCTGGCTTCGTCTCTGTAGATGCCTTCCTCTCCCACTACATTGTAAAATGCTCCAAACTTCAGAACACCCGTGACTTAACCTGAATCCTCATTTCTTCTTCTTCTTCTTCTTCTTCTTTTTCTTCTTCCTCTTCCCCTTTCCTCTCTCCTTTTCCCCTCTGGGTTGTCTTTCTCTCTCCTGTCTCGTGTTTCTGTTCCTTCTTCATTTATTTTATTTCACCACTTCCCCTTTCACGCACCTCGGTGCGCTTGCTCTCCCTCTGTGGGTTTCTAGCTCTCTTGCAGTGCTCCCCTTCCTTTGTATTTGACTGGCTCGTCTTCCTTATTTCCCACTTCTACCACTACCACTACTACTACCTCTTCTTCTTCTACTACATCTACTGATGAAATTAAGACACATGTGCGGCGTCTGGTTGTCTTTGTTGTGGACGTTTCGCCATCCAGTGGCTGGCTGGATGGCGAAACGTCTACGGTGGGGATGCCCGGGTGTTGTGCATGTGTCATTTCATCTTGTCGGTATTATATACAATTCTTGTACTACTACTACTACTACTACTACTATCTCCACCTCTTCCTGCCTATATATAGCCGTCCTGCTCCACCTCTGTTAGTGTGACTTTGTCAAAGGTCCAAGTCGGACCGAAACGTCGTCGTAAGCTTCTCTCTTTTATGTGCGGGTTATTTGTGTATAAACACACACACACTGTCACCACCAACAAACACGCGCACACACACACACACACCAACCTCAACTAGATGAGTACAACTAGGTGAGTACACACACACACACACACACTGTCACCACAAACACACACACACACACACATTGTCACCACCACGAACACACACACACACACACACACACACACACACACACACACACACACACACACACACACACACACACATACACACACACACATAAAACTGGAGTTTTGTGACAAGGTGACAGAAGTAAGACAAGAGAGAGAGGGGTGGATCGACTGCATTTTTTTTTGGACTGCAAGAAGGCCTTCGACACAGTTCCTCACAAGAGGTTACTGCAAAAGCTAGAGGATCAGGCACACATAACAGGAAAGGCACTGCAATGGATCAGAGAATACCTGACAGGGAGGCAACAACGAGTCATGGTACGTTTCGAGGTGTCAAAGTGGGTGCCTGTGACGAGCGGAGTTCCACAGGGGTCGGTCCTAGGACCTGTGCTGTTTTTGGTATATGTGAATAACATAATGGAAGGGATAGACTCAGAAGAGTCCTTGTTTGCAGATGATGTGAAGTTATTGAGAAGAATCAAATCGGATGAGGATCAGGCAGGACTACAAAGAGACCTGGACAGGCTACAAGCCTGGTCCAACAACTGGCTCCTTGAGTTTAACCCTGCCAAATGCAAAGTCATGAAGATTGGGGAAGGGCAAAGAAGACCGCAGACACAGTATAGTCCAGGTGGCCAAAGACTGCAAACCTCACTCAAGGAAAAAGATCTGGGGGTGAGTATAACACCGAGCATATCTCCTGAGGCGCAAATCAATCAGATAACTGCTGCAGCATACGGGCGTCTGGCAAACCTACGGATAGCGTTCCGATACCTCAGTAAGGAATCGTTCAAGACTCTGTATACCATTTACGTCAGGCCCATAATGGAGTATGCAGCACCAGTTTGGAATCCACACCTGGTCAAGCACGTCAAGAAAATAGAGAAAGTGCAAAGGTTTGCAAAGGGGACACACACACACTCACACACACAATTAGGTGAGTACACACACACACACACACACACACACACACGTACAGCAGGCCTAGTGTCTAATCGACATGTGCCTAGGACAGAATGTTAACTAACACTGTCACCACCAACACACACACACACACACTGCCACTAACACACACACATACAGTCACCAACACACACACACACACATACATACACGCACACTGCCACCACCAACACACACACAGTCATCACCAACGCACACATACACTGTCACCACTAATATTAACACACACACACACACAGTCATCACCACCAAAACACACACACACACACACACATTGTCACCACCAATACACACACACACACTGCCACCACGAACACACACACACACACACAGTCACCACCAACACACACACACACACACACTGTCACCACCAACACACACACACTGTCACCACCACCAACACACACACACACACACACAGTCATCACCAACACACACACACTGTCACCACTAACATACACACGCACACACAAAGTCACCACCACCAACACACACACACACACACACACACTGTCACGATCAACACACACACACAGTCACCACCACCAACACACACACACAGTCACCACCAACACATACACACATATACTGTCACTATCAACACACACATACAGTCAATATCCAACACACACACGCACACACACACACACACACACACACACACACACACACACACACACACACACAGAGTCACCACCAAGACAGACAGACAGACAGACACACACACACACACACACACACACACACACACACACACACAGAGTCACCAAGACACACACACACATATACTGTCACCATCAACACACAAATACACACACATACTGTCACCATCAACACACACGCACAGACACACACACATTGTCACCATCAACACACACACACACACACTGTCACCACCAACTCACTTGCAATCAGTGCCACTATACACTCACCACCAGCACCACACACCACCACCACTACATTCCCAACACTGCCTCACCATCACCACTACACATACACTGCCATCACCATTACACATACACTGCCATCACCATCACCATCACCACGATTCCCATCACCATATTTGTTCCTCTCTCATTCTGTTCAATAGACAAATTTCAGGAATTCTCTCTTTTAGTTCTCCAAGGTTGTGACAATTGTTCCTTCACCCGTCATATATTGTTCCTTCACCCGTCATATATTGTTCCTTCACCCGTCACATATTGTTCCTTCACCCGTCATATATTGTTCCTTCACCCGTCATATATTGTTCCTTCACCCGTCATATATTGTTCCTTCACCCGTCATATATTGTTCCTTCACCCGTCATATATTGTTCCTTCACCCGTCATATATTGTTCCTTCACCCGTCATATATTGTTCCTTCACCCGTCATATATTGTTCCTTCACCCGTCATATATTGTTCCTTCACCCGTCATATATTGTTCCTTCACCCGTCATATATTGTTCCTTCACCCGTCATATATTGTTCCTTCACCCGTCATATATTGTTCCTTCACCCGTCATATATTGTTCCTTCACCCGTCATATATATATTCTTTGTTAATCAAATAACTGACAGTGTCACTGTTGGAAGCCTGTGTTCTACACTATCACTGTTGGAAGCCTGTGTTCTACACTATCACTGTTGGAAGCCTGTGTTCTACACTATCACTGTTGGAAGCCTGTGTTCTACACTATCACTGTTGGAAGCCTGTGTTCTACACTATCACTTTTGGAAGCCTGTGTTCTGTACTATCATTGTTGGAAGCCTGTGTTCTGTACTATCATTGTTGGAAGCCTGTGTTCTGTACTATCATTGTTGGAAGCCTGTGTTCTACACTATCACTTTTGGAAGCCTGTGTTCTGTACTATCATTGTTGGAAGCCTGTGTTCTGTACTATCATTGTTGGAAGCCTGTGTTCTGTACTATCATTGTTGGAAGCCTGTGTTCTGTACTATCATTGTTGGAAGCCTGTGTTCTACACTATCACTTTTGGAAGCCTGTGTTCTGTACTATCATTGTTGGAAGCCTGTGTTCTGTACTATCATTGTTGGAAGCCTGTGTTCTGTACTATCATTGTTGGAAGCCTGTGTTCTACACTATCACTTTTGGAAGCCTGTGTTCTACACTATCACTTTTGGAAGCCTGTGTTCTGTACTATCATTGTTGGAAGCCTGTGTTCTGTACTATCATTGTTGGAAGCCTGTGTTCTACACTATCACTTTTGGAAGCCTGTGTTCTACACTATCACTTTTGGAAGCCTGTGTTCTGTACTATCATTGTTGGAAGCCTGTGTTCTACACTATCACTTTTGGAAGCCTGTGTTCTGTACTATCATTGTTGGAAGCCTGTGTTCTGTACTATCATTGTTGGAAGCCTGTGTTCTGTACTATCATTGTTGGAAGACTGTGTTCTACACTATCACTTTTGGAAACCTGTGTTCTGTACTATCATTGTTGGAAGTCTGTGTTCTGTACTATCATTGTTGGAAGCCTGTGTTCTACACTATCACTTTTGGAAGCCTGTGTTCTACACTATCACTTTTGGAAGCCTGTGTTCTGTACTATCATTGTTGGAAGCCTGTGTTCTACACTATCACTTTTGGAAGCCTGTGTTCTACACTATCACTGTTGGAAGCCTGTGTTCTACACTATCACTTTTGGAAGCTTGTGTTCTGTACTATCATTGTTGGAAGCCTGTGTTCTGTACTATCATTGTTGGAAGCCTGTGTTCTACACTATCACTTTTGGAAGCCTGTGTTCTACACTATCACTTTTGGAAGCCTGTGTTCTGTACTATCATTGTTGGAAGCCTGTGTTCTACACTATCACTTTTGGAAGCCTGTGTTCTACACTATCACTGTTGGAAGCCTGTGTTATACGCTATCACTGTTGGAAGCCTGTGTTTCACACTATCACTGTTGGAAGCCTGTGTTCTACACTATCACTTTTGGAAGCCTGTGTTCTACACTATCACTGTTGGAAGCCTGTGTTCTACACTATCACTTTCGGAAGCCTGTGTTCTGTACTATCATTGTTGGAAGCCTGTGTTCTACACTATCACTTTTGGAAGCCTGTGTTCTACACTATCACTGTTGGAAGCCTGTGTTCTATACTATCACTGTTGGAAGCCTGTGTTTCACACTATCACTGTTGGAAGCCTGTGTTCTACACTCTCACTTTTGGAAGCCTGTGTTCTACACTATCACTGTTGGAAGCCTGTGTTCTACACTATCACTTTTGGAAGCCTGTGTTCTACACTATCACTTTTGGAAGCCTGTGTTCCACACTATCACTGTTGGAAGCCTGTGTTCTACACTATCACTTTTGGAAGCCTGTGTTTTACACTATCACTGTTGGAAGCCTGTGTTCTACACTATCACTTTTGGAAGCCTGTGTTCTACACTATCACTGTTGGAAGCCTGTGTTCTACACTATCACTTTTGGAAGCCTGTGTTCTACACTATCACTGTTGGAAGCCTGTGTTATACACTATCACTTTTGGAAGCCTGTGTTCTACACTATCACTGTTGGAAGCTTGTGTTCTACACTATCACTTTTGGAAGCCTGTGTTCTACACTATCACTGCTGGAAGCCTGTGTTCTACACTATCACTTTTGGAAGCCTGTGGTCTACATTATCACTGTTGGAAGCCTGTGTTCTACACTATCACTTTTGGAAGCCTGTGTTCTACACTATCACTTTTGGAAGCCTGTGTTCCACACTATCACTGTTGAAAGCCTGTGTTCTACACTATCACTGTTGAAAGCCTGTGTTCTTCATTTTCATTGTTTCGGTCAGAACATACATTTTTTTAACGTGATTTTTAAAGCAACCAAACTATGATCTTCAACAAGTCGTCTTGACACTTTGTAGATATTTTTTTTAAATGACAATGATATAAAGTTTTTTACTTTTTGGATTAAACCTGTGAAACTTAATAACCTTACTTTAACTAAAGTATTTTTTTTAAGTTAAATTCTGCTATATATATCGTAATGCAGTCAGGTGAGTAGAAGCAGCAGGAGGCGGAGTCACCATTGAAGAAATCCACTGGGGTAAGTTGGTCATTCCTGTAACTTAGGCAAGTACAGAAAAAATCACTGTATCAGGATCTTAAGGTGCTGAGTTCTAAAATACCTCGGCTGCCAACCAACATTTCCATAGATTCTTTCTAAATCTGAAATTTGCAAAATTTTAATCCAGTGTTTTGAGTTCGTTGTTGGATATCCTCAGCATCCTTTTAATATATCATTTATTTTACGACTGTCTTGCACTTGCACACCCCAGCCACGTATTCTCACTCCTCCGAGAGCGAGAGTGCAGAGTCAGGACTCTCAAATTATCTGCTGGAACGGAATTTTAAATTTCCAGATTATGAATGCTGGAATGAAAACCTGTTATATTATTCCTTACTTTCTCCTCTTGCAGTTATAAACAAAGGTTTGATGAGCAGTGTTCAGCAGTGACGCAGCCGCAGCCGAATGATGTTTGCAGTTCTTTGTAGCAGCTCCTCCTGCAGTTATCATCAGTATAGTTCTGCAAGATATCATATTCCAGCTCAGAGCGCACTACATTTTCCTCTGACCAAGCTGAAATCATCGCCACTGTTTTACCTTTAATGTGAACGATTGCTAAGCAGGTCCAGTCTGTGTCTGACAGGTATTATGTCTATTAGGTAAAAGGACACATTAGTTGTACTTGTTTCCTTTTTTCCTAACATATTGTCGGTAATTTTACCAACATTAATACAGTATCAAGTCTCTCTCTCCATCGTGGCAACTAAGTTCCTTGTCAACACTTAAGTGATATTAACTATCAAGATAGATCACAGCCCAGAGTGTGCCAAGGAAATTTTTCCATGTACCGGCTGGTCTGACTGACCCTCGTTTATTCACTAAAAATTACTTCTTTTCCTTATAAGATAACGTTCAAGGTGTAGCTAAGTGACCATTCTTCTCAACCATCGCTCTGTTGTTTTCACATAGGGTAATCATTATTTTTCCTATCTTCTTAGTATATAATTACAGTGTAGTCGTCTCTGGTCATTACTACAGACACCTTACGGTTCTTTCCACTAGTGATTTATCTAAATCGCAGTCATGTTTAGTCAGTTTCACTTTGAGATTACCATGAATTACGAAATGTTTGAATGTTTACAAAGCTTCCGAGAGGGTATAACACCAATCCCTCTTCTTCAGAGTGCCATCTTTCCAGTTTCCACCGTCTCTCCGTCTCTCTCTCTCTCTCTCTCTCTCTCTCTCTCTCTCTCTCTCTCTCTCTCTCTCTCTCTCTCCCTCTCTCTGAACGAATTTCCAGGTTTCGGTCTGGTCAATGATTCTTTATAAGAGTACTCTTCCTGTGTAGCGACCACCATCACTATAAGTGTTCAACTACGTTTTATCTCCTGCCTTTGTTTTACTATTCATAATCACCAAAGCGCATTGAATGTTATACACTTAAGCTAATGGATATACTTATGCTAATGGATATACTTATGCTAATGGATATACTTATGCTAATGGATATACTTATGCTAATGGATATACTTATGCTAATGGATATACTTATGCTAATGGATATACTTATGCTAATGGATATACTTATGCTAATGGATATACTTATGCTAATGGATATACTTATGCTAATGGATATACTTATGCTAATGGATATACTTATATTATTGGATATACTTTTAATCAAATGTAAAAAAAAGATAATGCACATAACCGCATAATGTTCACTCGTGGTCTTGTTCCGTCTATACTGCAAGTATCTAGAGTGTATCTAGAGTGTATCTAGAGTGTATCTAGAGTGTATATTACTGCAACTATCTAGAGTGTATCTAGAGTGTATATTACTGCAACTATCTAGAGTGTATCTAGAGTGTATCTAGAGTGTATCTAGAGTGTATCTAGAGTGTATCTAGAGTGTATATTACTGCAACTATCTAGAGTGTATCTAGAGTGTATATTACTGCAACTATCTAGAGTGTATCTAGAGTGTATATTACTGCAACTATCTAGAGTGTATCTAGAGTGTATATTACTGCAACTATCTAGAGTGTATCTAGTGTATATTACTGCAACTATCTAGAGTGTATCTAGAGTGTATATTACTGCAACTATCTAGAGTGTATCTAGAGTGTATATTACTGCAACTATCTAGAGTGTATCTAGAGGTGTATATTACTGCAACTATCTAGAGTGTATCTAGAGTGTATATTACTGCAACTATCTAGAGTGTATCTAGAGTGTATATTACTGCAACTATCTAGAGTGTATCTAGAGTGTATATTACTGCAACTATCTAGAGTGTATCTAGAGGTGTATATTACTGCAACTATCTAGAGTGTATCTAGAGTGTATATTGCTGCAACTATCTAGAGTGTATCTAGAGTGTATATTACTGCAACTATCTAGAGTGTATCTAGAGTGTATATTACTGCAACTATCTAGAGTGTATCTAGAGTGTATATTACTGCAACTATCTAGAGTGTATCTAGAGTGTATATTACTGCAACTATCTAGAGTGTATCTAGAGTGTATATTACTGCAACTATCTAGAGTGTATCTACAGTGTATATTACTGCAACTATCTAGAGTGTATCTAGAGTGTATATTACTGCAACTATCTACAGTGTATCTAGAGTGTATATTACTGCAACTATCTAGAGTGTATCTAGAGTGTATATTACTGCAACTATCTAGAGTGTATCTAGAGTGTATATTACTGCAACTATCTAGAGTGTATCTAGAGTGTATATTACTGCAACTATCTAGAGTGTATCTAGAGTGTATATTACTGCAACTATCTAGAGTGTATCTAGAGTGTATATTACTGCAACTATCTAGAGTGTATCTAGAGTGTATATTACTGCAACTATCTAGAGTGTATCTAGAGTGTATATTACTGCAACTATCTAGAGTGTATCTAGAGTGTATATTACTGCAACTATCTAGAGTGTATCTAGAGGTGTATATTACTGCAACTATCTAGAGTGTATCTAGAGTGTATATTACTGCAACTATCTAGAGTGTATCTAGAGTGTATATTACTGCAACTATCTAGAGTGTATCTAGAGTGTATATTACTGCAACTATCTAGAGTGTATCTAGAGGTGTATATTACTGCAACTATCTAGAGTGTATCTAGAGTGTATATTACTGCAACTATCTAGAGTGTATCTAGAGTGTATATTACTGCAACTATCTAGAGTGTATCTAGAGTGTATATTACTGCAACTATCTAGAGTGTATCTAGAGTGTATATTACTGCAACTATCTAGAGTGTATCTAGAGTGTATATTACTGCAACTATCTAGAGTGTATCTAGAGTGTATATTACTGCAACTATCTAGAGTGTATCTAGAGTGTATATTACTGCAACTATCTAGAGTGTATCTAGAGTGTATATTACTGCAACTATCTAGAGTGTATCTAGAGTGTATCTAGAGGTGTATATTACTGCAAGTATCTAGAGTGTATCTAGAGTGTATCTAGAGGTGTATATTACTGCAAGTATCTAGAGTGTATCTAGAGTGTATCTAGAGGTGTATATTACTGCAAGTATCTAGAGTGTATCTAGAGTGTATCTAGAGGTGTATATTACTGCAAGTATCTAGAGTGTATCTAGAGTGTATCTAGAGGTGTATATTACTGCAAGTATCTAGAGTGCATCTAGAGTGCATCTAGAGGTGTATATTACTGCAAGTATCTAGAGTGTATCTAGAGTGTATCTAGAGTGTATCTAGAGGTGTATATTACTGCAAGTATCTAGAGTGCATCTAGAGTGCATCTAGAGGTGTATATTACTGCAAGTATCTAGAGTGTATCTAGAGTGTATCTAGAGGTGTATATTACTGCAACTATCTAGAGTGTATCTAGAGTGCATCTAGAGGTGTATATTACTGCAAGTATCTAGAGTGCATCTAGAGGTGTATATTACTGCAAGTATCTAGAGTGCATCTAGAGGTGTATATTACTGCAAGTATCTAGAGTGCATCTAGAGGTGTATATTACTGCAAGTATCTAGAGTTCATCTAGAGGTGTATATTACTGCAAGTATCTAGAGTGCATCTAGAGGTGTATATTACTGCAACTATCTAGAGTGCATCTAGAGGTGTATATTACTGCAAGTATCTAGAGTGCATCTAGAGGTGTATATTACTGCAAGTATCTAGAGTGCATCTAGAGGTGTATATTACTGCAAGTATCTAGAGTGCATCTAGAGGTGTATATTACTGCAAGTATCTAGAGTGCATCTAGAGGTGTATATTACTGCAAGTATCTAGAGTGCATCTAGAGGTGTATATTACTGCAAGAATCTAGAGTGCATCTAGAGGTGTATATTACTGCAAGTATCTAGAGTGCATCTAGAGGTGTATATTACTGCAACTATCTAGAGTGCATCTAGAGGTGTATATTACTGCAAGTATCTAGAGTGCATCTAGAGGTGTATATTACTGCAACTATCTAGAGTGCATCTAGAGGTGTATATTACTGCAAGTATCTAGAGTGCATCTAGAGGTGTATATTACTGCAACTATCTAGAGTGCATCTAGAGGTGTATATTACTGCAACTATCTAGAGTGCATCTAGAGGTGTATATTACTGCAACTATCTAGAGTGTATCTAGAGTGTATATTACTGCAACTATCTAGAGTGTATCTAGAGTGTATATTACTGCAACTATCTAGAGTGTATCTAGAGGTGTATATTACTGCAACTATCTAGAGTGTATCTAGAGTGTATATTACTGCAACTATCTAGAGTGTATCTAGAGTGTATATTACTGCAACTATCTGGAGTGTATCTAGAGTGTATATTACTGCAACTATCTAGAGTGTATCTAGAGTGTATATTACTGCAAGTATCTAGAGTGCATCTAGAAGTGTATATTACTGCAAGTATCTAGAGTGCATCTAGAGGTGTATATTACTGCAACTATCTAGAGTGCATCTAGAGGTGTATATTACTGCAAGTATCTAGAGTGCATCTAGAGGTGTATATTACTGCAACTATCTAGAGTGCATCTAGAGGTGTATATTACTGCAACTATCTAGAGTGCATCTAGAGGTGTATATTACTGCAACTATCTAGAGTGTATCTAGAGTGTATATTACTGCAACTATCTAGAGTGTATCTAGAGTGTATATTACTGCAACTATCTAGAGTGTATCTAGAGGTGTATATTACTGCAACTATCTAGAGTGTATCTAGAGTGTATATTACTGCAACTATCTAGAGTGTATCTAGAGTGTATATTACTGCAACTATCTAGAGTGTATCTAGAGTGTATATTACTGCAACTATCTAGAGTGTATCTAGAGTGTATATTACTGCAACTATCTAGAGTGTATCTAGAGTGTATATTACTGCAACTATCTAGAGTGTATCTAGAGTGTATATTACTGCAACTATCTAGAGTGTATCTAGAGTGTATATTACTGCAACTATCTAGAGTGTATCTAGAGTGTATATTACTGCAACTATCTAGAGTGTATCTAGAGGTGTATATTACTGCAACTATCTAGAGTGTATCTAGAGTGTATATTACTGCAACTATCTAGAGTGTATCTAGAGGTGTATATTACTGCAACTATCTAGAGTGTATCTAGAGTGTATATTACTGCAACTATCTAGAGTGTATCTAGAGTGTATATTACTGCAACTATCTAGAGTGTATCTAGAGTGTATATTACTGCAACTATCTAGAGTGTATCTAGAGGTGTATATTACTGCAACTATCTAGAGTGTATCTAGAGGTGTATGTTACTGCAACTATCTAGAGTGTATCTAGAGGTGTATATTACTGCAACTATCTAGAGTGTATCTAGAGTGTATCTAGAGGTGTATATTACTGCAAGTATCTAGAGTGTATCTAGAGTGTATCTAGAGGTGTATATTACTGCAAGTATCTAGAGTGTATCTAGAGTGTATCTAGAGGTGTATATTACTGCAAGTATCTAGAGTGCATCTAGAGGTGTATATTACTGCAAGTATCTAGAGTGTATCTAGAGTGTATCTAGAGGTGTATATTACTGCAAGTATCTAGAGTGCATCTAGAGTGCATCTAGAGGTGTATATTACTGCAAGTATCTAGAGTGTATCTAGAGTGTATCTAGAGTGTATCTAGAGGTGTATATTACTGCAAGTATCTAGAGTGCATCTAGAGTGCATCTAGAGGTGTATATTACTGCAAGTATCTAGAGTGTATCTAGAGTGTATCTAGAGGTGTATATTACTGCAACTATCTAGAGTGTATCTAGAGTGCATCTAGAGGTGTATATTACTGCAAGTATCTAGAGTGCATCTAGAGGTGTATATTACTGCAAGTATCTAGAGTGCATCTAGAGGTGTATATTACTGCAAGTATCTAGAGTGCATCTAGAGGTGTATATTACTGCAAGTATCTAGAGTGCATCTAGAGGTGTATATTACTGCAAGTATCTAGAGTGCATCTAGAGGTGTATATTACTGCAAGTATCTAGAGTGCATCTAGAGGTGTATATTACTGCAAGTATCTAGAGTGCATCTAGAGGTGTATATTACTGCAAGTATCTAGAGTGCATCTAGAGGTGTATATTACTGCAAGTATCTAGAGTGCATCTAGAGGTGTATATTACTGCAAGTATCTAGAGTGCATCTAGAGGTGTATATTACTGCAAGTATCTAGAGTGCATCTAGAGGTGTATATTTCTGCAAGTATCTAGAGTGCATCTAGAGGTGTATATTACTGCAAGTATCTAGAGTGCATCTAGAGGTGTATATTACTGCAAGTATCTAGAGTGCATCTAGAGGTGTATATTACTGCAACTATCTAGAGTGCATCTAGAGGTGTATATTACTGCAAGTATCTAGAGTGCATCTAGAGGTGTATATTACTGCAACTATCTAGAGTGCATCTAGAGGTGTATATTACTGCAAGTATCTAGAGTGCATCTAGAGGTGTATATTACTGCAACTATCTAGAGTGCATCTAGAGGTGTATATTACTGCAACTATCTAGAGTGTATCTAGAGTGTATATTACTGCAACTATCTAGAGTGTATCTAGAGTGTATATTACTGCAGAGTGTATCTAGAGGTGTATATTACTGCAACTATCTAGAGTGTATCTAGAGTGTATATTACTGCAACTATCTAGAGTGTATCTAGAGTGTATATTACTGCAACTATCTAGAGTGTATCTAGAGTGTATATTACTGCAACTATCTAGAGTGTATCTAGAGTGTATATTACTGCAAGTATCTATAGAAGTGTATATTACTGCAAGCTGCAACTATCTAGAGTGTATCTAGAGTGTATATTACTGCAACTATCTAGAGTGTATCTAGAGTGTGTATATTACTGCAACTATCTAGAGTGTATCTAGAGTGTCTAGAGGTGTATATTACTGCAAGTATCTAGAGTGCATCTAGAGGTGTATATTACTGCAACTATCTAGAGTGCATCTAGAGGTGTATATTACTGCAACTATCTAGAGTGCATCTAGAGGTGTATATTACTGCAACTATCTAGAGTGTATCTAGAGTGTATATTACTGCAACTATCTAGAGTGTATCTAGAGGTGTATATTACTGCAACTATCTAGAGTGTATCTAGAGTGTATATTACTGCAACTATCTAGAGTGTATCTAGAGTGTATATTACTGCAACTATCTAGAGTGTATCTAGAGTGTATATTACTGCAACTATCTAGAGTGTATCTAGAGTGTATATTACTGCAACTATCTAGAGTGTATCTAGAGTGTATATTACTGCAACTATCTAGAGTGTATCTAGAGTGTATATTACTGCAACTATCTAGAGTGTATCTAGAGTGTATATTACTGCAACTATCTAGAGTGTATCTAGAGTGTATATTACTGCAACTATCTAGAGTGTATCTAGAGGTGTATATTACTGCAACTATCTAGAGTGTATCTAGAGTGTATATTACTGCAACTATCTAGAGTGTATCTAGAGGTGTATATTACTGCAACTATCTAGAGTGTATCTAGAGTGTATATTACTGCAACTATCTAGAGTGTATCTAGAGTGTATATTACTGCAACTATCTAGAGTGTATCTAGAGTGTATATTACTGCAACTATCTAGAGTGTATCTAGAGGTGTATATTACTGCAACTATCTAGAGTGTATCTAGAGGTGTATGTTACTGCAACTATCTAGAGTGTATCTAGAGGTGTATATTACTGCAACTATCTAGAGTGTATCTAGAGTGTATATTACTGCAACTATCTAGAGTGTATATTACTGCAACTATCTAGAGTGTATCTAGAGTGTATATTACTGCAACTATCTAGAGTGTATCTAGAGGTGTATATTACTGCAACTATCTAGAGTGTATCTAGAGTGTATATTACTGCAACTATCTAGAGTGTATCTAGAGTGTATATTACTGCAACTATCTAGAGTGTATCTAGAGTGTATATTACTGCAACTATCTAGAGTGTATCTAGAGTGTATATTACTGCAACTATCTAGAGTGTATCTAGAGTGTATATTACTGCAACTATCTAGAGTGTATCTAGAGTGTATATTACTGCAACTATCTAGAGTGCATCTAGAGGTGTATATTAATGTAAGTATCTAGAGTGTATCTAGAGGTGTATATTACTGCAACTATCTAGAGTGTATCTAGAGGTGTATGTTACTGCAACTATCTAGAGTGTATCTAGAGGTGTATGTTACTGCAACTATCTAGAGTGTATCTAGAGGTGTATATTACTGCAACTATCTAGAGTGTATCTAGAGGTGTATATTACTGCAACTATCTAGAGTGTATCTAGAGTGTATATTACTGCAACTATCTAGAGTGTATCTAGAGGTGTATGTTACTGCAACTATCTAGAGTGCATCTAGAGGTGTATATTACTGCAACTATCTAGAGTGCATCTAGAGGTGTATATTACTGCAACTATCTAGAGTGTATCTAGAGTGTATATTACTGCAACTATCTAGAGTGTATCTAGAGTGTATATTACTGCAACTATCTAGAGTGTATCTAGAGGTGTATATTACTGCAACTATCTAGAGTGTATCTAGAGTGTATATTACTGCAACTATCTAGAGTGTATCTAGAGTGTATATTACTGCAACTATCTAGAGTGTATCTAGAGTGTATATTACTGCAACTATCTAGAGTGTATCTAGAGTGTATATTACTGCAAGTATCTAGAGTGCATCTAGAAGTGTATATTACTGCAAGTATCTAGAGTGCATCTAGAGGTGTATATTACTGCAACTATCTAGAGTGCATCTAGAGGTGTATATTACTGCAACTATCTAGAGTGCATCTAGAGGTGTATATTACTGCAAGTATCTAGAGTGCATCTAGAGGTGTATATTACTGCAACTATCTAGAGTGCATCTAGAGGTGTATATTACTGCAACTATCTAGAGTGCATCTAGAGGTGTATATTACTGCAACTATCTAGAGTGCATCTAGAGGTGTATATTACTGCAACTATCTAGAGTGTATCTAGAGTGTATATTACTGCAACTATCTAGAGTGTATCTAGAGTGTATATTACTGCAACTATCTAGAGTGTATCTAGAGTGTATATTACTGCAACTATCTAGAGTGTATCTAGAGTGTATATTACTGCAACTATCTAGAGTGTATCTAGAGTGTATATTACTGCAACTATCTAGAGTGTATCTAGAGTGTATATTACTGCAACTATCTAGAGTGTATCTAGAGTGTATATTACTGCAACTATCTAGAGTGTATCTAGAGGTGTATATTACTGCAACTATCTAGAGTGTATCTAGAGTGTATATTACTGCAACTATCTAGAGTGTATCTAGAGTGTATATTACTGCAACTATCTAGAGTGTATCTAGAGTGTATATTACTGCAACTATCTAGAGTGTATCTAGAGGTGTATATTACTGCAACTATCTAGAGTGTATCTAGAGGTGTATGTTACTGCAACTATCTAGAGTGTATCTAGAGGTGTATATTACTGCAACTATCTAGAGTGTATCTAGAGTGTATATTACTGCAACTATCTAGAGTGTATATTACTGCAACTATCTAGAGTGTATCTAGAGTGTATATTACTGCAACTATCTAGAGTGTATCTAGAGGTGTATATTACTGCAACTATCTAGAGTGTATCTAGAGTGTATATTACTGCAACTATCTAGAGTGTATCTAGAGTGTATATTACTGCAACTATCTAGAGTGTATCTAGAGTGTAAATTACTGCAACTATCTAGAGTGTATCTAGAGTGTATATTACTGCAACTATCTAGAGTGTATCTAGAGTGTATATTACTGCAACTATCTAGAGTGTATCTAGAGTGTATATTACTGCAACTATCTAGAGTGTATCTAGAGTGTATATTACTGCAACTATCTAGAGTGCATCTAGAGGTGTATATTAATGTAAGTATCTAGAGTGTATCTAGAGGTGTATATTACTGCAACTATCTAGAGTGTATCTAGAGGTGTATGTTACTGCAACTATCTAGAGTGTATCTAGAGGTGTATGTTACTGCAACTATCTAGAGTGTATCTAGAGGTGTATATTACTGCAACTATCTAGAGTGTATCTAGAGGTGTATATTACTGCAACTATCTAGAGTGCATCTAGAGTGTATATTACTGCAACTATCTAGAGTGTATCTAGAGGTGTATGTTACTGCAACTATCTAGAGTGTATCTAGAGGTGTATATTAATGTAAGTATCTAGAGTGCATCTAGAGGTGTATATTAATGTAAGTATCTAGAGTGTATCTAGAGGTGTATATTACTGCAAGTATCTAGAGTGCATCTAGAGGTGTATATTACTGCAAGTATCTAGAGTGCATCTAGAGGTGTATGTTACTGCAAGTATCTAGAGTGCATCAAAAAGTATATAGAGTGCATCTAGAGGTGTATATTACTGCAAGTATCTAGAGTGCATCTAGAGGTGTATATTACTGCAAGTATCTAGAGTGCATCTAGAGGTGTATATTACTGCAAGTATCTAGAGTGCATCAAAAAGTATATAGAGTGCATCTAGAGCTGTATGTTGCTGAAAGTACCTAGAATGCATCAAGAGGTATATATTAATGCAAGAATCTAGAATGCATAAAGAGGTGTCTATTACTGCAAGTAACTAGAATGCATCAACAGGTATATATTACTGAATTGCAGAAAATATCTGCCTGGATGATGACTAATAAACTTACCCTGAATACTGACAAAACCTACTACATTCAGTTTGGAAACACAGCTGCAAATGTTGCACTTAACATAACGCTAAACGGATCACCCGTCGCAAGACTCACAGAGAGAGAGAATTCCTAGGTATCCACCTTGACAGTAGCCTTAAGTTCCGGACACACATACAACAAGTCACCAAGAAAATCTCCAAGACTGTAGACATACTATCAAAGATAAGGTACTACGTTCCACAATCAGCTCTCCTGGCACTGTACCATTCACTCATATACCCTTATCTTACATATGGAATTTGTGCATGGGGATCAACAACATTAAATCACCCAAGACCTCCAATAACCCAGCAAAAGGCAGCAGTCAGAATTACAAATTCCCACTCCCGACAGCATACTCCACCAATATTCAAAAGACTAAATCTGCTCACCATTAAGAACATCCATACTTATTCATGTACCTACTACATACACAGAACAATACACGCAAATATGGTATAAACCTTGGTAATAAATACCGACAAGTTGGTTTAGAAAGACACGTAAGCAAA
The DNA here is from genome assembly GCF_038502225.1 of Cherax quadricarinatus. Taxonomy (NCBI): domain Eukaryota; kingdom Metazoa; phylum Arthropoda; class Malacostraca; order Decapoda; family Parastacidae; genus Cherax; species Cherax quadricarinatus. The sequence goes on along the minus strand of NC_091292.1, from coordinate 78,133,045 downwards.
CACTATGACATATTTGTTAGGTAAGACACATATGCAACAGTTAGGTATCTTTATTTTGAAACGTTTCGCCTACACAGTAGGCTTCTTCAGTCGAGTACAGAAAAGTTGATAGAAGCAGAAGATACTTGAAGACGATGTAATCAGTCCATCACCCTTAAAGTTTTGAGGTTGTCAGTCCCTCAGCCTGGAGAGTTCAGTTCCATAGTCTGGAACTATCTGAAGATCAAGCGACAGTGCAGAGACTTAAATACTGTCGGAAGGAGAGGTGCAGAGTAGTAGTAGTAGTGAAAATGTGGCCAGTGAGAGGTCATGTCCCTCTCAGATCCAACCCTTTTTCACTTGAAAAGCTTGTCCAAGGTGTTTTCTGTACCAAGATGCCATGTGTTGCCGTGTCTGACAGGATGAACATCAAAATGGTATACCTAACAACCTGTCGGTATTGTATACCATTTTGATGTTCATCCTGTCAGACACGGCAACACATGGCATCTTGGTACAGAAAACACCTTGGACAAGCTTTTCAAGTGAAAAAGGGTTGGATCTGAGAGGGACATGACCTCTCACTGGCCACATTTTCACTACTACTACTACTCTGCACCTCTCTTTCCGACAGTATTTAAGTCTCTGCACTGTCGCTTGATCTTCAGATAGTTCCTGACTATGGAACTGTACTGGTCCAGGCTGAGGGACTGACAACCTCAAATTCTACGACTTCAAGGTTGATGGACTGATTACATCGTCTTCACATCTCTACTGTTCCTGCCTACTTTCTGTATTCGACTGAAGAAGCCTACTGTGTAGGCGAAACGTTTCGGAATAAAGTTGTCTAACTGTTGCATATGTGTCTTACCTAACAACCTGTCGGTATTGTATACCATTTTGATGTTCATCCTGTCAGACACGGCAACACATGGCATCTTGGTACAGAAAACACCTTGGACAAGCTTTTCAAGTGAAAAAGGGTTGGATCTGAGAGGGACATGACCTCTCACTGGCCACATTTTCACTACTACTACTACTCTGCACCTCTCCTTCCGACAGTATTTAAGTCTCTGCACTGTCGCTTGATCTTCAGATAGTTCCTGACTATGGAACTGGACTGCTCCAGGCTGAGGGACTGACAACCTCAAATTCTACGACTTCAAGGGTGATGGACTGATTACATCGTCTTCACATCTCTACCGTTCCTGCCTACTTTCTGTATTCGACTGAAGAAGCCTACTGTGTAGGCGAAACGTTTCGGAATAAAGTTGTCTAACTGTTGCATATGTGTCTTACCTAACAACCTGTCGGTATTGTATACCATTTTGATGTTCATCCTGTCAGACACGGCAACACATGGCATCTTGGTACAGAAAACACCTTGGACAAGCTTTTCAAGTGAAAAAGGGTTGGATCTGAGAGGGACATGACCTCTCACTGGCCACATTTTCACTACTACTACTACTCTGCACCTCTCCTTCCGACAGTATTTAAGTCTCTGCACTGTCGCTTGATCTTCAGATAGTTCCTGACTATGGAACTGGACTGCTCCAGGCTGAGGGACTGACAACCTCAAATTCTACGACTTCAAGGGTGATGGACTGATTACATCGTCTTCACATCTCTACCGTTCCTGCCTACTTTCTGTATTCGACTGAAGAAGCCTACTGTGTAGGCGAAACGTTTCGGAATAAAGTTGTCTAACTGTTGCATATGTGAGGAAATGGTATGGTGATACCGACAAGATGTGGCAAAAGACACTTATGTACAGTTCAGGACATTTATTAAAGGAAACGTTTCGCCACGAGTGGCTTCTTCAGTCCTAATACAGAGAAAACTAAGAAAACACACATATATATAGTGGCGGGAGTCAGGTGAGGTGATGCGTGGGTAGGGGTGGTAGTAGTAGTACATAAGAACATAAGAACATAAGAATGTAGGAACACTGCAGAAGGCCTACTGGCCCATACGAGGCAGGTCCTTATCAAAACGACATCTACCTAAAGCTACTCAAGAAATAACTCCCGTACCCCTTGACACCAATCAAACCCAGCCCCTCCCACTCATATATTTGTCCAGTCGTAGTAGTAGTAGTAGTAGTAGTAGTAATGGAACTAAGGAGGTGAGGCTAGAGAGGGACCTGCTGGCATCAAGTAACACCAGTTCCCAGAACTCTGGACATTAGGATAGCAGAACACAAAAATGCTTGCAGAAATGATGACCGCAAAAACGCATGTGTTCAACATAGAGACGATGTTGGACACCTCATGAAATTCAGTGAAGCTAAACTAGTTATTAAAGAAGACGACTTGAGACGGAGAAAATGCATTGAAGCTGCACTAATTTCTGTCAGTAACACTATAAAGCAAAAATCCGGTAGTTACAGCATTTCTAAATTACTAAGCAAGAGGATATTACCCATCCTGGGAACTGGTGTTACTTGATGCCAGCAGGTCCCTCTCTAGCCTCACCTCCTTAGTTCCATTACTACTACTACTACTACTACTACTACGACTGGACAAATATATGAGTGGGAGGGGCTGGGTTTGATTGGTGTCAAGGGGTACGGGAGTTATTTTTTGAGTAGCTTTAGGTAGATGTCGTTTTGATAAGGACCTGCCTCGTATGGGCCAGTAGGCCTTCTGCAGTGTTCCTACATTCTTATGTTCTTATGTTCTTATGTACTACTACTACCACCCCTACCCACGCATCACCTCACCTGACTCCCGCCACTATATATAAGTGTGTTTTCTTAGTTTTCTCTGTATTAGGACTGAAGAAGCCACTCGTGGCGAAACGTTTCCTTTAATAAATGTCCTGAACTGTACATAAGTGTCTTTTGCCACATGTTGCATATGTGTCTTACCTAACAATGGAGGAACACTGTAGAAGGCCTACTGGCCCATTAGAGGCAGGTCCTTATCAAAACAACCTCTACCTATGATGAGGATGGGTAGACGATGAAATCATGTGACTCCTGTGTTGTTGGGTTGGTGCTGCTTAAGTATCATGTATGCCAATGTTTTTGAAATTTTGTAGTTTCCAGCGTTGCGTTCTATAGTGTTGGTGACGGCGATTAGTGAGGCCATACCCCCGGCCGGGATTGAACCCGCGGTCATAGAGTCTCAAAACTCCAGCCCGTCGTGCTAGCGCGACGGGCTGGAGGTTTGAGACTCTATGACCGCGGGTTCAATCCCGGCCGGGGGTATGGTTTATTTGCAATCGTGTCATTACGATTTCTTAAGTCATTAGTGAGGCTTCTAGGCACCGTCGGCGTCTGAGGTCTGGTTCGGTGAGAACGAGTTGTGCCTCATTCCAGTTCATCAAATGTCCCGTGGAGTCTCTGTGGAGGACACAGGCGTACCTTACATCGTCTCTGTTAGAGGCATTTCGATGCTCATTCAGGCGGACTGCAAGATCTCTGCCTGTCTCGCCTACATATTTCTTGGGACAGAACCCACAGGAGATAGTGTAGACGCCTGCTGTAGAAGTTAGAGGTGTGGGGCTGCGTTTCGTAGTGAGGTCTTTGATAGATGATGTGTTTATGGTGGAAACGTTGATGTTACTTATAGCAAGTGCCCGGCGAGTATTCGTGGCAACATCACCACATGGGAGTACTATGAACTGCTTAGGGGGCTGTTCCATGGGCGGTTTGTTGAGAATAGCTTGTGCCTTAAGTCTGCAATCTCGGATGAAGAAAGATGGGAACTGAAGACGTGTAAAGGCTTGTGTTATGTAAGTGCATTCTTCTTCTGTTACAGTGCTTTGGGATGGCAATGGGCAGCCCGCTCAGTGTTGTGCTTGCCAACCTCTTCATGGAAAACTTGGAGACAGAGAAATTCAGCACCCTCATTCCCAACACCGTTACCTGGCTAAGATACGTTGATGATGTATTGGTTTTCTATCCAAGACGTCTCAATATCCAGGCCCTTCTCAACAAGATCAATGCAGTTGAACCATCAATAAAGTTTACACTTGAACGCGAAAATGATGGCAAACTTCCTTTCCTCGACGTTCTACTGTGCAGATCTCCCGACAGTGACAAACTTCTCTTCAAAGTGTATAGAAAACCTACCAACAAGGACGATCTTATACACTTTTATTCACACCAAGACATCCGCACTAAGAGAGGAGTCCTCATTGGCTTCTTCTTGAGAGCTCTTCGCATCTCCAGCCCTTGTTTTCTAGAAGAAGAATGCACTTACATAACACAAGCCTTTACACGTCTTCAGTTCCCATCTTTCTTCATCCGAGATTGCAGACTTAAGGCACAAGCTATTCTCAACAAACCGCCCATGGAACAGCCCCCTAAGCAGTTCATAGTACTCCCATGTGGTGATGTTACCACGAATACTCGCCGGGCACTTGCTATGAGTAACATCAACGTTTCCACCATAAACACATCATCTATCAAAGACCTCACTACGAAACGCAGCCCCACACCTCTAACTTCTACAGCAGGCGTCTACACTATCCCCTGTGGGTTCTGTCCCAAGAAATATGTAGGCGAGACAGGCAGAGATCTTGCAGTCCGCCTGAATGAGCATCGAAATGCCTCTAACAGAGACGATGTAAGGTACGCCTGTGTCCTCCACAGAGACTCCACGGGACATTTGATGAACTGGAATGAGGCACAACTCGTTCGCACCGAACCAGACCTCAGACGCCGACGGTGCCTAGAAGCCTCACTAATCGCCGTCACCGACACTATAGAACGCAACACTGGAAACTACAAAATTTCAAAAACATTGGCATACATGATACTTAAGCACCACCAACCCAACAACACAGGAGTCACATGATTTCATCGTCTACCCATCCTCATCATAGGTAGAGGTTGTTTTGATAAGGACCTGCCTCGCATGGGCCAGTAGGCCTTCTACAGTGTTCCTCCATTCTTATGTTCTTATGACATTCCTCAGGTCACGTGCGTCACACCTCACTCTCCGCCTATATATATAATGTCTTTCTACCTCTGTATGTTAGAAGCGCTAGCACGATCGACACCATGCATTGCCCTTCTAGGGCATGGTTGGTGCCAGAGCCCGAGTTTGTACCTTACAAGATGAGGGGGGTACTTGTGCCTCCTCCCATGGGAGACTTAGGTCTCAGACACTCCCTAGACAGGGAGCCAGTGCCGGGCCACCACTTGGAAGGGCCCGGGCCGGGAAAATACCGGCGAATCTTTAACAACAATCTGTATGTTAGAAGTGATCAAGGTCCCAGGACCGAAACGTTTTCTAATAAATATGTCATAGTGTTTGCTTACGTGTCTTTCTAAACCACACGCAAATATAAACCCTCCACTCAAACTTCTCATCAACTTTAACAGGGCACACAACCACAACACATGACACAGATCTCTTTTTGATGTACCCCGTGTCCATATCACACTGTGTAAAAACTCTATGCATCATAAAGGGCCCCAAAATTTGGAATTCATTACCAGAAAATACAAAAGTAACCCGGTCTGAAAATCAAACTACATCCTACAACAAACTACATCCTACAATAAATTACATCCTACAACAAACTACATCCTACAACAAACTGCATCCTACGACAAACTACATCCTATAACAAACTATATCCAACAACAAACTACATCCTACAACAAACTACACCTTACAACCAACTACATCCTACAACCAACTACATCCTACAACGTTGTGTACGAATGGTATATAATACCGACAAGATGAGAGTAAGACACATGTGCAACATCTGGGTATCTTTATTGTAGACGTTTCGCCATCCAGTGGCTTTATCAATACAAATTCCAGGACATAACTTGAAGACAGTAGAACTATGTACAGAAGATGAGGTAATCAGTCCCTCAACCTAGGAGTAGGTGCGAACAGCACCATAGTCGTGGAGATTCTGAAGCAGAAGAAAGAATCCTGGCGCTTATATAGTAACGTCAGGTGAAGCAGACGAGGGCAAATTCACTGGTGGGCGGGATTCCCCAGTGGAAGTAGGTCCTTCCCAAAGAGATGGGTTAGTTGTAGTAGTAGTAGTTGTCGTAGTTGTGAAGGTTATGTACATGTCCTCAGAATTAAGATTCCATGATGTTGCAGTGTCTGACAAGTTGTGTACGAATGGTATATAATACCGACAAGATGAGAGTAAGACACATGTGCAACATCTGGGTATCTTTATTGTAGACGTTTCGCCATCCAGTGGCTTTATCAATACAAATTCCAGGACATAACTTGAAGACAGTAGAACTATGTACAGAAGATGAGGTAATCAGTCCCTCAACCTAGGAGTAGGTGCGAACAGCACCATAGTCGTGGAGATTCTGAAGCAGAAGAAAGAATCCTGGCGCTTATATAGTAACGTCAGGTGAAGCAGACGAGGGCAAATTCACTGGTGGGCGGGATTCCCCAGTGGAAGTAGGTCCTTCCCAAAGAGATGGGTTAGTTGTAGTAGTAGTAGTTGTCGTAGTTGTGAAGGTTATGTACATGTCCTCATCTTCTGTACATAGTTCTACTGTCTTCAAGTTATGTCCTGGAATTTGTATTGATAAAGCCACTGGATGGCGAAACGTCTACAATAAAGATACCCAGATGTTGCACATGTGTCTTACTCTCATCTTGTCGGTATTATATACCATTCGTACACAACTTGTCAGACACTGCAACATCATGGAATCTTAATTCTGAGGACATGTACATAACCTTCACAACTACGACAACTACTACTACTACAACTAACCCATCTCTTTGGGAAGGACCTACTTCCACTGGGGAATCCCGCCCACCAGTGAATTTGCCCTCGTCTGCTTCACCTGACGTTACTATATAAGCGCCAGGATTCTTTCTTCTGCTTCAGAATCTCCACGACTATGGTGCTGTTCGCACCTACTCCTAGGTTGAGGGACTGATTACCTCATCTTCTGTACATAGTTCTACTGTCTTCAAGTTATGTCCTGGAATTTGTATTGATAAAGCCACTGGATGGCGAAACGTCTACAATAAAGATACCCAGATGTTGCACATGTGTCTTACTCTCATCTTGTCGGTATTATATACCATTCGTACACAACTTGTCAGACACTGCAACATCATGGAATCTTAATTCTGAGGACATGTACATAACCTTCACAACTACGACAACTACTACTACTACAACTAACCCATCTCTTTGGGAAGGACCTACTTCCACTGGGGAATCCCGCCCACCAGTGAATTTGCCCTCGTCTGCTTCACCTGACGTTACTATATAAGCGCCAGGATTCTTTCTTCTGCTTCAGAATCTCCACGACTATGGTGCTGTTCGCACCTACTCCTAGGTTGAGGGACTGATTACCTCATCTTCTGTACATAGTTCTACTGTCTTCAAGTTATGTCCTGGAATTTGTATTGATAAAGCCACTGGATGGCGAAACGTCTACAATAAAGATACCCAGATGTTGCACATGTGTCTTACTTACATCCTACAACAAACTGCATCCTACAGCCAACTACATCCTACAACAAACATCCTACAACCAACTGTATCCTACAACCAACTACATCCTACAACAAACATCCTACAACTACATCCTACAACCAACTACATTCTACAACAAACCACGTCCTACAACAAACTACGTCCTACAACAAACATCCTACAACAAACATCCTACAACTACATCCTACAACCAACTACATCCTACAACAAACTACATCCTACAACAAACTACAACCAACTACATCCTACAACTACATCCTACAACCAACTACATCCTACAACCAACTACATCCTACAACAAACTACATCCTACAACAAACTATATCCTACAACAAACTACATCCTACAACAAACTACAACCAACTACATCCTACAACAAATTACATCCTGAATGAACATTAAAATGGTATAAAATACCGACAGGTTGTTAGGTAAGACACATATGCAACAGTTAGGTATCTTTATTTCGAAACGTTTCGCCTACACAGTAGGCTTCTTCAGTCGAGTACAGAAAAGTTGATAGAAGCAGAAGATACTTGAAGACGATGTAATCAGTCCATCATCCTTAAAGTTTTGAGGTGGTCAGTCCCTCAGTCTGGAGAAGAGCATTGTTCCATAGTATGAAACAATATTGTTTCAGACTATGGAACAATGCTACAAACTACATCCTACAACCAACTACATCCTACAACCAACTGCATCCTACAACCAACTGCATCCTACAACCAACTACATCCTACAACAAACTACATCCTACAACAAACTACATCCTACAACAAACAGCCACCAATAAACCAATATAGTGTTTATATACATTTTTCAATTGTCAATACATGTCACTTGATCTGACGCTAAGGTCAAGCCGCAGCCCGGCCTTAGATCAGACTTGCTTGGCGTGTGCGTCTGACTAATCAAACTACTGCCACTGTACTGCCACAGCCACCACAGCCTGGGTGATCACGCACTGAGTGCGGAGTTTCGTCACACTAGGAGGCCAGGACTTTCATTCCGGTATTTTTTTTTTATATTTGCTGGTAGGAAGTTGAAGAGTGACTCACCTTTCAATATTGTCAAGATATTCTTCACTTTTATCCTCGGCGCCTCAGCTCTTGTTTTCCTTTGCCTTGCAGTGGAACGCGAAGTGACTTTCACTGCATCGAAGTCGTGAACCTAGCTACCAAGCACTGCCCTCCCTACAGTGTATCTCTATCGTGCGCCACAAGGTACTTCTCTCACGTGCACCAGGCGAGACCTCTCTTTCGCGTGTCCTAGGCGAGACCTCTCTCTCTCTCTCTTACGTGCCCTAGGCGAGACCTCAACACACGAGATATCTCTGTGGCCAGCGCTCTAGAGTACAGCTTTAAGGCGGCTCCTGTAGCTGTCACGTCGCGCAAGCTGGCGTAGGTTTTGTGATGCTCCAAGGTTCCTGTGTCTCGTCTGCCCCCAGGATACATCACCTACCCCCAGGATACATCAACTGCCCCCAGGATACATCAACTGCCCCCAGGATACATCACCTACCTCCAGGATACATCAAATGGCCCCAGGATACATCACTTACCTCCAGGACACATCACCTACCTCCAGGATACATCAAGTTCCCACAGGATACATCACCTATCTCCAGGATACATCACCTACCTCCAAGATACATCAACTGCCCCAGGATACATGACCTACCTCCAGGATGCATCAACTGCCCCCAGGATACATCACCTACCTCCAGGATACAGTAATTGCCCCCCGGATACATCACTTACCTCCAGGATACATCACTTACCTCCAGGACACATCAAATGTCCCAAGATACATCACCTATCTCCAGGATACATCAAGTTCCCACAGGATACATCACCTATCTCCAGGATACATCACCTACCTCCAGGATACATCAAGTTCCCACAGGATACATCACCTATCTCCAGGATACATCACCTACCTCCAAGATACATCAACTGCCCCAGGATACATCACGTACCTCCAGGATGCATCAACTGCCCCCAGGATACATCACCTACCTCCAGGATACAGCAATTGCCCCCCGGATACACCACTTACCTCCAGGATACATCACCTACCTCCAGGATACATCAACTGCCCCCAGGATACATTACCTACCTCCAGGACACATCACCTACCTCCAGGATACATCACCTACCTCCAGGATACATCAAATGCCCCCAGGATACATTACCTACCTCCAGGACACATCACCTACCTCCAGGATACATCACCTACATCCAGGATACATCAACTGCCTCCAGGATACATCACCTACCTCCAGGATACATCAACTGCCTCCAGGATACATCACCTATCTCCAAGATACATCATCTACCTCCGAGATACATCATCTACCTCCAGAATACATCACCTTTGTTATGCAGTGTGCTGCAGAGAATATTTATATAAAAAAAAAACGCTCCATAGTTCCGGGACTATATTCAATCCTGAAGTGTATTATTCCTGGTCAGTCAGGCAGCGACCGGGAGACAGCAGCAGATGTGGGGTGTGTTTAGTTCAGTACGAGACGGGTGGTGGCGGGGTGAAGTCATCATGTTTGGGTGGTAGTGTGAATAGGTAATTCTGGTAAGTTTTTTAGTGTATACTATAATTTAGTTAGTGTGTAAATGGTCTCATGTTTTTTTAAGTCCCTAGTGTGTGCAAGAGTCTGAGTTTTGGAGAGTATTTAGCGTTTTAACTCGCTAGCGGCAGTGTGCTAGTGAGCTAATGTGAATTGGAGTGAAGGTGATGTTGTAGTGGAGTAGATTGTAAGTTGTATATAAGTTACTAGTATATATATATATATATATATATATATATATATATATATATATATATATATATATATATATATATATATATATATATATATATATATATAGATATTAACAATGCAAGGAATTCGCAAGAGCAGGGTAGATTGGGTAGTGGGTAGATTAGTAAAGCACTGCGTACCTTGTTCCAAGGTTCGTAGGTTCGAGTCTCCTTCAGCCAGAGATCAGTGTTTGTGTATATTTCGCCTGCTCTTGCGAATTCCTTGCATATATATATATATATATATATATATATATATATATATATATATATATATATATATATATATATATATATATATATATAATATATATATATATATATATATATATATATATATATATATAATTATTGTGACCCCTGAATGGGTCACAATGTATATTACCTGTTCATATAATTTTATATTGCTTATATTTGCAATATTAGCTAAATCGTTAATATATTGCTTTATATTATTATTTGACTTAGTTATATTATTAGGTAGGATGTAACATTTATATATTATACAGTGCTCATAGTTCGAGTATTAAGTAGCTGACAGCATTGTCTAACTACTGTGTTTTCTCTCGCCTCGTTACACTGCCGGCTTCTCTATGTTGCTGGGCAGCAGCAGTCCACGGAGAGTCACGTGATCAGGGGGGGGTGATCACACCTCACCTGGAGTAGTCTGCCTGGGCTGCACTGCCTCTTGTCTGGTTGGACGTTGCTTCTAACAAGAGGTCCCACATCAGCTCTACCTTGGTGGAAGATCGTGTCTGTCGCTTTCTTGTTGTTGGTTCTGTGTAACTCTGTTCACAGAACATAGCCTAGACTTTGTGATTTTCGACGTTGTACTGAGGTTGTGTGTCGCATAGACACTCGGAGAAACTCAGGTCCTGAGCTGTAGCTTCTGACCTAATTTGTACTGTTATCTGTGTACTGTCACAGTCGGGGATTTTCTAATGATGAACTTAGATTCAGTAGTATGGGAGTTTTGTGACTTTTGTGGAGGATCTGCTGATGGTCCCTACTTAGTGTCGTTATATTATCTCCTTGTTCCTGATTCTGTGTCGCTGTTGCTTGTTATATTGCTGTTCGGCTTAACAGTCACTTTATTGTTAAAGCAAGCTGTTCTGATTGCCAGGTTGGTCAAGAAGTTAGTTTATGTGAGGACTTTTAGTCAGTCACTGGTTAAGTCTAGTCGAGTCTTGAGACATAGCGAACTACTTAGAGCACTTACACACATACACACAAATTTACTTGTATACACATGTATTTGTTTCATGTTATTAAATGCTAACAATGTACCAGACGGTACTTAAAAGCCATAAAGATGTGATATGTGCCTTCAGCACAATACTACTGTACACGAGAGAAGTGTAGCAACTTGTATCCTATATTATATTCAATTGATTACTTTAATTTTTGATAATATACGCCTAGACAACTTTATTATTAATAAACTTATTAAATTTTAATTTCTTTAGTTAGTAGCCTACCAGTTGTAATCCTGAAGCACTATTGAATCTTACTATATTCTAATGGATAATTGGACCAGGATACTGACTACTTGTTACAACAACCCAGTAACAGGCTGGATGCTAGAAGGGCAGTCCTTTCTAGTATTCACCTTCAAAGACTGAGGTTTCCAGTGTTTCTTCTAGTGTTCAGTGAACGAGGTTTCCAGTGTTTCTTCTAGTGTTCAATGAACGAGGTTTCCAGTGTTTCTTCTAGTGTTCAATGAACGAGGTTTCCAGTGTTTCTTCTAGTGTTCAATGAACGAGGTTTCCAGTGTTTCTTCTAGTGTTCAATGAACGAGGTTTCCAGTGTTTCTTCTAGTGTTCAATGAACGAGATTTCCAGTATTTCTTCTAGTGTTCCATGAACGAGGTTTCCAGTGTTTCTTCTAGTGTTCCATGAACGAGGTTTCCAGTGTTTCTTCTAGTGTTCCATGAACGAGGTTTCCAGTGTTTCTTCTAGTGTCCAATGAACGAGGTTTCCAGTGTTCTAGTGTTCAATGAACGAGGTTTCCAGTGTTCTAGTGTTCAATGAACGAGGTTTCCAGTGTTTCTTCTAGTGTTCAATGAACGAGGTTTCCAGTGTTTCTTCTAGTGTTCAATGAACGAGGTTTCCAGTGTTCTAGTGTTCAATGAACGAGGTTTCCAGTGTTTCTTCTAGTGTTCAATGAACGAGGTTTCCAGTGTTTCTTCTAGTGTTCAATGAACGAGGTTTCCAGTGTTTCTTCTAGTGTTCAAAGAACGAGGTTTCCAGTGTTTCTTCTAGTGTTCAATGAACGAGGTTTAAAGTGTTTCTTCTAGTGTTCCATGAACGAGGTTTCCAGTGTTTCTTCTAGTGTTCAATGAACGAGGTTTCCAGTTTTTCTTCTAGTGTTCAATGAACGAGGTTTCCAGTGTTTCTTCTAGTGTTCAAAGAACGAGGTTTGCAGTGTTTCTTCTAGTGTTCAATGAACGAGGTTTGCAGTGTTTCTTCTAGTGTTCAATGAACGAGGTTTCCAGTGTTTCTTCTAGTGTTCAATGAACGAGGTTTCCAGTGTTTCTTCTAGGGTTCAATGAACGAGGTTTCCAGTGTTTCTTCTAGTGTTCAATGAACGAGGTTTCCAGAGTTTCTAGTGTTCAATGAACGAGGTTTCCAGAGTTTCTAGTGTTCAATGAACGAGGTTTCCAGTGTTTCTTCTAGTGTTCAATGAACGAGGTTTCCAGAGTTTCTAGTGTTCAATGAACGAGGTTTCCAGTGTTTCTTCTAGTGTTCAATAAGCGAGGTTTCCAGTGTTCCTTCTAGTGTTCCATGAACGAGGTTTCGTGTTCTATTGTTCAATGAAAGAGGTTTCCAGTGTTTCTACTAGTGTTCCATGAACGAGGTTTCCAGTGTTTCTTCTAGTGTTCAATGAACGAGGTTTCCAGTGTTTCTTTAGTGTTCAATGAACGAGGTTTCCAGTGTTTCTTCTAGTGTTCAATGAACGAGGTTTCCAGTTTTTCTTCTAGTGTTCAATGAACGAGGTTTCCAGTGTTTCTTCTAGTGTTCAAAGAACGAGGTTTCCAGTGTTTCTCCTAGTGTTCCATGAACGAGGTTTCCAGTGTTTCTTCAAGTGTTCAATGAACGAGGTTTCCAGTGTTTCTTCTAGTGTTCAATGAAAGAGGTTTGCAGTGTTTCTTCTAGTATTCAATGAACGAGGTTTCCAGTGTTCTAGTGTTCAAAGAACGAGGTTTCCAGTGTTTCTTCTAGTATTCAATGAACGAGGTTTCCAGTGTTTCTTCTAGTGTTCAATGAACGAGGTTTCCAGTGTTTCTTCTAGTGTTCAATGAAAGAGGTTTGCAGTATTTCTTCTAGTATTCAATGAACGAGGTTTCCAGTGTTTCTTCTAGTGTTCAATGAACGAGGTTTCCTGTGTTTCTTCTAGTGTTCAATGAAAGAGGTTTGCAGTATTTCTTCTAGTATTCAATGAACGAGGTTTCCAGTGTTTCTTCTAGTGTTCAAAGAACGAGGTTTCCAGTGTTCTAGTATTCAATGAACGAGGTTTCCAGTGTTTCTTCTAGTGTTCAATGAACGAGGTTTCCAGTGTTTCTTCTAGTGTTCAATGAACGAGGTTTCCAATGTTTCTTCTAGTGTTCAATGAACGAGGTTTCCAATGTTTCTTCTAGTGTTCAATGAACGAGGTTTCCAGTGTTTCTAGTGTTCCATGAACGAGGTTTCCAGTGTTTCTTCTAGTGTTCCATGAAAGAGGTTTGCAGTGTTTCTTCTAGTATTCAATGAACGAGGTTTCCAGTGTTTCTTCTAGTGTTCAAAGAACGAGGTTTCCAGTGTTTCTTCTAGTGTTCAATGAACGAGGTTTCCAGTGTTTCTTCTAGTGTTCAATGAACGAGGTTTCCAGTGTTTCTTCTAGTGTTCAAAGAGCGAGGTTTCCAGTGTTTCTCCAGTGTTCCATGAACGAGGTTTCCAGTGTTTCTTCTAGTGTTCAGTGAACGAGGTTTCCAGTGTTTCTTCGTAATCTATTCTGCACATCTTCAAACTTATTCTATGTCATCGATCTTGTTCATGATCTCTGAACATGTTCTATGGCACTGAACATGTTCTATGGCACTGAACATGTTATATGGCTGAGACCTTCTCTTTCTATTCTAAATTCTAAAATATTTCTCGAGTGAAATGCTCGGGTGAAACACTAGAGTGAAATGCTCGGGTGAAACACTAGAGTGAAATGCTCGGGTGAAACACTAGAGTGAAATGCTCGGGTGAAACACTAGAGTGAAATGCTCGGGTGAAACACTAGAGTGAAATGCTCGGGTGAAACACTAGAGTGAAATGCTCGGGTGAAACACTAGAGTGAAATGCTCGGGTGAAACACTAGAGTGAAATGCTCGGGTGAAACACTAGAGTGAAATGCTCGGGTGAAACACTAGAGTGAAATGCTCGGGTGAAACACTAGAGTGAAATGCTCGGGTGAAACACTAGAGTGAAATGCTCGGGTGAAACACTAGAGTGAAATGCTCGGGTGAAACACTAGAGTGAAATGCTCGGGATAAAACGCTACCTTAGCATCTTCTAATTCAGAAAACTTGTCATCTTTCCATTTATATAACAAATTTTGATGGTTATCAGTTTTGATATCACTTTTTTGTGTGTGACAGAGATAGATGGGAAGAACAGATAGTGTTTTGAAGTCCTCACCTTGGTTATCTACCTGGAGTCTACCTGGAGGGTGTTCTGGGGGTCAACGCCCCCTCAGCCCGGTCCATGACCAGGCCTCCCGGTGGATCAGAGACTGATCTAGTGTACACTGTGTAGATTAAGAACTATCAAGGTGTTGGAGGTAAGAGACACAACACAAGTGGATAGTTTTCATTTCGTTGAGTGTGTGAGTGTGAGTGTGAGTGTGAGTGGTAGTGGTAGTGGTGAGAAGCAACAGTATAAGCAAGAGTGAGCACCATCTGAGCACCATGTAAACACTAAGCACCATGCTAGGAGGGTAATGTTGCAGCTCTTGACACAACTTTCATTGTGAGGCTTGACACCTCCAAGGAATACATGATGGCAGGAAGATGGTTGTCGGGGGGGGAGGGGGAGGTATCGGGGAGGGTGACTGACGTGGGGGGCCCGGTGAACGAGAGGTAAGAGGATACGGAGAAAATGATGGAGGAGGAGGAGGAGGAAGGGGCCGGGAGATAGGAAGAACAAAGCAAAGAAAATAAAAGAGGGAAAGGGGATAAAAGAAAAATAGAAGGGAGTGTGAGGAAATTGAAGGACGGACGTGAGTTGGGCGAGTGTGTTGCATACATTGCAAAGTGTCACGTGATTACACACAGCCCAGTATGGCAACGGTGTGTTGGCCACAAAGTGCGTCCAGCATCCCTACTGGCTCTTTGTGTCCAACGTCACGGCTTACCTGCTCGCCAGACTGAAGATAAAGTAAGACTGACACAGGAATACACAGCCTGGCTGTCTTAATGCTTCTCTCATACTTGTAAAACTGGGAGATTGTTCAAGTGTTGTTGGTGCTTATTCTGTTGCTTGTGTTGCTACCATCAAACATTGCAACACAAGCAACAATATGGACATACTACCAATAACATGGACACATCACCAACAACATGGACACAACACATCAACAACATAGACACAACACATCAACAAAGACACAACACATCAACAACATGGACACAACACTTCAACATGGACACAACACATCAACAACATGGACACAACACATCAACAACATGAACACAACACATCAACATGAACACAACATATCAACATGGACACAACACATCAACAACATGGACACAACACATCAACAACATGAACACAACACATCAACATGAACACAACATATCAACATGGACACAACACATCAACAACATGGACACAATACATCAACAACATGAACACAACACATCAACATGAACACAACACATCATGAACACAACACATCAACATGAACACAACACATCAACATGAACACAACACATCAACATGAACACAACACATCAACATGGACACAACACATCAACATGGACACAACACATCAACAACATGGACACAACACATCAACAACATAGACACAACACATCAAAAACATAGACACAACACAACAACATGGACACAACACATCAACATGGACACAACACATCAACATGGACACAACACATCAACATGGACACAACACATCAACATGGACACAACACATCAACATGGACACAACACATCAACATGGACACAACACATCAACATGGACACATCAACATGGACACAACACATCAACATGGACACATCAACATGGACACAACACATCAACATGGACACATCAACATGGACACAACACATCAACATGGACACATCAACATGGACACAACACATCAACATGGACACAACACATCAACATGGACACATCAACATGGACACAACACATCAACATGGACACATCAACATGGACACAACACATCAACATGGACACAACACATAACAATACTGAACCAAACAATATCTTTATATATTTCCCGGAAGCCAGAGATGAATGGAGAGGAATGGAAACGGAAGATGTGCCAAAGAGAAGATGCGGTCAGGGAGTGTGGAACAGAAAGAGGGAATAAGGAGAGGCAGGGGTGGGAAGGTAGACAGGGGGTAGGGAAGTAGGTGGAGGAGGTGGAAAAAATAGAAAACATCACAGGAAAAAAAATGCATCCAGTGTTACCTGAGAATATTCATATCTCTGGGGAGTTGTTGATGCAGTATGTATGTTCTTCATGACCTTCCCCCCCCCCGGTCGTGCTGTCACCCTCCCCCTCCATCACACATCTCCATCATACACCTCCGTTTTA
>NC_091292.1:77945980-78110980 GCF_038502225.1 Cherax quadricarinatus | reverse complement strand
GTGGCAATACAACAGCTTCAGGCCAAACATGACTTTCGATGATATGTCATTTTCGTATTGTCACTAAGCCTCTCTTCTTATCTGTGCATATTCGTTTCTGGCTCTTCCTGGAGGTTACCTGGAGGTTATTCCGGGGATCAACGCCCCCGCGGCCCGGTCCACGACCAGGCCTCCCGATGGATCAGGGCCTGATCAACTAGGCTGTTACTGCTGGCCGCACGCAGTCCGACGTACGAGCCACAGCCCGGCTGATCCGGCACCGACTTTAGGTATCTGTCCAGCTCTCTCTTGAAGGCAGCCAGGGGTTTATTGGCAATTCCCCTAATGCTTGATGGGAGGCTGTTGAACAGTTTTGGGCCCCGGACACTTAATCTCTTTATTTTCCTGGGTCCTTTGTCTTCTGTAACTTTTCCATTCTCTAGTTTTCGCCTCCCTACACCTTTTGTGTGTGTGTGTGTGTGTGTGTGTGTGTGTGTGTGTGTGTGTGTGTGTGTGTGTGTGTGTGTGTGTGTACTCACCTAATTGTGGTTCCAGGGGCCGAGTCTTGGCTCCTGGTCCCGCCTCTTCACTGGTCGCTACTAAATCACTCAATCCCTGCTCCATACCTCTTCTTAAAGCTGTGTGTGTGTGAGTGTTTTATTAATCTGGAGCGAAGAAAATTACATAATTAATATATACAGATATACAGAATATGTAAGGTACTGGAGGGCCTGGTATCAAACATACATAGTATCATAACGTACTGGGGAAAATGTAAAATGAACCCAGTAAACAGCAGATGCGCCGGGGGCACCATAAAAGAACATTGCATCATCATCCGTGGTCGCAGACTATTCAACATCCTACCAACCGATATCAGAAACACTGCCGGAACGAAAGTAGAAGTGTTCAAGAGGAAACGCAATCAGTTTCTCCACAGAGTGCCAGAAACAACCAGGTTCTGATGAGTATGTGGGCCATCTGGCCGCCAACAGAAACAGCCTGCTTGAACGTCCACGCACCGGACAAGCATGGCGTAGGGCAAGTCTACAGTAGAATACTTCTTTGTATTTACAATACGTACACATTTACCAACAGTCACAGCCCAGTGGTGAGAGTCGCGCATCTCACTGCTGGAGTTAGGGATCGAATCGAATTTTATGAACACACAACCCCACCTGCATGACCACACACAACCCCACCTGCATGACCACACACAACCCCACCTGCATGACCACACACAACCCCACCTGCATGACCACACACAACCCCACCTGCATGACCACACACAACCCCACCTGCATGACCACACACAACCCCACCTGCATGACCACACACAACCTCACCTGCATGACCACACACAACCCCACCTGCATGACCACATACAACCCCACCTGCATGACCACACACAACCCCACCTGCATGACCACACACAACCTCACCTGCATGACCACACACAACCCCACCTGCATGACCACACACAACCCCACCTGCATGACCACACACAACCCCACCTGCATGACCACACACAACCTCACCTGCATGACCACACACAACCTCACCTGCATGACCACACACAACCCCACCTGCATGACCACACACAACCCCACCTGCATGACCACACACAACCTCACCTGCATGACCACACACAACCTCACCTGCATGACCACACACAACCCCACCTGCATGACCACACACAACCCCACCTGCATGACCACACACAACCCCACCTGCATGACCACACACAACCCCACCTGCATGACCACACACAACCCCACCTGCATGACCACACAACCCCACCTGCATGACCACACACAACCCCACCTGCATGACCACACACAACCCCACCTGCATGACCACACACAACCCCACCTGCATGACCACACACAACCCCACCTGCATGACCACACACAACCTCACCTGCATGACCACACACAACCTCACCTGCATGACCACACACAACCCCACCTGCATGACCACACACAACCCCACCTGCATGACCACACACAACCCCACCTGCATGACCACACACAACCCCACCTGCATGACCACACACAACCCCACCTGCATGACCACACACAACCCCACCTGCATGACCACACACAACCCCACCTGCATGACCACACACAACCCCACCTGCATGACCACACACAACCCCACCTGCATGACCACACACAACCCCACCTGCATGACCACACACAACCCCACCTGCATGACCACACACAACCCCACCTGCATGACCACACACAACCCCACCTGCATGACCACACACAACCCCACCTGCATGACCACACACAACCCCACCTGCATGACCACACACAACCCCACCTGCATGACCACACACAACCCCACCTGCATGACCACACACAACCCCACCTGCATGACCACACACAACCCCACCTGCATGACCACACACAACCCCACCTGCATGACCACACACAACCCCACCTGCATGACCACACACAACCCCACCTGCATGACCACACACAACCCCACCTGCATGACCACACACAACCCCACCTGCATGACCACACACAACCCCACCTGCATGACCACACACAACCCCACCTGCATGACCACACACAACCCCACCTGCATGACCACACACAACCCCACCTGCATGACCACACACAACCCCACCTGCATGACCACACACAACCTCACCTGCATGACCACACACAACCCCACCTGCATGACCACACACAACCCCACCTGCATGACCACACACAACCCCACCTGCATGACCACATACAACCCCACCTGCATGACCACACACAACCCCACCTGCATGACCACATACAACCTCACCTGCATGACCACACACAACCCCACCTGCATGACCACACACAACCCCACCTGTATGACCACACACAACCCCACCTGCATGACCACACACAACCTCACCTGCATGACCACACACAACCCCACCTGCATGACCACACACAACCCCACCTGCATGACCACACACAACCTCACCTGCATGACCACACACAACCCCACCTGCATGACCACACACAACCCCACCTGCATGACCACACACAACCCCATCTGCATGACCACATACAACCCCACCTGCATGACCACACACAACCCCACCTGCATGACCACACACAACCTCACCTGCATGACCACACACAACCCCACCTGCATGACCACACACAACCCCACCTGCATGACCACACACAACCCCACCTGCATGACCACACACAACACCACCTCTATGACCACACACAACCTCACCTGCATGACCACACACAACCCCACCTGCATGACCACACACAACCCCACCTCTATGACCACACACAACCTCACCTGCATGAACACACACAACCCCACCTGCATGACCACACACAACCCCACCTGCATGACCACACACAACCTCACCTGCATGACCGCACACAACCCCACCTGCATGACCACACACAACCCCACCTGCATGACCACACACAACACCTCTAGGACCACACACAACCTCACCTGCATGACCACACACAACCCCACCTGCATGACCACACACAACCCCACCTGCATGACCACACACAACCCCACCTCTATGACCACACACAACCTCACCTGCATGACCACACACAACCCCACCTGCATGACCACACACAACCTCACCTGCATGACCGCACACAACCCCACCTGCATGACCACACACAACCCCACCTGCATGACCACACACAACCCCACCTGCATGACCACACACAACCCCACCTCTATGACCACACACAACCCCACCTGCATGACCACACACAACCCCACCTGCATGACCACACACAACATGCAGGTTCAGTATTTACAATCAAATCCAGTATTAACCACGCAAGGTCATGCCTCATTCTCAATCATTTAATAAACACTAGTGATCAGTGTGAGGGTGTGTGCCGGAGCGGCTGTACACAAACAATAACGTCAATCATTAAACTCAATCTCCATTACACATCAGAACTACAAAAATTCAAGCCATTTAAGTTCGGCCACATTTTTTCTCCGCCAAGTGTCAATGAACCATTATATACCTTTTTTTTTTTAATTATACGAACAAAAGCGGATGCTTTTGTACCATTAATTCAAAAAAAAGGGGAGAGGGGGGGGGTCGTTGTATAAACTACAATACAAAGAGAAATATTGTATCAAGGGACAACAAGGTGATGTCACAATAAACAATGACGTCACACAGACAAATTAAAAACAATTCCGAGTCCTTTCATTACTTGTAATAAAAAAAATTTGTGGTCGATTTACTTTCAATAAAAATTCCAAGAATTCTTTCATTGCAAAATGAGTTAAAAATTAACTTGTCGTAGTATCAACGATATTATTATGTATTGCTAATGATCTCCCCCAACACCTGTAGGTGGGTCCAAACATCTGTAGGTGAGTCCAAACATCTGTAGGTGGGTCCAAACATCTGTAGGTGGGTCCAAACATCTGTAGGTGAGTCCAAACATCTGTAGGTGGGTCCAAACATCTGTAGGTGGGTCCAAACATCTGTAGGTGAGTCCAAACATCTGTAGGTGGGTCCAAACATCTGTAGGTGGGTCCAAACATCTGTAGGTGGGTTCAAACATCTGTAGGTGAGTCCAAACATCTGTAGGTGGGTCCAAACATCTGTAGGTGGGTCCAAACATCTGTAGGTGGGTCCAAACATCTGTAGGTGAGTCCAAACATCTGTAGGTGGGTCCAAACATCTGTAGGTGAGTCCAAACATCTGTAGGTGGGTCCAAACATCTGTAGGTGGGTCCAAACATCTGTAGGTGGGTCCAAACATCTGTAGGTGAGTCCAAACATCTGTAGGTGAGTCCAAACATCTGTAGGTGGGTCCAAACATCTGTAGGTGAGTCCAAACATCTGTAGGTGAGTCCAAACATCTGTAGGTGGGTCCAAACATCTGTAGGTGAGTCCAAACATCTGTAGGTGAGTCCAAACATCTGTAGGTGAGTCCAAACATCTGTAGGTGAGTCCAAACATCTGTAGGTGAGTCCAAACATCTGTAGGTGAGTTCAAACACCTGTAGGTGAGTCCAAACATCTGTAGGTGAATCCAAACATCTGTAGGTGAGTCCAAACACCTGTAGGTGAGTCTAAACATGTGTAGATGAGTCCAAACATCTGTAGGTGAGTTCAAACACTGTAGGTGAGTCCAAACATCTGTAGGTGAGTCCAAACATCTATAGGTGAGTTCTAACACCTGTAGGTGAGCCCAAACACCTGTAGGTGAGTTCAAACATCTGTAAGTGAGTTCAAGCATCTGTAGGTGGGTCCAAACATCTATAGGTGAGTTCTAACACCTGTAGGCGAGTCCAAACATCTGTAGGTGGGTCCAAACATCTGTAGGTGAGTCCAAATACCTGTAGGTAGGTCCAAACACCTGTACGTAGGTCCAAACACCTGTAACACCTCTTTAATTACGATGTAAAATACGTCCCTGCAATTCTAAAATAAAATAAAATATTATTCATTTTGCATTTTGTCAAAAGCAAATTTGTGACTGAAGAATGACAACTGCAGCCTTGAGTTCTATCTCTCCCCTCCCACACACACACGCACGCACGCACGCACTGTGTGTGTGTGTGTGTGTGTGTGTGTGTGTGTGTGTGTGTGTGTGTGTGTGTGTGTGTGTGTGTGTGTGTGTGTGTGTCTTCATGTTCACGCAGATTTTCTTAAAAGAAAAAACAATTTCCCGGAAATTTGTTTTTCTTGTGGGCGATTACATATAATCACGTGACTTACCAGGCTGTAGAGTTGTGATGCTGCACCAAGACTGAACTAGCAGCCTGATGTAGCAGCGTGGCCTAGCAGCGTGGCCTAGCAGCGTGGCACCTGGCCTTGCAACCTGACCTAGCAGCCTGATGTAGCAGCGTGGCACCTGGCCTGGCTACCTAACCTAGGAGCCTGATCTGGTAGCCTGACTTAGCAGCCTGATTTAACAGCCTGACCTAGCAGCCTGACCTAGCAGCCTGACCTAGTAGCCTGACCTAACAGCCTGACCTAGCAACCTGACCTAGTAGCCTGACCTAACAGCCTGACCTAGCAGCCTGACCTAGCAGCCTGACCTAGCAGCCTGACATAACAGCCTGACCTATCAGTCTGGTCTCGTTAACATATATGCACCGTACTTAACACATCTTAATCTTACACTATCAAAGGTCAGCATAAATTAAGTCATTATGATTTAACATCAATACAAAAAATAAACACATTACTGCATACTCCTTTATGGTTCATCTTGTCGGCTCCTGACGCATATATCCAACTGAACACTTTGTTTCCAAACAATGGTTTCTTTGTAAGCCAAGCCAGCATGTTCTGGGTAAAAAGCCAGACAAATCCATCAGCAGTGGTCAGTAAGATCGAGCCAAACACCACAACAACCCGCAATCCACAACTGCACATCCACTACACTTGTATACTAACACATGTACAGTGTTGTCGATATTAGTGATGGATGATAATGATGTGCTGTCGATAATAAGTAAAACAATATACACGTTGGTAATGTTCTTGATATTGATAATCCAATATATAGTGCGTTGCGGTTGATGTAAGAACTTCGACCTCGGTATCTGTTACTGTGACTGTTTCAACAGTGTCAGTACAAGTCTGGAGAGGGGCATTATGACCTTTATCGGAGAGGGCCACAGCAAGCAAGCAGCAGATCAAGAAGGTTCTCAACATTCTGAAAGATTCTCTTCAGGAGCGTTGTTGCAATCTTCGTAGACAACTGAGTAATGAGACAAAATGTAAGAATGTCGGGTATTTATAGAAAGACAATATACAGAGCGAAACGCTGTCACATAAAAAACTATATAAAAGAGCGAAACCTTGCAGCCATAAAAGTGTGTTCTTCAACACGTTTTTATTTCCTTCGTGCCTGCTGATCCAGAAACAAAATCTGCACCAACAACAACAACAACAACAACAGCTTTCACGTCACAGTGATGTATTATCAACCACTGTGGAAAAATACCTTGACTTAACCTATAGTAAATAACTCACTACTAAAACCTGTTTGTATTTAACCATATCTTGCTAAATTATTAGGTAATATAAATAATTAACAAGAAACATATACACTACACTAATGTTTTTGTGACTGAATTAATGTTTGTATAAATAACTCACGACGACTGTAACCAGATATAAACATGTAAATATATCGTTACTACTGTAGCTTGTTTAGCTGTCAAAACTTTGGGGCCCAGTCCCTGGATCCATTATGTGTCTCTGTAATTTTTAGACTACCACCCACACCATGGGTCAGGGCAGCATAATGAAGATGGTAGACTAAGCGTTCATGTCCACTTCCACTGTCTCCAACATCAAGGTCACCTCTGTATCAGACTGAGAAAGCCTACTGTGTAGGTGACATGTCTAGTCAAGATACACAGATGTTGCACATATGTCGGTAGTGTATACCACAGTTTACAGTACCTGGGTGTTAGTAGACTGCCGTGGAAGGTATCCCGACCGGGAGGTAGTACACCAAATATTAGTACTGGCCTTTGAAATGAGCTGATGTACGATAGTGGCTCTCAGCCAGTTAATGAGTTGAGGTACATTAAATACATAGTGTATATATATATATATATATATATATATATATATATATATATATATATATATATATATATATATATATATATATATATATATATATATATATATATATGTCGTGCCGAATATATAAAACTGGTCAATTAGCAAGAACTCATTTAAAATTAAGTCCTTTCTAAAATTTTCTCTAATACGTTTAAAGATATATTTTTTTCATTAATGTTAATGTAAAAAATTTTAATTTTGCACCAAAAGAATCATAGAAAACTTACCTAACCTTATTATAACAAGAGCAATTTATTTTAGCTTAACCCAACTAAATATATTTTAAATACGTTTACAATAATTTAGTACTAAACAAACACAATCAAATATATTTTTTTCGTTAGGTTCAGAATGATTTGGGCGAAATTATTGCATACACAAATTTTCACTTGTCCTATATGGCAAGATGAGCGTTGCTATTTAAGCCAAGATGGCAAGTTCTGCCTATTCGGCACGACATATATATATATATATATATATATATATATATATATATATATATATTATATATACATATATTATATATATATATTATATATACATATATTATATATGCAAAACAACCACTCTGAAAGAATAGAGAAATTCCAAGCGCTTTCGTGACTACTCACATTATCAAGGAACTCTGAAATCACCTGTTTACTGTGATCTTATTGCATATATATATATATATATATATATATATATATATATATATATATATATATATATATATATATATATATATATATATATATATAATGTGTGTGTGTGTGTGTGTGTGCTTTCTCAATTTAAATATACACACTTCTTGAGTATGTAGACACAGATACACACTTCTGGAGCACATATACACAGAGAGCGCATCGCTGTATTTATACAGATATACACTTTCTGTGTGTTATTAGACGATATTTATGTTGTGATGCAACAAGACCAGTATTGGTCCAACAACCAGGAAGTAGGAGCGACCTGCTCTGAGCTCACAACACCTGTGTTGTGCAACAGTTGTCAGTCCAACCTATTTACCAGTGTTGCTTCTTAATAACTTCCAAAGTTGTACGTTGAAGAGGTCACTCTTACTGATCTATAATTTTAAACGATTGTGGGATGACTCCTTGTCAACCAAAACTAAAAGATAAACCATACCACGGGTGGGGATAGAACCCGCGATCACAGAGTCTCAATCTCAAAACTCCCGACCGTCGTGTTAGCCACTGGACCAGCTTAGCCAGCTAACGCGACGGTCTGTTTGAGACTCTGTGATCGCGGGTTCTATCCCCGCCCGTGGTATGGTTTGTTTGCAATCGTGTCATGATTTCGTAAGTCAAAACTAAAAGGTATGTAACCACCTGAGCCAGCCTTCCCCTTTCGGCATTCTTGATCAACTAGGCTGTTGCTGCCAAGGGTTCGCAGGCTACATCAGTCACTAAAACACTACTGGGGTGTACAACACTAACGACAATTACTTCACTCACAATCTTGTGAGTAAAATTACTGCTGACGCTGACACGGGGTTGCCTAGAGAACTCACCCTTTGGTAATGATTGAAGCCGTTACTCCAGAAAAGCTTGTTCATCTCTGAACACTGGAGCCACAACACTGGAGCCACAACACTGGAGCCTCAACACTGGAGCCACAACATTGGGGCCTCAACATTGGAGCCACAACACTGGAGCCACAACATTGGGGCCTCAACAATGGAGTTACAACACTGGAGCCACAACATTGGGGCCTCAACATTGGAGCCTCAACATTGGAGCCACAACACTGGAGCCTCAACACTGGGGCCTCAACAATGGAGTTACAACACTGGAGCCACAACATTGGAGCCACAACACTGGAGCCTCAACACTGGGGCCTCAACATTGGAGCCACAATACTGAAGCCACAACACTGGAACCACAACACTGGAACCACAACACTGGAGCCTCAACATTGGGGCCTCAACATTGGAGCCACAACACTGGAGCCACAACACTAGATCCTCAACATTGGGGCCTCAACACTGGAGCTACAACACTGGAACCACAACCCTGGAGCCACAAGACTAGAGCCACAACACTAGAGCCACAACACTGGAGCCACAACACTGTATTTCCACGTCCAGCTGGTGTTGTGTCACACAACCTCGACATTACAGATAAAATGCATCTGACCCAAAAAATCATGTCTTTCTTTATTTCTGACAAATATACTGCAGTTATGAAAGTGAGGAAGGAAAGAGATGAAGGAGAGAGATGAAGGAGAGAGATGAAGGAGAGAGATGAAGGAGAGAGATGAAGGAGAGAGATGAAGGAGAGAGAGAGAGAGAGAGAGAGAGAGAGAGAGAGAGAGAGAGAGAGAGAGAGTCTGGAGCCTCCGCCGATAATATTCATATTTATTCAGACAAATTAGTCTTTTATGGGTCAAATATTTAAATAAATCGTAATGAAATGACATGTGGCGGCATTACTGGAGATCTTAAGCTCAAGACGATACTAAACTTCCTGACTGATGACGCCTGAGATGAGAGGGAATATGAGAAGCATGAATCACGTGTAAGAGGAGGAAGGGAGGAGTAGCAAGAGCTGTGGTGAGGACAGATGTTAGTCTTGACTACCCCCGTCGTCAGGTAAGACTGATTTTTTTAATAATTCATGTTAAGCGCTAAACCCATGTGGTTATTCAATGCAAGACCTGGTGGAGGTTTCATCCTCTGTCTGCTGAGTACAAGACAGACGCGTTTCCTGTCTGTACTCACCTATATGTTGCCTAGTAAGAGTAAAGAACGAAAGGACACAATACAGTGACTGGAACAAAACGACGTTTCGGTCAGACTTGGTCCAAGTCGGACCGAAACGTCGTCGTATGATTCTTTCACCTCTGTGCGGGTTGTGTACAAGACTGCCCCTCTTGTGGGTAATACAGTTTCTTATTGCACTACTGTGTATATGTGTTAGCGTCTGGTAATAATTTATCTCATACGATCACTCCTGGATCACTCTGTGATGAGAATTATTTCCCAGGGAGACTGGATAAACAAGATTCAATGTTGACTGCCACTGAGGAGTGCCCACTACCAGCACACTCCGAGGAGTGCCCACTATCAGCACACTCCGAGGAGTGCCCACTACCAGCACACTCCGAGGAGTGCCCACTACCAGCACACTCTCTGAGGAGTGCCCACTACCAGCACACTCTCTGAGGAGTGCCCACTACCAACACACTCCGAGGAGTCCCCATTACTAGCACACTCCGAGGAGTGCCCACTACTAGCACACTCTGAGGAGTGCCCACTACCAGCACACTCTCTGAGGAGTGCCCACTACTAGCACACTCTGAGGAGTGCCCACTACCAGCACACTCTCTGAGGAGTGCCCACTACTAGCACACTCCGAGGAGTGCCCACTACCAGCACACTCTCTCAGTGATGCAAGTCTTCCCTGCAGCCCCTCAAACATATTCCACTGAACGGTGTCACCTTGAAAGACGGCATCCTAAAAGTCAGAACTGGGAAACAGAAGAAGTGGCGGGAAAAACGCATGATGTCAAAACTCTTCGCGTTCTCTCCATCATGCAATTTTGAAGATTCATAATAGCCTCATAAGGTACATTAACGGAAACTACGAACTACAGATGATATAAGTTACTTTGTCCAAATTGTGAGTTTGTGTTTTATGGAAGAAACAGCTCAGCGTGAAGCCTCGAAACTCATTTACTAGTCCACAAAAATCAAGCAAGGATTTTTTAATCACTTTTTTTGAGGAAAAAATACCGTAGGTTAGACGAAGGAAGTGTTGATATTATAACATGTTCCACTGTGTGGGATGCATGTGTTATTAGTGAGGATCATACACTTGGTGGTGCACCATACACTTGGTGGTGCATCATACACTTGGTGGTGCATCATACACTTGGTGGTGCATCATACACTTGGTGGTGCATCATACACTTGGTGGTGCATCATACACTTGGTGGTGCATCATACACTTGGTGGTGGATCATACACTTGGTGGTGCATCATACACTTGGTGGTGCATCATACACTTGATGGTGCATCATACACTTGATGGTGCATCATACACTTGATGGTGCATCATACACTTGGTGGTGCATCATACACTTGGTGGTGCGTCATACACTTGGTGGTGGATCATACACTTGGTGGTGCATCATACACTTGGTGGTGGATCATACACTTGGTGGTGCATCATACACTTGGTGGTGCATCATACACTTGGTGGTGCATCATACACTTGATGGTGCATCATACACTTGGTGGTGCATCATACACTTGGTGGTGCGTCATACACTTGGTGGTGGATCATACACTTGGTGGTGCGTCATACACTTGGTGGTGCATCATACACTTGGTGGTGCATCATACACTTGGTGGTGCGTCATACACTTGGTGGTGCATCATACACTTGGTGGTGCATCATACACTTGGTGGTGCATCATACACTTGATGGTGCATCATACACTTGGTGGTGCATCACACACTTGGTGGTGCATCATACACTTGGTGGTGCATCATACACTTGGTGGTGCATCATACACTTGGTGGTGCGTCATACACTTGGTGGTGCATCATACACTTGGTGGTGCATCATACACTTGGTGGTGCATCAAACACTAGGTGCATCATACACTTGGTGCATCATACACTTGGTGTTGCATCATACACTTGGTGGTGCATCATACACTTGGTGGTGCATCATACACTTGGTGGTGCATCATACACTTGGTGGTGCATCATACACTTGGTGGTGAATCATACACTTGGTGGTGCGTCATACACTTGGTGGTGCATCATACACTTGGTGGTGCGTCATACACTTGGTGGTGCATCATACACTTGGTGGTGCATCACACACTTGGTGGTGCATCACACACTTGGTGGTGGATCATACACTTGATGGTGCATCATACACTTGGTGGTGCATCATACACTTGGTGGTGCATCATACACTTGGTGGTGCATCATACACTTGGTGGTGCATCATACACTTGGTGGTGCATCATACACTTGGTGGTGCATCATACACTTGGTGGTGCATCACACACTTGGTGGTGCATCATACACTTGATGGTGCATCATACACTTGGTGGTGCATCATACACTTGGTGGTGCATCAAACACTTGGTGGTGCATCATACACTTGGTGCATCATACACTTGGTGGTGCGTCATACACTTGGTGGTGCGTCATACACTTGGTGGTGCATCATACACTTGGTGGTGGATCATACACTTGGTGGTGCGTCATACACTTGATGGTGCATCATACACTTGGTGGTGGATCATACACTTGGTGGTGCATCATACACTTGGTGGTGCATCATACACTTGGTGGTGCATCATACACTTGGTGGTGCATCATACACTTGGTGGTGCATCATACACTTGGTGGTGCGTCATACACTTGGTGGTGCATCATACACTTGGTGGTGCGTCATACACTTGGTGGTGCATCATACACTTGGTGGTGCATCATACACTTGGTGGTGCATCATACACTTGGTGGTGCGTCATACACTTGGTGGTGCGTCATACACTTGGTGGTGGATCATACACCTGGTGGTGCATCATACATTTGGTGGTGCATCATACACCTGGTGGTGTGTCATACACTTGGTGGTGCATCATACACTTGGTGGTGCATCATACACTTGGTGGTGGATCATACACTTGGTGGTGCATCATACACTTGGTGGTGCATCATACACTTGGTGGTGCATCATACACTGGGTGGTGCATCATACACTTGGTGGTGCATCATACACTTGGTGGTGCATCATACACTTGGTGGTGCGTCATACACTTGGTGCATCATACACTTGGTGGTGCATCATACACTTGGTGGTGCATCATACACTTGGTGGTGCGTCATACACTTGGTGGTGCATCATACACTTGGTGGTGCATCATACACTTGGTGGTGCATCATACACTTGGTGGTGCGTCATACACTTGGTGGTGCGTCATACACTTGGTGGTGGATCATACACCTGGTGGTGCATCATACATTTGGTGGTGCATCATACACCTGGTGGTGTGTCATACACTTGGTGGTGCATCATACACTTGGTGGTGCATCATACACTTGGTGGTGGATCATACACTTGGTGGTGCATCATACACTTGGTGGTGCATCATACACTTGGTGGTGCATCATACACTTGGTGGTGCATCATACACTTGGTGGTGCATCATACACTTGGTGGTGCATCATACACTTGGTGGTGCATCATACACTTGGTGCATCATACACTTGGTGGTGGATCATACACTTGGTGGTGCATCATACACTTGGTGGTGCGTCATACACTTGGTGGTGCGTCATACACTTGGTGGTGGATCATACACCTGGTGGTGCATCATACATTTGGTGGTGCATCATACACCTGGTGGTGCGTCATACACTTGGTGGTGCATCATACACTTGGTGGTGCATCATACACTTGGTGGTGCATCATACACTTGGTGGTGCGTCATACACTTGGTGGTGCGTCATACACTTGGTGGTGCATCATACACTTGGTGGTGCACCATACACTTGGTGGTGCGTCATACACTTGGTGGTGCGTCATACACTTGGTGGTGCATCATACACTTGGTGGTGCCTCATACACTTGGTGGCGCATCATACACTTGGTGGTGCATCATAAACTTGGTGGTGCATCATACACTTGGTGGTGCATCATACACTTGGTGGTGCATCATACACGTGGTGGTGCATCATACACCTGGTGGTGGATCATACACCTGGTGGTGGATCATACACCTGGTGTTGGATCATACACTTGGTGGTTGATCATACACTTGGTGGTGGATCATACACCTGGTGGTGGATCATACACCTGGTGGTGGATCATACATCTTGTGGTGAATCATACACCTGGTGGTGAATCATACACCTGGTGGTGGATCATACACCTGGTGTTGGATCATACACTTGGTGGTTGATCATACACTTGGTGGTTGATCATACACCTGGTGGTGGATCATACACCTGGTGGTGGATCATACACCTGGCGTTGGATCATACACTTGGTGGTTGATCATACACCTGGTGGTGGATCATACACCTGGTGGTGGATCATACACCTGGTGGTGGATCATACACCTTGTGGTGGATCATACACCTGGTGGTAGATCATACTCCTGGTGGTGGATCATACACTTGGTGGTTGATCATACACTTGGTGGTTGATCATACACCTGGTGGTGGATCATACACCTGGTGGTAGATCATACACCTGGTGGTGGATCATACACTTGGTGGTTGATCATACACTTGGTGGTTGATCATACACTTGGTGGTTGATCATACACTTGGTGGTTGATCATACACTTGGTGGTTAATCATACACTTGGTGGTGGATCATATACCTGGTGGTGGATCATACACCTCGTGGTAGATCATACACCTGGTGGTGGATCATACACCTCGTGGTAGATCATACACCTGGTGGTGGATCATACACCTGGTGGTGGATCATACACCTGGTGGTGGATCATACACTTGGTGGTTGATCATACACCTGGTGGTGGATCACACACCTGGTGGTGGATCATACACCTGGTGGTGGATCATACACCTGGTGTTGGATCATACACTTGTGCAAGAATGGTATATAATACCGACAAGATGAAATTAAGACACATTTGTAACATCTGGGTATCTTTATTGTAGACGTTTCGCCATCCAGTGGCTTTATCAATACAAATTTCAGGACATAACTTGAAGACAGTAGAACTATGTACAGAAGATGAGGTAATCAGTCCCTCAACCTTGGAGTAGGTGCGAAGAGCACCATAGTCGTGGAGATTCTGAAGCAGAAGAAAGGAGCCTGGCGCTTATATAGTAACGTCAGGGGTAGCAGACGAGGGCATATTCACTGGTAGGCGGGATTCCCCAGTGGAAGTAGGTCCTTCCCAAATAGATGGGTTAGTTGTAGTAGTAGTTGTCGTAGTTGTGAAGGTTATGTACATGTCCTCAGAATCAAGATTCCATGATGTTGCAGTGTCTGACAAGTTGTGTACGAATGGTATATAATACCGACAAGATGAGAGTAAGACACATGTGCAACATCTGGGTATCTTTATTGTAGACGTTTCGCCATCCAGTGGCTTTATCAATACAAATTCCAGGACATAACTTGAAGACAGTAGAACTATGTACAGAAGATGAGGTAATCAGTCCCTCAACCTTGGAGTAGGTGCGAAGAGCACCATAGTCGTGGAGATTCTGAAGCAGAAGAAAGGAGCCTGGCGTTTATATAGTAACGTCAGGTGTAGCAGACGAGGGCATAGTCACTGGTAGGCGGGATTCCCCAGTGGAAGTAGGACTGATTACCTCATCTTCTGTACATAGTTCTACTGTCTTCAAGTTATGTCCTGAAATTTGTATTGATAAAGCCACTGGATGGCGAAACGTCTACAATAAAGATACCCAGATGTTGCACATGTGTCTTACTCTCATCTTGTCGGTATTATATACCATTCGTACACAACTTGTCAGACACTACAACATCATGGAATCTTGATTCTGAGGACATGTACATAACCTTCACAACTACGACAACTACTACTACAACTAACCCATCTATTTGGTAAGGACCTACTTCCACTGGGGAATCCCGCCTACCAGTGAATATGCCCTCGTCTGCTACCCCTGACGTTACTATATAAGCGCCAGGCTCCTTTCTTCTGCTTCAGAATCTCCACGACTATGGTGCTCTTCGCACCTACTCCAAGGTTGAGGGACTGATTACCTCATCTTCTGTATATAGTCCTACTGTCTTCAAGTTATGTCCTGAAATTTGTATTGATAAAGCCACTGGATGGCGAAACGTCTACAATAAAGATATCCAGATGTTACACATGTGTCATAATTGGATCATACACTTGGTGGTTGATCAAACACTTGGTGGTTGATCATACACCTGGTGGTGGATCATACACCTGGTGGTGGATCATACACCTGGTGGTGGATCATACACCTGGTGGAGGATCATACACCTGGTGTTGGATCATACACTTTTTGGTTGATCATACACCTAGTTGTGGATCATACACCTGGTGGAGGATCATACACCTGGTGGTGGATCATACACCTGGTGATGGATCATACACCTGGTGGTGGATCATACACCTGTTGGTAGATCATACACCTGATATTGAATCATACACCTGGTGATGGATCATACACCTGGTGGTGGATCATACACCTGGTGGTGGATCATACACCTGGTGGTGAATCATACACCTGGTGGTAGATCATACACCTGGTGGTGAATCATACACCTGGTGATGGATCATACACCTGGTGGTGGATCATACACCTGGTGGTGGATCATACACCTGGTGGTGGATCATACACCTGGTGGTGGATCATACACCTGGTGGTGGATCATACACCTGGTGGTGGATCTTACACCTGGTGGTGGATCATAAAACTACAGTAAATAAGGAGTCTGCCTCCACAACTTCCTAGTCGTCATTGTTACATATATCGGCCATCCTGAAACTGAAGAAATACTTCCTGATATCCTTGTGCCCCCCCCCCCCCCTGTTTCTTTAACTTCCGGCTGTGCCCCTGAGTACCTATTTCCTGCCTCTCAAGTTGTCTATCTCTGTGTACCCAATGAATGCTTCTAAGCATTCTGTAATATCTTCCCTGGTTCTTCTGTACTCCAGCGTCATTAACCTCAGTTCTGATAGTCTCTCCTCGTTACTCATATCTCTTAGTTCTGGAACTAGTCTCGTTGAATTTGCACTTTCTCCAGTTTCTTAACATTTCTGGTGTGGGTTCAATGCTGGAGCTGCGTACTCCAAGATGAACCTAACATGAGCTGTTTAAAGGACCCGAAATGACTGCTAAGATTCTTTATGGCCACTCTTAAATTTGTCAAACGAGGACTGGCTGTAGACGTTATTCGGGTTATGTGACCCTCTGGTGATATGCTTGGCACTATGCTCACTCTTAGATCTTTGTCTTTGAGCGAGGTCTGTAGCCTCTGTCCCCCGAGTATATACTCTTTGTCTGATCTTCCACAATATTTATAACTTGGCATTTGCTGGGGCTGAATTCAAGCAACTACTTATCTGACCAATCTTGCCGTTTGTCTAGATCCATTCGCAGTCTTTTTTTCAGCCTTCCCATGTCCTTATTTTTTTTCATTAATTTAACATCAGCAAACAGAAAAACATCTGACCTAATCCCATCAAAAATGTCTTTCACATAAATCAGAAACGGTACTGACCCTAATACCGATCCTTGAAGAACCCCGCTCGCTCTCTTCCTCATTCTTGTATGTCTCTCCATACAATCACTTTTTGTTTCCTTCTCGTAAAGTATACTTTTATCCACTGGAAAGCGCTCCTTCTTATTCATGCCTTAAACACGTCAAGTTTTCTCCCCAGATATCTTGTCGGGCAGAGCATCACGAAAATGCAGTTCATGCATCCCTCTCCTGTCTCACATCTTTTACTTTGCAGTAAAATTTCAGCAGGTTTATGAGGCAAGATTTGCCATTCCTGAACTT
Source organism: Cherax quadricarinatus (assembly GCF_038502225.1). Lineage (NCBI taxonomy): Eukaryota > Metazoa > Arthropoda > Malacostraca > Decapoda > Parastacidae > Cherax > Cherax quadricarinatus. The sequence goes on along the minus strand of NC_091292.1, from coordinate 78,092,883 downwards.
GTGTTAATTATTATTTATGACAGCACGAAGAGGCACTGGTCAGAGAAATAGTAAATATCGAACTTAAGCTTAAGGAATCTTACAGGAAGCAAGAATCTCAGGAAGAATAAAAGCTATAAAGGAAATTGAAAGAAACCCAAAATATTTCTTCTTTTATGCCAAATCTAAGGGAAAAACAACATCCAGTATTGGGCCTCTTCTTAGGCTAGATGGGACCTACACAGATGACAGCAAAGAAATGAGTGAGATACCCAGACTAAGGTTCGACAATCTAACCAATATTTGGTCATCTCAAAAATCTCTGATATTATCCTAATACCACAAGATTTCGAAAAGCCAATAAATGGCATGCCCATGCACTCTGCCCAGGTCCAGACTCATGGAACTCCGTGTTCATCAAGAACTGCAAGAAGCGCCTATCACGTCCCTTCAGCATTCTATGGAGAGGGAGCATGGATACAGGGATCATCCCACACTCACTAAAAACAACAGACATAGCCCCACTCTACAAAGGTGGCAGTAAAGAAATTGCAAAGAACTACAGACCAATAGCATTAACATCCTCACATAAAAATCAGTGAAAGGGTTCTAAGAAGCAATATTGCCAACCACCTAGATACCCATCAATTACACAACCCAGGATAGAGGATAAACAAAATACAGATGTAGTATACACAGCCTTTGCAAAAGCGTTCGACAAGTGTGACCATGGTGTAATAGCACACAAAATGTGTGATAAAGGAATAACAGGAAAAGTTGGTAAATGGATCAATAACTTCCTAATAAAGAGAACACAAAGGTAATAGTAAATAGAGTAAAGTCTGAGACAGCTACGGTGAAAAGCTCTGTTCCACAAGGCACAGTACTCGCTCCCATCCTATTCCTCATCCTCATATCTGACACAGACAGAGATGTTAGCCATAGCTCCGTGTCTACCTTTGCGGATGATACCCGAATTGCTATGACAATGTTCTCTATTGAAGATACCACGAGACTCCCAGCGGACATCAATCAAATCTTCAAATAGGCCACTCAAAACAATGTGAAGTTCAATGAAGAGAAAATTCAACTACTCGGATATGGAAAACTTGAGAAAATTATAACTGTATCAGGGTATACAACAAATTCTAACCATACAATAGAGCGAAAAAGTAATGTGAAGGACCTGGGAGTGATAATTTCAGAGGATCTCACCTTCAAAGACCACAACACTGTATCTACCGCATCTGCTAGAAAAATGATAGGATGGATAATGAGAACCTTCAAAACCAGGGATGCCAAGCCCATTATGACTCTCTTCAAATCGCTTGTTCTCTCTAGGCTGGAATACTGCTGTACACTAACTGTCCCCTTCAAGGCAGGCGAAATTGCAGATCTGGAGAGTGTGCAGAGAACTTTCACGGCACACATACTTACGCTAAGGCACTTAAATTACTGGGAACGGTTGAAGTCCCTTGATTTGTATTCCCTGGAATGAAGGCGAGAAAAACCTAGAAAAACCTAGAGGGATTAGTACCAAACTTGCACAAGAAAATCACTTCCTACGACAGCATAAGACTCTGCAGGAGATGCAACATTTCCCCATTGAGTAGTAGTGGTGCCACGAATACGCTAAGAGACAACACAATAAGTGTCAGGGGCCTAACACTGTTCAACTGCCTCCCTGCATACATAAGGGGGATTACCAATAGACCCCTGGCTGTCTTCAAGAAGGCGCTGGACAGGCACCTAAAGTCAGTACCTGACCAGCCGGACTGTGGTTCGTACGTTGGTTTACGTGCGGCCAGCAGTAACAGCATGGTTGATGAGACCCTGATCCATCATGAGGCCTGGTCTCAGACCGAGCCACGGGGACGGTGACCCCCGAAACCCTCTCCAGGTATACTCCAGGTAAGCGCTCGACCAATTTCCTCCTGATTATCATCTCCATTACTTTGCTTAGTACATATATCAGTGAAACTGGTCTGTAGTTCAACGTTTCCTGTCTCCTTTCTTAAATACAGGGACACTGTTGCAGCACTGCCTGCCGTCTTAGGATCACTGCTGCAAGTTAACTGTGACTCGAAGATTAGTCTTGTCAGCCACTGTCTGTCGAGAGAGAAACTCCAGATTCAGATAATTTGCCAATTTGCCTATCTCTTCCCTTCAAATTTCTGTCATTTCCCACTGCAGCCTTGTCACCTCCTTGGCCATCCCACCCGCAGTGTGTGTTGCAGGGGTTGATTCATAGCTCCTGGCCCCGCCTCTTCAGTGGTCGCTATTGGGTCACTCCCGGCTCTGTGAGTTTATCATACCACTTCTTAGAGCTATGAATGGATCCTGCCTCCACACACAGCTTTCAGAGATATGATAAAGCTCACAGGGCAGGGAGTGTGTGTGTGTGTGTGTGTGTGTGTGTGTACTTACCTATTTGTAGTTGCAAGGGTCGAGACATGGCTCCTGGCCCCGCCTCTTCACTGATCGCTACTAGGTCCTCTCTTTCCCTGCTCCATGAGCTTTATCATACCTCGTTTTAAAACTACGTATGGTTCCTGCCTTCAATACATCACTTGCCAGACTATTCGACTTCTTGACAACTCTGTGACTAGAGAAATAATTCCTAACATCCCTTTGAGTCATCTGAGTCTTCAACTTCCAATTGTGACCCCTTATTTCTGTGTCCCATCTCTGGAACATCCTGTCTTTGGCCACCTTATCTATTCCTCTCAGTATTTTGTATGTCGTTATCATGGCTCCCCTGACCCTCCTGTCCTCCAGTGTCGTCAGGCCGATTTCCTTTAACCTTTCTTCGAATGACATTCCCCTTAGCTCTGGGACTAGCCTTGTTGCAAACCTTTGCACTTTCTCTAATTTCTTGACGTGCTTGGCCAGGTGTGGGCTTCAAACTGGTGCAGCACACTCCAGTATGGGCCTGACGTACACGATGTACAGTGTCTTGAACGATTCCTGCAGCAGCTTTCTGGTTGATGTACACCTCAGATGTGTTCGGTATTATACTCACCCCAGGATCTTTTTTCTTGAGTGAGGTTTGCAGTTTTTGGCCACCTAGACTATACTGTGTCTGCGGTCTTCTTTGTTCTTCCCCGTTCTTCATGACTTTGCATTTGGCGGGGTTAAATTCGAGAAGCCAGTTGCTGGACCAGATGTCCAGTCTGTCCAGGTCTCTTTGTAGTCCTGCCTGATCCTCGTCTGATTTAATCCTTCTCAATAACTTCACATCATCTGCAAACAGGGACACTTCAGAGTCTATCCCTTCCATCATGTCATTCACATATACCAAAAATAGCACTGGTCCTAGGACTGACCCCTGTGGGACCCCGCTCGTCACAGGCGTCCACTCTGATACCTCGTCACGTGCCATGACTCATTGTTGCCTCCCTGTCAGGTATTCTCTACTCCAGTGCAGTGTCTTTTCTGTTATACACGCCTGATCCTCCTTGTCTATACCTCTCAGTATTTTATATGTCGTTATCATATCCCCCTTAACTCTCCTATCTTCCAGTGTCGTCAGGTCGAGTTCCCTTAACCTCTCCTCGTAGGACATGCCCCTTACCTCTGGGACTAGTCTTGTTGCAAACCCTTGCACTTTTTCTAGCTTCCTTACATGCTTGGCTAGGTGAAGGTTCCAAACTGGCGCTGCATATTCGTGTGTGTGTGTGTACTCACCTAATTGTACTCACCTAATTGTGGTTGCAGGGGTCGATACTCAGCCCCTGGCCCCGCCTCTTCACTGATCGCTACTAGGTCCTCTCCCTCTCTGCTTCCTGAGCTTTGTCATACCTCTTCTTAAAACTATGTATGGTTCCTACCTCCACTACACTTGCTAGGCTATTCCACTTCCTGACGACTCTATGACTGAAGAAATACTTCCTAACGTCCCTGTGACTCGTCTGAGTCTTCAGCTTCCAGTTGTGACCCCTTGTTTCTGTGTCCCCTCTCTGGAACATCCTATCTCTGTCCACCTTGTCTATTCCCCGCAGTATCTTGCATATCGTTATCATGTCTCCCCTGACCCTTCTGTCCTCCAGTGTCGTCAGTCCGATTTCTCTCAACCTTTCCTCGTATGACATTCCCCTGAGCTCTGGGACTAGCCTTGTTGCAAACCTTTGTACTTTCTCTAATTTCTTGACGTGCTTGACCAGGTGTGGGTTCCAGACTGGTGCTGCATACTCCAGTATGGGCCTAACATACACAGTGTACAGTGTCTTGAACGATTCCTTATTAAGGTATCGGAACGCTATTCTCAGGTTTGCCAGGCGCCCGTATGCTGCAGCGGTTATTTGGTTGATGTGTGCCTCCGGTGATGTGCTCGGTGTTATAGGCACCCCAAGGTCTTTCTCCCTGAGTGAGGTCTGTAGTCTTTGTCCACCTAGCCTATACTCTGTCTGCGGTCTTCTTTACCCCTCCCCAATCTTCATGACTTTGCATTTGGCAGGGTTGAATTCGAGAAGCCAGTTTCTGAACCACATGTCCAGCCTGTCCAGGTCTCTTTGCAGTCCTGCCTCATCCTCATCCGATTTAATTCTTCTCAACTTCACATCATCTGCGAATAGGGACACTTCAGCGTCTATTCCTTCCATCATGTTTGCAAATATCAAAAATAGCACTGGTCCTAGAACTGACCCCTGTGGGACCCCGCTCGTCACAGGCGCCCACTGTGATACCTCTTCACGTACCATGACTGGTTGCCTCCCTGTGAGGTATTCCCTGATCCATTGCAGTGCCCTCCCTGTTATGTGCGCCTGATCCTCCAGCTAATGCACTAATCTCTTGTGGGGAACTGTGTCAAAGGCCTTCCTGCAGTCTAGGAAAACGTAATCAACCCACCCGTCTCTCTCGTGTCTTACTTCTGTTACCTTGTCATAAAACTCCAGGAGGTTTGTGACACAGGATTTACCTTCCATGAACCCATGCTGGTTTTCATTTATAATCTTGTTGTGTGTGTGTGTGTGTGTGTGTGTGTGTGTGTGTGTGTGTACTCACCTATTTGTACTCACCTATTTGTGGTTGCAGGGGTCGAGTCCTAGCTCCTGGCCCCGCCTCTTCACCGGTTGCTACTAGGCCCTCTCTCTCCCCGCTCCATGAGCTTTATCAAACCTCGTCTTAAAACTGTGTATGGTTCCTGCCTCCACTACGTCATTTTCTAGGCTATTCCACTGCCTTACAACTCTATGACTGAAGAAATACTTCCTACTATCTCTCTGACTCATTTGTGTCTTCAACTTCCAATTGTGGCCTCTTGTTTCTGTGTCCCCTCCCTGGAACATCCTGTCTTTGTCCACCTTGTCTATTCCACGCAGTATTTTATATGTCGTTATCATGTCTCCCCTGACCCTCCTGTCCTCCAGTGTCGTCAGGCCGATTTCCCTTAATCTTTCTTCATAGGACATTCCCCTTAGCTCTGGAACTAACCTTGTCGCAAACCTTTGTACTTTCTCTAGTTTCTTGACGTGCTTTATCAAGTGTGTGTGTGTGTGTGTGTGTGTGTGTGTGTGTGTGTGTGTGTGTGTGTGTGTGTGTGTGTGTGTGTGTGTGTGTGTGTGTGTGTGTGTGTGTGTGTGTGTGTGTGTGCTTATGTGTGTGTGTGTGTTTGTGTGTGTGTGCTTGTGTGTGTGTGTGTGTGTGTGTGTGTGTGTGTGTGTGTGTGTGTGTGCGCTTGTGTGTGTGCTGGTGTGTGTGCTTGTGTGTGTGTGTGTGTGTGTGTGTGTGTGTGTGTGTGTGTGTGCTTGTGTGTGTGTGTGTGTGTGTGTGTGTGTGTGTGTGTGTGTGTGTGTGTGTGCTCGCGCGCGCGTGCGTACGTGTGTAGAAATATCTCGTTTCAATGCATCAGCTAAAAATGACAAGTCATGCAGGGCTCTTGATCCAGGCAACTATACCAACTCTCCATTTTCTCGTCCAGGGACCTGAGACCCACCCTCCACTCTCCTGGATCAAATCTGCTTTCTAATCCTCTTAACTCCTTCCCCCCAGGCACGGTACGAACCCCTACAAATTTAGCGCTTCACCCCTAATCAAAATGAGAAGTCAAAATAAAAAAAAAATAACTGCTGCACTTGGCATGGACTTGGGACTAGGATCACACCTGACTAACAACACTGATGCCAAAAATACACACACTCGAACATTAGACAATAACAAGTCAGTATTAACTGTCATTAAAATGTTCATATTCAGAGAAATTTCCTTGTGGAAGGGGGAGGGGGGAAGGAGGGGAGGAGGGGACGGTGAGGGGGAGGAGGGGGGAAGGTGAGGGGGAGGAGGAGGGAAGGAGAGAGGGATGTTATATTAAATTACTTAACACGAGAAGTTTGAAAAGGTACACGAGAGTGTTGAGTAATGTTGTGCAATGTTGTGTAATGTTGTGTGATGTGTAATGTTGTGTAATGTTGAGTAATGTTGTGTAATGTTGTGTAATGTTGTGTAATGTTGTGTAATGTTGTGTAATGTTGTGTAATGTTGTGTGATGTTGTGTGATGTGTAATGTTGTGTAATGTTGAGTAATGTTGTGTAATGTTGTGCAATGTTGTGTAATGTTGTGTAATGTTGTGTAATGTTGTGTAATGTTGTGTGATGTGTGATGTGTAATGTTGTGTAATGAGTAATGTGTAATGTGCAATGTTGTGTAATGTTGTGTAATGTTGAGTAATGTGTAATATTGTGCAATGTTGTGCAATGTTGTGCAATGTTGTGCAATGTTGTGCAATGTTGTGTAATGTTGTGCAATGTTGTGCAATGTTGTGCAATGTTGTGTAATGTCGTGCAATGTTGTGCAATGTTGTGTAATGTTGTGCAATGTTGTGCAATGTTGTGCAATGTTGTGCAATGTTGTGCAATGATGTGCAATGTTGTGTAATGTTGTGCAATGTTGTGTAATGTGTAATGTTGTGCAATGTGCAATGTTGTGTGTTGTGTAATGTGTAATGTGCAATGTTGTGTAATGTGTAATGTTGTGTAATGTGTAATGTTGTGCAATGTTGTGTAATGTGTAATGTTGTGCAATGTTGTGCAATGTTGTGTAATGTTGTGCAATGTTGTGTAATGTTGTGTAATGTTGTGCAATGTTTTGTAATGTGTAATGTTGTGCAATGTTGTGTAATGTTGTGTAATGTTCTGCAATGCTGTGTAATGTTGTGTAATGTTGTGCAATGTTGTGTAATGTTGTGTAATGTTGTGCAATGTTGTGTAATGTTGTGCAATGTTGTGTAATATTGTGCAATGTTGTGTAATGTGGTGTAATGTACAATGTTGTGTAATGTTGTGCAATGTTGTGTAATGTTGTGCAATGTTGTGTAATGTTGTGTAATGTTGTGTAATGTTGTGCAATGTTGTGTAATGTGTAATGTTGTGCAATGTTGTGTAATGTTGTGTAATGTTGTGTAATGTTGTGTAATGTGCAATGTTGTGCAATGTTGTGTAATGTGCAATGTTGTGTAATGTGTAATGTTGTGCAATGTTGTGTAATGTTGTGTAATGTTGTGCAATGTTGTGTAATGTTGTTTAATGCGTAATGTGTAATATTGTGTAATGTGTAATGTGGAATATTGTGTAACGTGTAATGTTGTGGAATATTGTGTAATGCTGTGTAATGTGGAATATTGTGTAATGTTGCGTAATGTTGTGGAATATTGTGTAATGTTGTGTAATGTGTAATGTGTATTGTTGTGTAATGTTGTGTAATGTGAAATATTGTGTAGTGTTGTGTAATGTTGTGTAGCGTTGTGCAATGTTGTGTAATGTTGTGCAATGTTGTGTAATGTTTAATGCGTAATGTGTAATGTGTAATATTGTGTAATGTGTAATGTGGAATATTGTGTAACGTGTAATGTTGTGGAATATTGTGTAATGCTGTGTAATGTTGTATAATGTGGAATATGGTGAAATGTTGTGTAATGTTGTGGAATATTGTGTAATGTTGTGTAATGTGGAATATTGTGTAATGTTGCGTAATGTTGTGGAATATTGTGTAATGTTGTGTAATGTGTAATGTGTATTGTTGTGTAATGTTGTGTAATGTGAAATATTGTGTAGTGTTGTGTAATGTTGTGTAGCGTTGTGCAATATTGTGAAATGTTGTGTAATGTTGTGTAATGTTGTGTAATGTTGTGTAATGTTCGCCTGACTCAACTGTGGCAACAACCCATTACTAGTGATCCTGAAGGAACAAACTTGTAAATGTTTCATTAGTGTTGTAATGTTGGGCTCAGTTCCTGGACCCATTATGAGTTACTGTAGTCTCATGTGTTCCTCCACAGGATGGGTATGTGGTGGCTTTAATCCACAGGATAGGTATGGATACATGGTGTCTGTGTGGGTGAATAACAGTCACCTACACAAACACTCGCTAATTAAAAAGTACAAAACAAATACACACAACACACAAGCACACAACACACGACAAGCACGCAACACACATAACCAACACACAAGCATATACACGACAAACACACAACACACAACAAACACGTAACAAACACACAAGCACACAACACACAAACACGCACCACACAACACACAAGCACATAAGAAACACAAACGCGGAACACACACAACACACAGTACACAATACACAAACACACAAGAACACAAGAAACACACACACAACAAACACACAACATAAAACACACAAACGAGGAACACACAACAACTACTAACTAGTAACAATTAAACTGTCATAGTTCTAAACATGGAACGAGTCCGACAGGTACCTCGGGAATGATAAAACAAACTGCTTGAGGAAGCAGGAAAGGCTCCCAAACTGAGGATCCGTGGTTCGATCCCCGGCATGGGGTGGAAACCTTGAGCATGTTTCCTTACACCTGCTGCCCCTGTTTACCTAGAAGTAAGTAGGTACCTGGGTGTTCGTCGACTAGTGTGGGTGGCATCCTGTGGGGGGGTAGTATACCTTACGTAGACTAGACACACGTACAACACTTGGGTATATTGTGGGTATATTGTCCCTCAGCCTGGAGTCGACTCCAGGCTGAGAGACAGATTACCTCAAACTCCTGATCTTCACCATTCTTCTTTGTATAGGACTGCTGAAGCCACTGTCTGGTGAAACGTTTCCACAATATACCCAAGTGTTGTACATATGTCTAATTTATCAACTTGTTGGTTCTTTGAACCTTGTGTCTACCTAACTCAGCGTCGGACTTTGAAATGAGTTGAGGGAGAACAACAACTCTAAGTCAGTACAACTGATTTGAGTGAAAAAAAATCATTATTATATAGGTCGGAAACGATGCTATGACCAAAGCTGGTCACTGTGACCGTTGTAATATTTGGTCACTTTTATCTGTGTAATGTTCTTTAGGTACTGTGACCTGTGTTATGATCTTTGGGTACTGTGACCTGTGTTATAATCTTTGGGCACTGTGACCTGTTATGACCTTTGGGCACTGCGACCTGTGTTATGATCTTTAGGCACTCTGGCCTGTGTTATGATCCTTGGTCAATGTGACTTGTGGATAAATTACACATGTGCAACTCTTGGGTATCTTTATTGAGGAAACGTTTCGCCACACAGTGGCTTCATCAGTCCATACCAAGGAGAATCTTGAACAGGAGGAGAATGAGGTAATCAGTCCCTCAATCTTGAGTCGATGTGGTCAGTCCATCAATCTTGAATAGAATACGGCATATGGGCGGAGGAGGAGCTTATAAACCGTAGGCAGGAGAGGTGCAGCAGTATGACTTTGTATACTATACATGTCAGTGACTCTGGTCTATAGTTTAATGCTTCTTGTCTGTCTCCTTTTTCTAAAAACTGGGACTACATTTGCTGTCTTCCATACCTCAGGTAACCTTCCTGGCTCTAGGGATCACTCTCTGACTCCGGGGATCATTCTCTGACTCCAGAGATCACTCTCTGACCCCAAGGATCACTCCCTGACTCCAGGGAACATTCCCTGACTTCAGGATCATTTTCTGAATCCTGGCATTACTCTGACTCCACGGATCACCCCTTAAATCCAGGGATCATCCCCTGACTCCAGAGATCACTCTCTGACTCCAGGGATCATTCTCTGACTCCAGAGATCACTCTCTGACTCCAGGGATCACTCCTTGACTCCAGGGAACATTCCCTGACTTCAGGATCATCCTCTGACTCCACGGATCACTTTCTTACTCCAGGGATCACTCCCTGTCTCGGGATCATCCTCTGACTCCAGGGATCACCCACTGACTCCTGGGATTATTCTCTGACTCCAGGGATCACTCCCTGTCTCCAGGGATCACCCCAGGGATGGATGTATGTACAATTATAGTAACGTTGCCAGAATTCATTTTGTGTGTAACAAATGCACTTTGGCACAGTTACTCTTTAGCAATGATGACATTGATTTACCTAATTTAATACAAATGACCCATTGCCATATATTGATGATTATAATTGTTTTATGAAAACAGGCCTTCACTTTATTCATGTCAACGCAAGATCACTTTTTCCAGAATTGGCAGAGATTAGGATTCTAGCTAACAGAACTATGGCGGCAGTTATATCCATCTCTAAATCCTGGTTGGGTGATATGGTGACTGACGACGAGGTCAAAATAGAAGGTTACAATATAAAACGCTTAGATAGGAACAGAAAGGGTGGTGGGGTATGTGCCTACATAAGAAATGACTTAGCTTACAACCCAAGACCTGATTTAAATAACAAACTGGAGATTCTATGGTTTGAAGTGCTGCTTCCCAAGACCGAACCCATCTTAGTAGGAACTAGTTACCGCCCTCCCACCCAGGACCAGTTCTTAGAAGATTTTTCCAGAGTCTTGTCCGGAGTTGAAAACAATTTCGAAACAGTAATACTGGGCGACTTCAATATCTGTTTTCAGCAGCAAAATAACGGGCTATGTAAAAGGTACAAGCAAATTCTAGGTTTAAATAGTTACACTCAACTAATTAATACATCAACCCGGATCACACAGTTCTCAGCCACCCTAATTGACCACATACTTTGTAACCGCTCTGAGAACATTAGTTAATCAGGCGTCATTACCACAGGTCTTAGTGATCATTTCATAATTTACTGCACCAGGAAAATCACTAGGGATAGCACAGGCCTACACAGGACAATAAAAATGAGGTCAGCTAGAAACTAGTAAAGAAACACTGGTAAATAGGCTACACAATTGTGACAAGACAGAGATAACAAGTTGCACGGACGTAAACGATGCCTGGGAAAAATTCAAAGCAATGTTCAGTACCATCCTTGATAATATTGCACCAGTTAAAGAGATTAGGATTAAACAAAGAACTGAATTCTGGATGACTACTGAGATATTAGATAATATGAAATTCAGAGACCAGCTGCTAAAAAGATTTAAAGCAAACAGACAGGATATTGCAGCGCTGAATGAATTCCAAAGGTGAGGAACAGAGTGCAGAGACTTATAAAAGGAGCAAAGGCAAAGCACTATTGCTCAAAAATTGAAGAGTATAAGCATAACCCCAGAAAGCTCTGGCAACAACTAAAACAGTTGGGGTATAGCCATAAACCAGTACATAGGTCTAACATAGTACTCACTATCGATAACGAGGTATGCCACGAAACATCTAAGGTGCCAAATTGCTTTAATTCCTACTACACATCTGTTGCATCAACACTAGTAAGTAAACTACCAGCTGCATCAAATACCTTTAACACAGACTCTGATAAGTTTCAAACATACTATACCAATAAAGGGGTAACCCCAAACAGTTGTCAACTAGTAAGTGTATCTCATGACTTTATTCAAAAAGAACTAATCAGGTTAAACCCAACTAAGAGCACTGGCCCGGATAACATCCCGTCTAAGTTCCTAAAAGATGGTGCTTCTGAACTGTCAATCCCTATTGCTCACATAATAAATCTATCAATCACCACTAATACCGTACCGGAGGGGTTCAAGGAAGCCAGAGTTACTCCTATCTTCAAGAAAAATAGTAGGTCTGATGTCAGCAACTATACGCCTGTTAATATACCCAGTATAATATCCAAAATTCTAGAGAGAGCGGTATACTCTCAAGTAGTTAAGTACCTTACCTGGTTACCTGGAGGTTATTCCGGGGATCAACGCCCCCGCGGCCCGGTCCATGACCAGGCCTCCCGATGGATCAGGGCCTGATCAACTAGGCTGTTACTGCTGGCCGCACGCAGTCCGACGTACGAGCCACAGCCCGGCTGATCCGGCACCGACTTTAGGTATCTGTCCAGCTCTCTCTTGAAGGCAGCCAGGGGTTTATTGGCAATTCCCCTAATGCTTGATGGAAGGCTGTTGAACAGTTTTGGGCCCCGGACACTTATGGTGTTTTCTCTTAGTGTACCAATGGCGCCCCTACTTTTTATTGGCGGCATTTTGCATCGCCTGCCCAGTCTTTTACTTTCGTAGGGAGTGATTTGTGTGTGCAGATTTGGGACCATTCCTTCCAAGATTTTCCAAGTGTAGATTATGATATATCTCTCCCTCCTGCGTTCCAACGAGTACAAGTCAAGTGCTTCCAAGCGTTCCCAGTAGTTAAGGTGCTTGACAAAACTTATACGTGCAGTAAAGGATCTCTGTACACTCTCTAGATCTGCGATTTCACCTGCTTTGAATGGACAACAACATTCTCCATAGCTATCAATCAGGCTTTAGATCTTACTCAACCGACACCTCCCTAATTAATCTGATGGATTACCTGAGAACTGAAATATCAATGGGGAACCTCATAGGTATGGTAACCTTAGACCTGCAAAAGGCCTTCGATACTGTCAACCAGAATATATTATGTAAGAAACTTCAAGCTATCGGTATAGGTTCTGTAGACTGGTTTAAGTCCTACCTTAGCAACAGGAGACAAATTGTCAAAATCAACAAAACGGAATCAGAACCCCTGCCGATAGCATATGGAGTTCCCCAAGGTAGTATTCTGGGTCCCTTATTATTCCTATGCTATATTAACGACATGCCTATCAGTGTCAAGTGCATACTCCTACTGTATGCAGATGACAGCGCCGCTCTGTTAGTGTCAGGTAAAGACCCACAAGATATAGCTAATGTATAAATACTGGAACTGGAGTCCTGCAGCAAATGGTTAGTAGACAACAAACTATCATTACACCTCGGGAAAACTGAAGCCATTCTCTTTGGCACGAAACATAAACTGAGAAGGGTAAATAATTTTAATGTCCAGTGTAATGGGGAGCCCATCACTTCAGTTTCCTCAGTAAAATGTCAGGAGAATTGATAGGGAACAGTGTAGTTAAGAAAGCGAATGCCAGACTGAAGTTCTTGTATAGACAAGCACAGTACCTACTGAAGCTCGCGGGACCCTATGTCTAGCCCTTATACAATGTCATATGGATTACGCTTGCAAATCACCAAGAACAAAATTGTAAGGTTCATCCTGGGCCTGGGTCCAAGAGAGCATGTAGGCCAGAATGAATTACAGCAGTTGGATATGCTGATTGTTGAAGACAGAGTAAAACAACTGAACCTAAATCATGTTTATAAAATTGCTCACAGTGTCCAGAATATCTTGCTGTCAATTTTGTCAAGGCTGTGAACCAAAGCAATCATCGTACTAGGGGTAGAGAGCACAACTTTGTAGTACCCACAGTCAGTGGCCAGGCTTCAAACGCCTTTTATTGTACAGCAAAAAAGGAATGGAACAGACTGCCCGCACATGTTAAAGCCAGTCATAGCATGAATCAGATTAAGAAGAGAGCCAACAGGTGCCAGATGAATGTACCTACAGAAAGGGAGGGAATGATTTTTTATTTTTTTAGCTAAAATACGTGTAATTTTACCTTATTCTTAGTAATGACCCTCGTATTGTAGATAGTCTTTTTAGTATGATAATAAGATGTTATCTTCATTGTAGAATAATAAGATATTATAACCTTTATATTATAATAATAAGGTAAAAGAAACCCAATGGAAATAAGTCACTCTGACTTTTTGGGTTAACTGTATATGTGTATACCTGAATAAACTTACTTACCCCTGACTCCAGGGATCACCCCCTGACTCCAGGGATCCCCCCCTGACTCCAGGGATCACCCCCTGACTCCAGGGATCACCCCCTGACTCCAGGGATCCCCCCCTGACTCCAGGGATCCCCCCCTGACTCCAGGGATCACCCCCTGACTCCAGGGATCACCCCCTGACTCCAGGGATCCCCCCCTGACTCCAGGGATCCCCCCCTGACTCCAGGGATCACCCCCTGACTACAGGGATCACCCCCTGACTCCAGGGATCACCCCCTGACTCCAGGGATCACCCCCTGACTCCAGGGATCACCCCCTGACTCCAGGGATCACCCCCTGACTCCAGGGATCCCCCCCTGACTCCAGGGATCCCCCCCTGACTCCAGGGATCCCCCCCTGACTCCAGGGATCACCCCCTGACTCCAGGGATCCCCCCCTGACTCCAGGGATCACTCTCTGACTCCAGGGATCACTCTCTGACTCCAGGGATCACCCCCTGACTCCAGGGATCCCCCCCTGACTCCAGGGATCACCCCCTGACTCCAGGGATCACCCCCTGACTCCAGGGATCACCCCCTGACTCCAGGGATCACCCCCTGACTCCAGGGATCACCCCCTGACTCCAGGGATCACCCCCTGACTCCAGGGATCACCCCCTGACTCCAGGGATCACCCCCTGACTCCAGGGATCACTCTCTGACTCCAGGGATCACTCTCTGACTCCAGGGATCACCCCCTGACTCCAGGGATCACCCCCTGACTCCAGGGATCACCCCCTGACTCCAGGGATCACCCCCTGACTCCAGGGATCACTCTCTGACTCCAGGGATCACCCCCTGACTCCAGGGATCACCCCCTGACTCCAGGGATCACCCCCTGACTCCAGGGATCACCCCCTGACTCCAGGGATCACTCTCTGACTCCAGGGATCACCCCCTGACTCCAGGGATCACCCCCTGACTCCAGGGATCACCCCCTGACTCCAGGGATCACTCTCTGACTCCAGGGATCACCCCCTGACTCCAGGGATCACCCCCTGACTCCAGGGATCACCCCCTGACTCCAGGGATCACCCCCTGACTCCAGGGATCACCCCCTGACTCCAGGGATCACTCTCTGACTCCAGGGATCACCCCCTGACTCCAGGGATCACCCCCTGACTCCAGGGATCACCCCCTGACTCCAGGGATCACCCCCTGACTCCAGGGATCACTCTCTGACTCCAGGGATCACCCCCTGACTCCAGGGATCACCCCCTGACTCCAGGGATCACTGACTCTCACCCCCTGACTCCAGGGATCACCCCCTGACTCCAGGGATCACCCCCTGACTCCAGGGATCACTCCCTGACTCCAGGGATCACCCCCTGACTCCAGGGATCACCCCCTGACTCCAGGGATCACCCCCTGACTCCAGGGATCACCCCCTGACTCCAGGGATCACCCCCTGACTCCAGGGATCACTCTCTGACTCCAGGGATCACCCCCTGACTCCAGGGATCACCCCCTGACTCCAGGGATCACCCCCTGACTCCAGGGATCACCCCCTGACTCCAGGGATCACTCTCTGACTCCAGGGATCACCCCCTGACTCCAGGGATCCCCCCCTGACTCCAGGGATCACTCTCTGACTCCAGGGATCACCCCCTGACTCCAGGGATCCCCCCCTGACTCCAGGGATCCCCCCCTGACTCCAGGGATCACCCCCTGACTCCAGGGATCACTCTCTGACTCGAGGGATCACTCTCTGACTCCAGGGATCACCCCCTGACTCCAGGGATCACCCCCTGACTCCAGGGATCACTCTCTGACTCCAGGGATCACCCCCTGACTCCAGGGATCACTCTCTGACTCCAGGGATCACTCTCTGACTCCAGGGATCACCCCCTAACTCCAGGGATCACTCTCTGACTCCAGGGATCACCCCCTGACTCCAGGGATCACCCCCTGACTCCAGGGATCACCCCCTGACTCCAGGGATCACCCCCTGACTCCAGGGATCACTCTCTGACTCCAGGGATCACCCCCTGTCTCCAGGGATCCCCCCCTGACTCCAGGGATCCCCCCCTGACTCCAGGGATCACCCCCTGACTCCAGGGATCACTCTCTGACTCGAGGATCACTCTCTGACTCCAGGGATCACCCCCTGACTCCAGGGATCCCCCCCTGACTCCAGGGATCACTCTCTGACTCCAGGGATCACACACTGACTCCAGGGATCACCCCCTGACTCCAGGGATCCCCCCCTGACTCCCACCCCCTGACTCCAGGGATCACCCCCTGACTCCAGGGATCACTCTCTGACTCGAGGGATCACTCTCTGACTCCAGGGATCACCCCCTGACTCCAGGGATCACTCTCTGACTCGAGGGATCACTCTCTGACTCCCGGGATCACCCCCTGACTCCAGGGATCACCCCCTGACTCCAGGGATCACCCCCTGACTCCAGGGATCACCCCCTGACTCCAGGGATCACTCTCTGACTCGAGGGATCACTCTCTGACTCCAGGGATCACCCCCTGACTCCAGGGATCACCCCCTGACTCCAGGGATCACTCTCTGACTCGAGGGATCACTCTCTGACTCCAGGGATCACCCCCTGACTCCAGGGATCACCCCCTGACTCCAGGGATCACTCTCTGACTCGAGGGATCACTCTCTGACTCCAGGGATCACCCCCTGACTCCAGGGATCACCCCCTGACTCCAGGGATCACTCTCTGACTCGAGGGATCACTCTCTGACTCGAGGGATCACTCTCTGACTCCAGGGATCACCCCCTGACTCCAGGGATCACCCCCTGACTCCAGGGATCACCCCCTGACTCCAGGGATCACTCCCTGACTCGAGGGATCATTCTCTGACTCCAGAGATCACTCCCTGACTCCAAGGATCATTCCCTGACTCCAGGGATCATTCTCTGACTTCAGGGATCATTTTCTGACTCCTGAGATTACCCCCTGACTCCACGGATCACCCCCTGACTCCAGGGATCATCTCTCTGACTCCAGAGATCACTCCCTGACTGCAGAGATCATTCCTGACTCCAAAGATCACTCCCTGACTCCAGGGATCACTCTCTTGACTCCAGGGATCGCTCCCTGACTCCAGGATCATCTCTGACTCCACGGATCGCTCTCTGACTCCAGGGATCACTCTCTGACTCCAGGGTCGCTCTCTGACTCCAGGGATCACCCCCTGACTCCAGGGATCACCCCCTGACTCCAGGGATCACCCCCTGACTGCAGAGATCCCCCCCTGACTCCAGGGATCACCCCAGAATTCATTTTGTGTGTAACAAATGCACTTTGGCACAGTTACTCTTTAGCAGTGATGACATTGATTTACCTAATTTAATACAAATGACCCATTGCCATATATTGATGATTATAATTGTTTTATGAAAACAGGCCTTCACTTTATTCATGTCAACGCAAGATCACTTTTTCCAGAATTGGCAGAGATTAGGATTCTAACTAACAGAACTATGGCGGCAGTTATATCCATCTCTAAATCCTGGTTGGGTGATATGGTGACTGACGACGAGGTCAAAATAGAAGGTTACAATATAAAACGCTTAGATAGGAACAGAAAGGGTGGTGGGGTATGTGCCTACATTAGAAATGACTTAGCTTACAACCCAAGACCTGATTTAAATAACAAACTGGAGATTCTATGGTTTGAAGTGCTGCTTCCCAAGACCTGATTTAAATAACAAACTGGAGATTCTATGGTTTGAAGTGTTGCTTCCCAACACCGAACCAATCTTAGTAGGAACTAGTTACCGCCCTCCTACCCAGGACCAGTTCTTAGAAGACTTTTCCAGAGTCTTGTCCGGACTTGAAAACAATTTCGAAACAGTAATACTGGGTGACTTTAATATCTGTTTTCAACAGCAAAGTAACAGGCTATGCAAAAGGTACAAGCAAATTCTAGGTTTAAATAGTTACACTCAACTAATTAATACACCAACCCGGATCACAGTTCTCAGCCACCCTAATTGACCACATACTTTGTAACCGCTCTGAGAACATTAGTTAATCAGGCGTCATTACCACAGGTCTTAGTGATCATTTCATAATTTACTGCACCAGGAAAATCACTAGGGATAGGATAGGCCTACACAGGACAATAAAAATGAGGTCAGCTAGAAACTAGTAAAGAAACACTGGTAAATAGGCTACACAATTGTGACAAGACAGAGATAACAAGTTGCACGGACGTAAACGATGCCTGGGAAAAATTCAAAGCAATGTTCAGTACCATCCTTGATAATATTGCACCAGTTAAAGAGGTTAGGATTAAACAAAGAACTGAATTCTGGATGACTACTGAGATATTAGATAATATGAAATTCAGAGACCAGCTGCTAAAAAGATTTAAAGCAAACAGACAGGATATTGCAGCACTGAATGAATTCCAAAGGTGAGGAACAGAGTGCAGAGACTTATAAAAGGAGCAAAGGCAAAGCACTATTGCTCAAAAATTGAAGAGTATAAGCATAATCCCAGAAAGCTCTGGCAACAACTAAAACAGTTGGGGTATAGCCATAAACCAGTACATAGGTCTAACATAGTACTCACTATCGATAACGAGGTATGCCACGAAACATCTAAGGTGCCAAATTGCTTTAATTCCTACTACACATCTGTTGCATCAACACTAGTAAGTAAACTACCAGCTGCATCAAATACCTTTAACACAGACTCTGATAAGTTTCAAACATACTATACCAATAAAGGGGTAACCCCAAACAGTTGTCAACTAGTAAGTGTATCTCATGACTTTATTCAAAAAGAACTAATCAGGTTAAACCCAACTACGAGCACTGGCCCGGATAACATCCCGTCTAAGTTCCTAAAAGATGGTGCTTCTGAACTGTCAATCCCTATTGCTTACATAATAAATCTATCAATCACCACTAATACCGTACCGGAGGGGTTCAAGGAAGCCAGAGTTACTCCTATCTTCAAGAAAAATAGTAGGTCTGATGTCAGCAACTATACGCCTGTTAATATACCCAGTATAATATCCAAAATTCTAGAGAGAGCGGTATACTCTCAAGTAGTTAAGTACCTTACCTGGTTACCTGGAGGTTATTCCGGGGATCAACGCCCCCGCGGCCCGGTCCATGACCAGGCCTCCCGATGGATCAGGGCCTGATCAACTAGGCTGTTACTGCTGGCCGCACGCAGTCCGACGTACGAGCCACAGCCCGGCTGATCCGGCTTTAGGTATCTGTCTAGCTCTCTCTTGAAGGCAGCCAGGGGTTTATTGGCAATTCCCCTAATGCTTGATGGGAGGCTGTTGAACAGTTTTGGGCCCCGGACACTTATGGTGTTTTCTCTTAGTGTACCAATGGCGCCCCTACTTTTTATTGGCGGCATTTTGCATCGCCTGCCCAGTCTTTTACTTTCGTAGGGAGTGATTTCTGTGTGCAGATTTGGGACCATTCCTTCCAAGATTTTCCAAGTGTAGATTATGATATATCTCTCCCTCCTGCGTTCCAACGAGTACAAGTCAAGTGCTTCCAAGCGTTCCCAGTTGTTAAGGTGCTTGACAGAACTTATACGTGCAGTAAAGGATCTCTGTACACTCTCTAGATCTGCGATTTCACCTGCTTTGAATGGACAGCAACATTCTCCATAGCTATCAATCAGGCTTTAGAAGATCTTACTCAACCGACACCTCCCTAATTAATCTGATGGATTACCTGAGAACTGAAATATCAATGGGGAACCTCATAGGTATGGTAACCTTAGACCTGCAAAAGGCCTTCGATACTGTCAACCACAATATATTATGTAAGAAACTTCAAACTATCGCTATAGGTTCTGTAGACTGGTTTAAGTCCTACCTTAGCAACAGGAGACAAATTGTCAAAATCAACAAAACGGAATCAGAACCCCTGCCGATAGCATATGGAGTTCCCCAAGGTAGTATTCTGGGTCCCTTATTATTCCTATGCTATATTAACGACATGCCTATCAGTGTCAAGTGCATACTCCTACTGTATGCAGATGACAGCGCTCTGTTAGTGTCAGGTAAAGACCCACAAGATATAGCTAATGTATAAATACTGGAACTGGAGTCCTGCAGCAAATGGTTAGTAGACAACAAACTATCATTACACCTCGGGAAAACTTTGGCACGAAACATAAACTGAGAAGGGTAAATAATTTTAATGTCCAGTGTAATGGGGAGCCCATCACTTCAATTTCCTCAGTAAAATGTCAGGAGAATTGATAGGGAACAGTGTAGTTAAGAAAGCGAAAGCCAGACTGAAGTTCTTGTATAGACAAGCACAGTACCTACTGAAGCTCGCGGGACCCTATGTCTAGCCCTTATACAATGTCATATGGATTACGCTTGCAAATCACCAAGAACAAAATTGTAAGGTTCATCCTGGGCCTGGGTCCAAGAGAGCATGTAGGCCAGAATGAATTACAGCAGTTGGATATGCTGATTGTTGAAGACAGAGTAAAACAACTGAACCTAAATCATGTTTATAAAATTGCTCACAGTGTCCAGAATATCTTGCTGTCAATTTTGTCAAGGTTGGGAACCACAGCAATCATAGTACTAGGGGGAGGGAGCACAACTTTGTAGTACCCACAGTCAGTGGCCAGGCCTCAAACACCTTTTATTGTACAGCAATAAAGGAATGGAACAGACTGCCCGCACATGTCAAAGCCAGTCATAGCATGAACCAGTTCAAGAAGAGTGCCAAAAGGTGTCTGATGAATGTAGCTACAGAAAGGGAGGGGAATGATTTTCTATTTTTTAGCTAACATACGTGTAAATTTTACCTTATTCCTAGTAATGACCCTCGTGTCCTAGTAATGACCCTCGTGTAG
Organism: Cherax quadricarinatus; assembly: GCF_038502225.1. Lineage (NCBI taxonomy): Eukaryota > Metazoa > Arthropoda > Malacostraca > Decapoda > Parastacidae > Cherax > Cherax quadricarinatus. Next base: position 78,072,073 of record NC_091292.1, on the reverse strand, counting down.
TAGATAGTCTTTTTAGTATGATACTAAGATGTTATCTTCATTGTAGAATAATAAGATATTATAACCTTTATATTATAATAATAAGGTAAAAGAAACCCAATGGAAATAAGACACTCTGACTTTTTGGGTTAACTGTATATGTGTATACCTGAATAAACTTACTTACCCCTGACTCCAGGGATCACTCCCTGACTCCAGGGATCACCCCCTGACTCCAGGGATCCCCCCCTGACTCCCACCCCCTGACTCCAGGGATCACCCCCTGACTCGAGGGATCACCCCCTGACTCCAGGGATCACCCCCTGACTCCAGGGATCCCCCCCTGACTCCAGGGATCCCCCCCTGACTCCAGGGATCACCCCCTGACTCCAGGGATCCCCCCCTGACTCCAGGGATCACCCCCTGACTCCAGGGATCACCCCCTGACTCCAGGGATCACCCCCTGACTCCAGGGATCACCCCCTGACTCCAGGGATCACCCCCTGACTCCAGGGATCACTCTCTGACTCCAGGGATCACTCTCTGACTCCAGGGATCACTCTCTGACTCCAGGGATCACCCCCTGACTCCAGGGATCACCCCCTGACTCCAGGGATCACCCCCTGACTCCAGGGATCACCCCCTGACTCCAGGGATCACCCCCTGACTCCAGGGATCACCCCCTGACTCCAGGGATCACCCCCTGACTCCAGGGATCACTCTCTGACTCCAGGGATCACTCTCTGACTCCAGGGATCACTCTCTGACTCCAGGGATCACTCTCTGACTCCAGGGATCACCCCCTGACTCCAGGGATCACCCCCTGACTCCAGGGATCACCCCCTGACTCCAGGGATCACCCCCTGACTCCAGGGATCACCCCCTGACTCCAGGGATCACCCCCTGACTCCAGGGATCACCCCCTGACTCCAGGGATCACTCTCTGACTCCAGGGATCACCCCCTGACTCCAGGGATCACTCTCTGACTCCAGGGATCGCTCTCTGACTCCAGGGATCACTCTCTGACTCCAGGGTCGCTCTCTGACTCCAGGGATCACCCCCTGACTCCAGGGATCACCCCCTGACTCCAGGGATCACTCTCTGACTCCCGGAATCACCCACTGACTGCAGGGATCACCCCCTGACTCCAGGGATCACCCCCTGGCTCCAGGGATCACTCTCTGACTCCAGGGATCACTCTCTGACTCCAGGAATCACCCCCTGACTCCAAGGATCACCCCCTGACTCCAGGGATCACTCTCTGACTCCAGGGATCACCCCCTGACTCCAGGGATCACCCCCTGACTCCAGGGATCACTCTCTGACTCCAGAGATCACCCCCTGACTCCAGGGATCACTCTCTGACTCCAGGGATCACCCCCTGACTCCAGGGATCACCCCCTGACTCCAGGAATCACCCCCTGACTCCAGGGATCACTCTCTGACTCCAGGGATCGCTCTCTGACTCCAGGGTCGCTCTCTGACTCCAGGGATCACCCCCTGACTCCAGGAATCACCCCCTGACTCCAGGGATCACTCTCTGACTCCAGGGATCACCCCCTGACTCCAGGGATCACTCTCTGACTCCAGGGATCGCTCTCTGAATCCAGGGATCACTCTCTGACTCCAGGGATCGCTCTCTGACTCCAGGGATCATCCCCTGACTCCAGGAATCACCCCCTGACTCCAGGGATCACTCTCTGACTCCAGGGATCACTCTCTGACTCCCGGAATCACCCACTGACTGCAGGGATCACCCCCTGACTCCAGGGATCACCCCCTGGCTCCAGGGATCACTCTCTGACTCCAGGGACCACTCTCTGACTCCAGGAATCACCCCCTGACTCCAAGGATCACCCCGTGACTCCAGGGATCACTCTCTGACTCCAGGGATCACCCCCTGGCTCCAGGGATCACTCTCTGACTCCAGGGATCACCCCCTGACTCCAGGGATCACTCTCTGACTCCAGGGATCACCCCCTGACTCCAGGGATCACCCCCTGACTCCAGGGATCACCATCTGACTCCAGGGATCACCCCCTGACTCCAGGGATCACCCTCTGACTCCAGGAATCACCCCCTGACTCCAGGGATCACCCCCTGACTCCAGAGATCACCTCCTGACTCCAGGGATCACCCCGTGACTCCAGGGATCACCCCCTGACTCCAGGGATCATCCCCTGACTCCAGGGATCACCCCCTGTATCCAGGGAATACCCTCTGACTCCAGGGATCACCCCCTGACTCCGGGGATCACCCCCTGACTCCAGGGATCAGGGGTAGCACCGCCAAAAGCTGCATTTGGTCGCCATCACTGGAGTAGCCTCAGTGACAGTGATCCAAATTTAATTACAAGTAAATGGATCATGGAAGACTGGAGGGAGAGAGATAGTGAGAGAGAGAGAGAGAGAGAGAGAGAGAGAGAGAGAGAGAGAGAGAGAGAGAGAGAGAGAGAGAGAGAGAGAGAGAAAGAGAGAGAGAAAGAGAGAGGGTAGGAGAGTGAGGGAGGGAGAGAAAGGGAGAGAGAGAGAGAAAGGGAGAGAGGGAGGAAGGGAGGGAGAGAGAGCGAGCGAGAGAGAGAGAGCGAAAGAGAGAGAGAGAGAGAGAGAGAGAGAGAGAGAGAGGAGAAAGAGAGAGGGGGAGAGACAGAGAGAGAAGGAATATGAATATGGGTGTTATAACCATATATATATATATATATATATATATATATATATATATATATATATATATATATATATATATATATAGTTTGTGCAATGAAATCATTTTAATCCTTGGTTTCTGTGATGAGTTTTTCACCCATCTCTTTGAGCAACTTTAGAGCACACTTGCCGCATGCTCCAAGGGTCTCCGACCCCACTGGGATGAAGTTATAGCAAGGCGCAGGCCTTCATATTTTCGGGACTTCTGGGTCTCCCTGCAGCTGACGGCTCCACTTCAGAGCATGGCAAGGTGTTCGTCAGTGAGGTGGCAAAGGTGTAGTCCCAGGCAATCTGCTTACCATCCTTCCAGAGTAGCATAGTGGCTGCATCAGGACGCTTTTGACTTCCGTCAGACCTCTGTACTGTATATATATATATATATATATATATATATATATATATATATATATATATATATATATATATATATATATATAATATATATATATATATATATATATATATATATATATATATATATATATATATATATATATATATATATATATATATATATGTCGTGCCGAATATGTAAAACTGGTCAATTAGCAAGAACTCATTTAAAATTAAGTCCTTTCTGAAATTTTCTCTTATACGTTTAAAAATATATTTTTTTCATTAATGTTAATGTAAAAGTTTTTAATTTTGCACCAAAAGAATCTTAGAAAACTTACCTAATCTTATTATAACAAGATAAATTTATTTTAGCTTAACCCAACTAAATATATTTTAAATACGTTTACAATAATTTAGAACTAAACAAACACAATCAAATATATTTTTTCGTTAGGTTCAGAATGATTTTGGCGAAATTATTGCATACACAAATTTTCACTTGCCCTATATGGCAAGATGAGCGTTGCTATTTAAGCCAAGATCGCAAGTTCTGCCTATTCGGCACGACATATATATATATATATATATATATATATATATATATATATATATATATATATATATATATATATATATATATATATATATAAAGTAGTACTGAAGGCGGCTGAGCGCCGTATCAAAGGATGCCGCCTTTTCACACCTTTATGCTAATGACCTTGACCCCACCCACGACCCTCACCAACGACCCCACCCACGACCCCCACCCACGACCCCCACCCATGACCCCACCAACGACCCCACCCACCCACGACCTCACCCTCAACCCCCCCCAGCCCGCGCCGAGCCGCGACCTTGACCTCACCCTCGACCACCTCACCCTCAACCCCCACTCACGCCCTCCCGCCCGCGCCCTCGTGCCCGCCCGTGCCTTCTGCAGCGTCGTCTGGATCGCCCCTGTCCCCCGAATTTTTTCCGATTTTTTTCGAATTTTTTTTGAATTTCCTTTTCTTATGATCTCCATCTCCTTGGATCAAATTTTTGAGGTTCACCCTCCCACTTTCAACCCATCCCAAATTTTTTTGATTTTTTTTTAATTTCATTTCCTTATGATCTCCATCTCCTTGGATCAAGTTTTTTGGATTCTTCCCTATGGGTACCCCTCCCACCACCCACTTCTACCCTAAATTTTTTTTTTCGAAATTTTTTTTTAATTTCATTTTCTTGTGGTCTTCATCTCCTTGGATCATGTATTTCTCCTCCATCTCCTTGGATCAAGTTTTTTGGATTCCCCCCTCTAGGGGTAAGCATTCAAATGAACTCCCTCTATGGGGCATGGTACTTTCTCTTACTACAGGTCTAAACAAGTGTGACGTCACCCCACCTGTGTTTACTCGGCGGCGGTCAGTGAAGTCACGTGATGACCTCACACACAGGCTGAATCTTGTCGACTTCCCCGTATGTCAGTGACATCACGTGATGACCACACACACAGGTTGAATCTTGTCGACTTCCCTCTATGTCAGTGACGTCACGTGATGACCCCCCACACAGGCTGAATCTTGTCGACTTCCCTCTATGTCAGTGACGTCACTTGATGACCACACACACAGGCTGAATCTTGTCGACTTCCCTCTATGTCAGTGACGTCACGTGACCTCACACAGGCTGAATCTTGTCGAGCAGACAATAAAATGCAGGATAACACTAATACACAATATTTTCATTTATTTATTATACAACCAATGCATTTCATATACATTTCATATACATCCAACAAAAAAATTCATTGAAAAAAGCTACAATTCATTGACTAAAATCAACATAGAGTAATTCTTTTTCTCGTGAAGAAATTCTGTGCATTTTGTTCTGGATCATCTTCGTCGTCACCATCTCAGTATTACACATTTCATATACAACATAGGGAAAACATTACACATAGGAGGCCTGGTCACAGACCGGGCCGCGGGGGTGTTGACCCCCGGAACTTTCTCCAGGTAAACTCTCTCCAGGTTTTCACTCTTAACCCAGGATAACCCAAATAATTCCACATTTTTTCGTTAATACCCACAACAATCCACAATTTCTTTACAAAAGATTCACTCTCCTTAAGTCTAGATATTTTTCTCGTTTTAACTATTTCATCAGAAAAAGTCACCACAACACTTACAACTTATAACCACTTCTCGATAAATTCACTAGTCACAATTTTACATATTACGAAGTTAATACGCGCACACACACACACACACACACACACACACACACACACACCACTTTACTTTGAACAACAAAAACACCATCAATTACCTTTGAATACTCCAAAAACATCATTTGAACACCTTTAAAAACACCTTTGAATAGTCTCAAACACCACTTGAGTACTCCCAAATACACCACTGAATACTACTAAAACACCACTGAATACGGTCAAAACACCACCAAATCACCACTGAATACTCCCAGAACACCTTCATAAATACTCTTGCACATCATTTGAACACCTTCAAAACACCTTTGAATAGTCTCAAACACCATTTGAGTACTCCCAAACACACCACTGGATACACTCAAAACACCACCAAAATCACCATAAACTAAGAACAACATCACAGACTAACACCCATTTTCACACAAATTCCCTCAAATCACTATAACCAAGACGATCCCACTCACCTCCAACTAAGATATAACATGAGCGCAAAAAACATGAACACAAACCAAACACACACGAACACTTACAACAGAATCACCTCTTTTTCGGTATCTCTAGTTCGACAACAATACCCACAACCCACAACACCCACAACCCACATCACCCACAACCCACATCACCCACAACAACAACCCACTTATAACATCTTTTTTGGTATTTCTAGTTCGACAATACCCACAACCCACAACACCCACAACCCACAACCCACATCACCCACAACCCACATCACCCACAACCCACAACACCCACAACCCACATCACCCACAACCCACATCACCCACAACCCACATCACCCACAACAACAACTCACTTATAACATCTTTTTTGGTATCTCTAGTTCGACAACGATACCCACAACCCACAACACCCACAACCCACATCACCCACAACAACAACCCACTTGTAACATCTTTTCGGTATCTCTAGTTCCACAACACCCACAACCCACAACACCCACAACCCACAACACCCCACAACCCACAACACCCACAACAACAACCCACTTATAACATCTTTTTCGATATCTCTAGTTCGACAACAACACCCACAACTCTCATCACTTACCAATTTATTCACAAATTTTTCCTCTTTCGATACAAATTTTTCCCCTTCTTTTTATTGAATATTAAAATGTAATACACATTCCTCCCTACATTACTAAAATTCTAATAAAATCCTCTCCATACCCATCTCCTTGTATCCACATAAATTAATACTATACTCACAACAAGTAATCTCTCTACCCAACTACTGCAACATGTTTCTACACACTCCAATCTTTTCCAGTGTATCATAACTTTTCACTGCTATAATTTCTTTTATAATATTCACACATTACCTTTATTTTCAGTAAAATCCCCCCATATTTCATTAAATTTTTAATACAACCCTCCCCATACACCTCTCCATCTCACCCACACCCACTCACCCGTCTCCCAACACACCTCTTCAGAACAAACACAAAAATCACATTTCACATCCATAAATGCATCTCATCACCCATCTCAAATCCACTAAAATCACTGTAACCAAGATATTCACAAAATTCTATGACCAACTAACACACACAGACAACTCACTTTACTTTGAACACCTTCAAAACACTCTCGTACATCATTTGAGACCACCTTTTCTCAATATCTCTCAAGAAATATTCTCTCATCGACAACCCTTATTATCTCACTACAGAACAACCCACAGATTACTTCGAACACTCTCATAAATCATTTGAATACTCATATAAATACCTTTGGACATTTTCCAACAAAACTGAAACATTTCCAAGTCAACATTTTGATTACTCTCAAATAAGATTTGACATCTCTAATTTATCTACACTTACATATTTCATTAAATTACAACTCATCCCCCAAACTCCTCCCTCATTCTCCAGATTTTTACAACAGTATCACAAAAACTAACTCATACACTTATGTCATGAGACATTACCAACACTAACACACACACACACACACACACACACACACACACACACACACACACACACACACACCACTTTACTTTGTACAACACCAAAAACATCATCAATTACCTTTGATTACTCCAAAAACATCATTTGAACACATTCAAGAAACATCATCAAACTCCTTTGAATACTCCCAAAACACCACTGAATACTACCAAAACAGCACCGAATACTGCCCAAACAACACTAAAAATCACCAGAAACTAAGATCAACAACACCAACTAACACCCATTTTATAGAAATCCCCTCAAATCACTATAACCAAGACGATCCCACTCACCTCAGACTATTATATAACATGAGCGCAAAAAAAAATTCTCATAAATCATTTGAATACTCACAAAAAACACCTTTGAACATTTCCAAACAACACCGAAACACTTACAGCAGGATCACCACCAACTGAAAACATAACATGTACACACACAAAAGAAAAACTAAGACATCCATCAACTATCATCAATGACCACTCATTTTTATAAACATTCGCACAAAAAATCACAATCACCAACTCCATACAATATCTAATACACTCCTCTCACTACCACCAACACATACCAGCACAGATAGGGATACCTCCCATGACATCACACTCCATCCTGTGTTTACTTGACGACGTCACACCCCACTTTTACTTCATTTAACTTATTGAGAGGAAGCTACTTGTTTCAACCTGTTATATCTCCAATATCTAAGATCACCACAATCAAGACGTTTACCAAATTCTATAACCCCACCACTAAGATCACACATTTTTTGTACACATTCTCTTAAAACATCATCATAACGAAGTTCACTAAAACTATCTATACTTTTACTAAGATCACATAACATTTTGTCTTCTCTAACTCACTCACCAATTCACATTCACACTTACACATTTCATTAACCGAAATTACATCTCATTCACCAAACTCCTCCCTCATTCTCCAGACTTTACAACATTAACACAAAAAAAGTAACTCATACACATATGACATGAGACATTACCACAACTAACACACTGACTAACTTTGAGCCAACTCTGAACATCACCAAAACACCACTGAACATCTTCAAAAAATGCTCTGCACATCATTTGAACACCTTCAAAAACACCATCAAACACCTCCAAATACTCCTAAAACACTACTGATTACTACCAAATCACCACTGAATACTACCAAAACACCGTCAAAATCACCAGAAACAAAGTTTAGCATCACCAGCTAACACCCATTTTATAGAAATTCCCTCAAATCACTATAACCAAGAACTCCCTCCCCATGGGCGCAAAAAAAAAAGAAAAACTTGAACACAAACCTAATACACAAACACTTAGTACATGATCACCATCAATTGAAAACATATCTTGTACAAACACAAATCAAGACAACCACCAACAACAATCACCCATGTTTACTTACCTCCAAAAAATCACTAATATCACAGAAAACACTCATTTTTATAAGCTTTCACACAAAAAATCATGTTGACAATATCTAAACGCACTCACCTCACTACCACCAGCACACGATGTCACACCTCACAGGACCGGCGAGGTCACCTCCAGTGACGTCACACTCCCCATCTGTGTTTACTTGGCAGTCAGTAACATCACACCTTACCTTGTTTCAACTATTTGTACCCACAATATCTAAGAACACTATTACCAAGACGATTGCAGATTTTATGACCCCACCACTAATATCATAGAAAACACTCATTTTTATAATCATTCACACAAAAATCACGAGCACCAATTCCATATGTTTACCATCATCTATCAGCCCTCATCACCAAGATCACCAAAAATCTAAGATCATGCATCCTCAAAACTACTATGATCACTAAACACTTATTTTTTAAACATTCGCACAAAATAAGACATACACAAAAATACCACGACACTTACCAACATCTATAACATAACATGAGCACTATAACATATCACCATCACCAAAAAAAAAAAAAAAAAAAAAAAAAATACACACATCCACAACACATTTCAATCACAAATTTAAGACATGAGACATACACACCAAATCTAAGACATTCACCTCAACTAGGAACATACACATCATGCTAAAGACATACACCAAACCTATACTTGACATAGTAACAATAAATATAAAGAGCCATAAAAGCACCAAAAAAAATTTACCATGTCATGAGACATTACCAGAACTAGTCACACACCTCCAACTAAGATTTATACACATCATAACTAGACATACACCAAACCTATGTGACATAGTAACAATAAATATAAGACAAGCACAATAAAATTTACCATGTCATTACCAGAACTAGTCACACACCTCCAACTAATACACAATCCATACTAAGTTCATATTATCTATTCATCAACTAAAAATATTAATACAATTTACCCACATCAAATTGTTTATAATCATCAAAAATAAAACTATTTTACACATTTTTTCTCAAACTAAATATTCATACCACATTTATCATTTCTCACTATGCTACGCATATCATATTTCTAATCTCACATCAACCTAAAACATCCTTCCTTATTCATCCGTATATCACTTAGAGATGTTTTAACTGACATTACATCCACGACGGCGTAGGAGCCAGAGCAACCATCACCACTCCAGCACCACCTACATAAACTCTAGTGTCATGATGGAGTCGTAAAATCGCTATCTCTAAGTGATATACAGATGAGCAGAAGGATATTTAAATTAATCTCAGATGTGTCTGATATAACATAAATGAAAAAGCATATTTAAATATGTGTAATATTTAGTTGAGAAAAAAATATTATGCTTCAATTTTATTTTATGATATAACAGGCTAATAAACAAAACAATATTTTAGTGATAAAACCTTTATGAAACAACAAGAAAGTAATTATGTATTAGTTGAAGGTAACAAACAGACTACAATAATATTTATAGTAAATTACAATATTAACTTGTCTTATATTTATTGTTAATATGTCAACATAAATTTAGTGTATGTGCGAATATGATATGTATCTTAATTGAAGGTAATAATTCTGATAATATTTCTCATGACATGTCAGCTACAATATATATTATTATTAACTATGTCGAAAATATAATTTTATTATGTCTTAATTATGATGTGTATCAATGTGGTGAAGTGAAATATTTTTAAATTTAGTGTGTATATTTCATGTCTTATTTGTGATCAAATATAGGGCCAATGGTGGCCTGCTATTATTTTTTGAAGTGATAGTGACTATGTTATATTCTTTTCATGTTATGTTATGAATATTTGGTAGCAATAGCCTCAAGTATTATTTTTGTGTATGTATGTATTTTTGTCTGCTGATGTTTAAGTAAGGGATTTTCGTGATCATAGCTGATTTTGAATGCATGATCTTTGGAAATTTTTGGTATTCTTTATTGATAGTGTTGACAGATGATAATGCTTATAATATGAGAGTGGTATGACCCACATATTGAGTATTATAAAAAATAGTATTTTCTGTGTGTAGTAGTAAGTCATAAATCTGTATCACTTGTAACTGTGTTGCCAAATAATAAAAACACAGAGGTAAAGCACTGGTAAATAATATTACAACCATAGCTTACAGATGAAAATGTATTGTCACTGAAAATGACTCATAGCTCTGAAGTAACATCATGTGTTGTAATAGTAAGTAATGCCTTTAAATGTGTCAAAATATGAGACACATGTAATTTATAATAATTATTTCTAACAACAAGCCAATTTTTTAGTAGCTAAACATAGTGATATTAATGGTATCTTAAATATGTGTACAAGATGTATTTTCATTGATATTGATCATGTTTATGTATTGATTTGTGTTCAGAATTTTTCTTTTTTCTTTTGCGCCCATGGGGCGGAAGACTAGTTATAATGTTTGAGAATTTATAAAATAGGTATTGCTAATGTTTTAAACTTGAATTTCTGGTAATTTTGACAGTATTGAAAGCCAGTATTCAGTATTTATTAATGTCAATAGTGTTTAGGAAAGTATTCGGAAAGTATTTGTGTTGACAGGTATTCCAAATATTGTGCAAGCTATATTTTGAAGATATTCGTAATATTTTAATGTCGAGGCAGTTCAGTAGTATGTGTTGGGTATGTATGTCTCATGCTCATAGTGTATGGTTGAATTTTTGTGTGTTGAAAAGTCTGGAAAGTGAAGAAGACAATGAAATAATGTAATTTCAATTAATAAAATATAAAATGCAGTATGGTACAATAGTAGAATTGAAAAACAAATATTGCCTTGATCTTGTAAAAATATAATTTTTAGTAATTTTCATTATAAATGATATTTAAATATTAGCCACCAAAAAAATAATGGCAATCTTTTAAATGATGAAATATAGAAAATTGTACACATCACAATTATGTGTTCGTGTGAAATAAATTGCTTCTTACATAAGTGTATGAGTTAGTTTTTGTGATACTGTTGTAAAAATCTGGAGAATGAGGGAGGAGTTTGGGGGATGAGTTGTAATTTAATGAAATATGTAAGTGTAGATAAATTAGAGATGTCAAATCTTATTTGAGAGTAATCAAAATGTTGACTTGGAAATGTTTCAGTGTTGTTTGGAAAATCTGCAAAGGTATTTATATGAGTATTCAAATGATTTATGAGAGTGTTCGAAGTAATCTGTGGGTTGTTCTGTAGTGAGATAATAAGGGTTGTCGATGAGAGAATATTTCTTAAGAGATATTGAGAAAAGGTGGTCTCAAATGATGATGTACGAGAGTGTTTTGAAGGTGTTCAAAGTAAAGTGAGTTGTCTGTGTGTGTTAGTTGGTCATAGAATTTTGTGAATATCTTGGTTACAGTGATTTTAGTGGATTTGAGATGGGTGATGAGATGCATTTATGGATGTGAAATGTGATTTTTGTGTTTGTTCTGAAGAGGTGTGTTGGGAGACGGGTGAGTGGGTGTGAAGAAATGTGGGTGAGATGGAGAGGTGTATGGGGAGGGTTGTATTAAAAATTTAATGAAATATGGGGGGATTTTACTGAAAATAAAGGTAATGTGTGAATATTACAAAAGAAATTATAGCAGTGAAAAGTTATGATACACTGGAAAAGATTGGAGTGTGTAGAAACATGTTGCAGTAGTTGGGTAGTGAGATTACTTGTTGTGAGTATAGTATTAATTTATGTGGATACAAGGAGATGGGTATGGAGAGGATTTTATTAGAATTTTAGTAATGTAGGGAGGAATGTGTATTACATTTTAATATTCAATAAAAAAACGGGGAAAAATTTGTATCGAAAGAGGAAAAATTGTGAATAAATTGGTAAGTGTTGTGGGATGTGGGTGTTGTTGTCGAACTAGAGATATCGAAAAAGATGTTATAAGTGGGTTGTTGTTGTGGGTGTTGTGGGTTGTGGGGTGTTGTGGGTGTTGTGGAACTAGAGATACCGAAAAAATGTTATAAGTGGGTTGTTGTTGTAGGTGATGTGGGTTGTGGGTGTTGTGGGTTGTGGGTGTTGTGGGTTGTGGGTATTGTTGTCGAACTAGAGATACCAAAAAAGATGTTATAAGTGGGTTGTTGTTGTGGGTGATGTGGGTTGTGGGTGATGTGGGTTGTGGGTGATGTGGGTTGTGGGTGTTGTGGGTTGTGGGTATTGTTGTCGAACTAGAGATACCGACATAAATTCGTTAGAAAACATTCAGCGTAGGATGACTAAATTAATACATAGCATTAGAAATCTTCCTTATGAAGAAAGATTGAAGACTCTTAAGTTACATTCACTTGTTAGACGAAGAATGAGGGGAGACCTGATCGAAGTGTATAAGTGGAAGATAGGTATTAATAAAGGGGATATTAACAAGGTCTTGAGGATATCTCTCCAAGAGAGAACCCGCAGTAATGGATTTAAATTGGATAAGTTTAGATTTAGAAAGGACATAGGAAAGTATTGGTTTGGAAATAGGGTAGTTGATGAGTGGAACAGTCTACCTAGTTGGGTTATTGAGGCTGGGACTTTGGGTAGTTTCAAATTTAGGTTGGATAAGTACATGAGTGGGAGGGGTTGGATTTGAGTGGGACTTGCACATCGGAGCTTGTTTCTTGGGTGGCATTGAAAATTGGGTTCGTCAAATGTTTGTTAGTGGGATGAATTGTAAAGGACCTGCCTAGTATGGGCCAACAGGCCTGCTGCAGTGTTCCTCCTTTCTTATGTTCTTATGTTCTTATGTTTTAAGAGGTGATTCTGTTGTAAGTGTTCGTGTGTGTTTGGTTTGTGTTCATGTTTTTTGCGTTCATGTTATATCTTAGTTGGAGGTGAGTGGGATCGTCTTGGTTATAGTGATTTGAGGGGATTTGTGTGAAAATGGGTGTTAGTCTGTGATGTTGATCTCAGTTTATGGTGATTTTGGTGGTGTTTTGAGTGTATCCAGTGGTGTGTTTGGGAGTACTCAAATGGTGTTTGAGACTATTCAAAGGTGTTTTGAAGGTGTTCAAATGATGTGCAAGAGTATTTATGAAGGTGTTCTGGGAGTATTCAGTGGTGATTTGGTGGTGTTTTGACCGTATTCAGTGGTGTTTTAGTAGTATTCAGTGGTGTATTTGGGAGTACTCAAGTGGTGTTTGTGACTATTCAAAGGTGTTTTTAAAGGTGTTCAAATGATGTTTTTGGAGTATTCAAAGGTAATTGATGGTGTTTTTGGTGTTGTTCAAAGTGGTGTGTGTGTGTGTGTGTGTGTGTGTGCGTATTAACTTCGTAATATGTAAAATTGTGACTAGTGAATTTATCGAGAAGTGGTTATAAGTTGTAAGTGTTGTGGTGACTTTTTCTGATGAAATAGTTAAAACGAGAAAAATATCTAGACTTAAGGAGAGTGAATCTTTTGTAAAGAAATTGTGGATTGTTGTGGGTATTAACGAAAAAATGTGGAATTGTTTGGGTTATCTTGGGTTAAGAGTGAAAACCTGGAGAGAGTTTACCTGGAGAGAGTTCCGGGGGTCAACACCCCCGCGGCCCGTTCTGTGACCAGGCCTCCTATGTGTAATGTTTTCCCTATGTTGTATATGAAATGTGTAATACTGAGATGGTGACGACGAAGAAGATCCAGAACAAAATGCACAGAATTTCTTCAAGAGAAAAAGAATTACTCTATGTTGATTTTAGTCAATGAATTGTACCTTTTTTCAATGATTTTTTTTGTTGGATGTATATGAAATGTATATGAAATGCATTGGTTGTATAATAAATAAATGAAAATATTGTGTATTAGTGTTATCCTGCATTTTATTGTCTGCTCGACAAGATTCAGCCTGTGTGTGAGGTCATCACGTGACGTCACTGACATAGAGGGAAGTCGACAAGATTCAGCCTGTGTGTGTGGTCATCAAGTGACGTCACTGACATAGAGGGAAGTCGACAAGATTCAGCCTGTGTGGGGGGTCATCACGTGACGTCACTGGTATAGAGGGAAGTCGACAATATTCAGCCTGTGTGAGGGGTCATCACGTGACGTCACTGACATAGAGGGAAGTCGACAAGATTCAGCCTGTGTGTGTGGTCATCACGTGATGTCACTGACATAGGGGGAAGTCGACAAGATTCAGCCTGTGTGTGGTCATCACGTGACGTCACTGACATAGAGGGAAGTCGACAAGATTCAGCCTGTGTGGGGGGTCATCACGTGACGTCACTGACATAGAGGGAAGTCGACAAGATTCAGCCTGTGTGTGTGGTCATCACGTGATGTCACTGACATAGAGGGAAGTCGACAAGATTCAGCCTGTGTGGGGTCATCACGTGACGTCACTGACATAGAGGGAAGTCGACAAGATTCAGCCTGTGTGGGGGGTCATCACGTGACGTCACTGACATAGAGGGAAGTCGACAAGATTCAGCCTGTGTGGGGGGTCATCACGTGACGTCACTGACATAGAGGGAAGTCGACAAGATTCAGCCTGTGTGGGGGGTCATCACGTGACGTCACTGACATAGAGGGAAGTCGACAAGATTCAGCCTGTGTGTGTGGTCATCACGTGATGTCACTGACATAGAGGGAAGTCGACAAGATTCAGCCTGTGTGTGGTCATCACGTGACGTCACTGACATAGAGGGAAGTCGACAAGATTCAGCCTGTGTGGGGGGTCATCACGTGACGTCACTGACATAGAGGGAAGTCGACAAGATTCAGCCTGTGTGTGGGGGGTCATCACGTGACGTCACTGACATAGAGGGAAGTCGACAAGATTCAGCCTGTGTGTGTGGGTTCATCACGTGACGTCACTGACATAGAGGGAAGTCGACAAGATTCAGCCTGTGTGTGGTCATCACGTGACGTCACTGACATAGAGGGAAGTCGACAAGATTCAGCCTGTGTGTGTGTGGTCATCACGTGACGTCACTGACATAGAGGGAAGTCGACAAGATTCAGCCTGTGTGTGTGTGGTCATCACGTGACGTCACTGACATAGAGGGAAGTCGACAAGATTCAGCCTGTGTGTGAGGTCATCACGTGACGTCACTGACATAGAGGGAAGTCGACAAGATTCAGCCTGTGTGTGTGTGGTCATCACGTGACGTCACTGACATAGAGGGAAGTCGACAAGATTCAGCCTGTGTGGGGGGTCATCACGTGACGTCACTGACATAGAGGGAAGTCGACAAGATTCAGCCTGTGTGTGAGGTCATCACGTGACGTCACTGACATAGAGGGAAGTCGACAAGATTCAGCCTGTGTGTGAGGTCATCACGTGACGTCACTGACATAGAGGGAAGTCGACAAGATTCAGCCTGTGTGTGAGGTCATCACGTGACGTCACTGACCGCCGCCGAGTAAACAAGGGTGGGGTGACGTCACACTTGTTTAGACCTGTAGTAAGAGAAAGTACCATGCCCCATAGGGGGAGTTCATTTGAATGCTTACCCCTAGAGGGGGGAATCCAAAAAACTTGATCCAAGGAGATGGAGATCATAAGAAAATGAAATTAAAAAAAATTCGAAAAAAATCGGAAAAAATTCGGGGGGCGGGGGCGATCCGGACGAGGCTGCAGAAGGCGCTGCAGAAGGCGCGGGCGGGCGCGAGGGAGCGGTCGGGAGGGCGTGGGTCGGGGTTGAGGGTGAGGTGGTCGAGGGTGAGGTTAAGGTGGTCGAGGGTGAGGTTGAGGTGGTCGAGGGTGAGGTTAAGGTGGTCGAGGGTGAGGTCAAGGTCGCGGGTCGGCGCGGGCGGGGGGTCGTGGGTGGGTGGGGTCGTGGGTGGGTGGGGTCGTGGGTGGGGTCATGGGTGGGGTCATATGTGGGGGTCGTGGGTGGGGGTCGTGGTTGGGGAGTTGAGGGTGAGGTGGTCGAGGGTGAGGTTTAAGGTGGTCGAGGGTGAGGTCAAGGTCGCGGGACGGCGCGGGCGGGGGGGGGGGTGAGGGTGAGGTCGTGAGTGGGTGGGGTCATGGGTGGGGGTCGTGGGTGGGAGTGATGTGGTCGAGGGTGAGGTTAAGGTGGTCGAGGGTGAGGTGGTCGAGGGTGAGGTAAAGGTCGCGGGTCGGCACGGGCGGGGGGGCGTGGGTGGGGGGTTGAGGGTGAGGTCGTGGGTGGGTGGGGTCGTGGGTGGGGTCGTGGGTGGGGGTCGTTGATGGGGGTCGTGGGTGGGGTCGTTGGTGGGGGTCGTGGGTGGGGTCGTTGGTGGGGGTCGTTGATGGGGGTCGTGGGTGGGGTCGTTGGTGGGGGTCGTGGGTGGGGTCGGTGGTGGGGGTCGTGGGTGGGGTCAAGGTCATTAGCATAAAGGTGTGAAAAGGCTACACCCTTGATACGGCGCTCAGCCGCCTTCAGTACTACTTTATGTATATATATATATATATATATATATATATATATATATATATATATATACATATATGTAATATTTTATTATTTTGTTATCACACCGGCCGATTCCCACCAAGGCAGGGTGGCCCGAAAAAGAAAAACTTTCACCATCATTCACTCCATCACTGTCTTGCCAGAAGGGTGCTTTACACTACAGTTTTTAAACTGCAACATTAACACCCCTCCTTCAGAGTGCAGGCACTGTACTTCCCATCTCCAGGACTCAAGTCCGGCCTGCCGGTTTCCCTGAATCCCTTCATAAATGTTACTTTGCTCACACTCCAACAGCACGTCAAGTATTAAAAACCATTTGTCTCCATTCACTCCTATCAAACACGCTCACGCATGCCTGCTGGAAGTCCAAGCCCCTCGCACACAAAACCTCCTTTACCCCCTCCCTCCAACCCTTCCTAGGCCGACCCCTACCCCGCCTTCCTTCCACTACAGACTGATACACTCTTGAAGTCATTCTGTTTCGCTCCATTCTCTCTACATGTCCGAACCACCTCAACAACCCTTCCTCAGCCCTCTGGACAACAGTTTTGGTAATCCCGCACCTCCTCCTAACTTCCAAACTACGAATTCTCTGCATTATATTCACACCACACATTGCCCTCAGACATGACATCTCCACTGCCTCCAGCCTTCTCCTCGCTGCAACATTCATCACCCACGCTTCACACCCATATAAGAGCGTTGGTAAAACTATACTCTCATACATTCCCCTCTTTGCCTCCAAGGACAAAGTTCTTTGTCTCCACAGACTCCTAAGTGCACCACTCACTCTTTTTCCCTCATCAATTCTATGATTCACCTCATCTTTCATAGACCCATCCGCTGACACGTCCACTCCCAAATATCTGAATACGTTCACCTCCTCCATACTCTCTCCCTCCAATCTGATATTCAATCTTTCATCACCTAATCTTTTTGTTATCCTCATAACCTTACTCTTTCCTGTATTCACCTTTAATTTTCTTCTTTTGCACACCCTACCAAATTCATCCACCAATCTCTGCAACTTCTCTTCAGAATCTCCCAAGAGCACAGTGTCATCGGCAAAGAGCAGCTGTGACAACTCCCACTTTGTGTGTGATTCTTTATCTTTTAACTCCACGCCTCTTGCCAAGACCCTCGCATTTACTTCTCTTACAACCCCATCTATAAATATATTAAACAACCACGGTGACATCACACATCCTTGTCTAAGGCCTACTTTTACTGGGAAAAAATTTCCCTCTTTCCTACATACTCTAACTTGAGCCTCACTATCCTCGTAAAAACTCTTCACTGCTTTCAGTAACCTACCTCCTACACCATACACTTGCAACATCTGCCACATTGCCCCCCTATCCACCCTGTCATACGCCTTTTCCAAATCCATAAATGCCACAAAGACCTCTTTAGCCTTATCTAAATACTGTTCACTTATATGTTTCACTGTAAACACCTGGTCCACACACCCCCTACCTTTCCTAAAGCCTCCTTGTTCATCTGCTATCCTATTCTCCGTCTTACTCTTAATTCTTTCAATTATAACTCTACCATACACTTTACCAGGTACACTCAACAGACTTATCCCCCTATAATTTTTGCACTCTCTTTTATCCCCTTTGCCTTTATACAAAGGAACTATGCATGCCGTCTGCCAATCCCTAGGTACCTTACCCTCTTCCATACATTTATTAAATAATTGCACCAACCACTCCAAAACTATATCCCCACCTGCTTTTAACATTTCTATCTTTATCCCATCAATCCCGGCTGCCTTACCCCCTTTCATTTTACCTACTGCCTCACGAACTTCCCCCACACTCACAACTGGCTCTTCCTCACTCCTACAAGATGTTATTCCTCCTTGCCCTATACACGAAATCACAGCTTCCCTATCTTCATCAACATTTAACAATTCCTCAAAATATTCCTTCCATCTTCCCAATACCTCTACCTCTCCATTTAATAACTCTCCTCTCCTATTTTTAACTGACAAATCCATTTGTTCTCTAGGCTTTCTTAACTTGTTAATCTCACTCCAAAACTTTTTCTTATTTTCAACAAAATTTGTTGATAACATCTCACCCACTCTCTCATTTGCTCTCTTTTTACATTGCTTCACCACTCTCTTAACTTCTCTCTTTTTCTCCATATACTCTTCCCTCCTTGCATCACTTCTACTTTGTAAAAACTTCTCATATGCTAACTTTTTCTCCCTTACTACTCTCTTTACATCATCATTCCACCAATCGCTCCTCTTCCCTCCTGCACCCACTTTCCTGTAACCACAAACTTCTGCTGAACACTCTAACACTACATTTTTAAACCTACCCCATACCTCTTCGACCCCATTGCCTATGCTCTCATTAGCCCATCTATCCTCCAATAGCTGTTTATATCTTACCCTAACTGCCTCCTCTTTTAGTTTATAAACCTTCACCTCTCTCTTCCCTGATGCTTCTATTCTCCTTGTATCCCATCTACCTTTTACTCTCAGTGTAGCTACAACTAGAAAGTGATCTGATATATCTGTGGCCCCTCTATAAACATGTACATCCTGAAGTCTACTCAACAGTCTTTTATCTACCAATACATAATCCAACAAACTACTGTCATTTCGCCCTACATCATATCGTGTATACTTATTTATCCTCTTTTTCTTAAAATATGTATTACCTATAACTAAACCCCTTTCTATACAAAGTTCAATCAAAGGGCTCCCATTATCATTTACACCTGGCACCCCAAACTTACCTACCACACCCTCTCTAAAAGTTTCTCCTACTTTAGCATTCAAGTCCCCTACCACAATTACTCTCTCACTTGGTTCAAAGGCTCCTAAACATTCACTTAACATCTCCCAAAATCTCTCTCTCTCCTCTGCATTCCTCTCTTCTCCAGGTGCATACACGCTTATTATGACCCACTTTTCGCATCCAACCTTTACTTTAATCCACATAATTCTTGAATTTACACATTCATATTCTCTTTTCTCCTTCCATAACTGATCATTTAACATTACTGCTACCCCTTCCTTTGCTCTAACTCTCTCAGATACTCCAGATTTAATCCCATTTATTTCCCCCCACTGAAACTCTCCTACCCCCTTCAGCTTTGTTTCGCTTAGGGCCAGGACATCCAACTTCTTTTCATTCATAACATCAGCAATCATCTGTTTCTTGTCATCCGCACTACATCCACGCACATTTAAGCAACCCAGTTTTATAAAGTTTTTCTTCTTCTCTTTTTTAGTAATTGTATACAGGAGAAGGGGTTACTAGCCCATTGCTCCCGGCATTTTAGTCGCCTCATACGACACGCATGGCTTACGGAGGAAAGATTCTTTTCCACTTCCCCATGGACAATAGAAGAAATAAAAAAGAACAAGAGCTATTTAGAAAAAGGAGAAAAACCTAGATGTATGTATATATATATATGCATGTGCGTGTCTGTGAAGTGTGACCAAAGTGTAAGTAGGAGTAGCAAGATATCCCTGTTATCTTAGCGTGTTTATGAGACAGAAAAAGAAACCAGCAATCCTACCATCATGCAAAACAGTTTTTCTTCTTCTCTTTTTTAGTAATTGTATACAGGAGAAGGGGTTACTAGCCCATTTAGTTATATATATATATATATATATATATATATATATATATATATATATATATATATATATATATATAACTAAAGTGTAATGAACACTTGTGAGTGCTCAATAATAATCCACATGGAGACATACTCAGAAGATTAATTGGTCTGTATATTTCGATCCCCTTCTAGGATCCTTCATCATCTGCTCAAGAGGATCGCAGGAGATCGAAATGTGCAGACCAATTAATCTTTTGAGTTTCTCTCTCCATGTGGGTTATTACAGGGGTATACATACATTTCTTTTCAACACAGTGGCCATCTTCCACCGAGGCAGGGTGGCCAAAAAAATAGAAAGGAACACTTTCACTATCATTCAACACTTTCACCATCATTCATACATAATCACTGTCTTTGCGAAGGCGCGCAAATATGACATTTCAGATGTCACTCCAAACAGCCAGTATCCCAAACCCCTCCTTTAAAGTGCAGGCATTGTACTTTCCACCTTCAGGACTCAAGTCTCAAAACTATTCATCTCCATTCACTTCTATCTAACAAGCTGACATGCCTGCTGTATATCCAAGCCCCTTGCACACAAAACCTTTTTACCCCTTCCCTCCATCCTATCCTAGGATGACCCCTACACCTCCTCCCTTCCTCTACAGATTTATACACCCTCCAGCCCTCTGACTAATACTTTTAGTGACTCCACACCTCGTCCTAATTTCCACACTATGAATTCTCTGCATAATATTTACACCACACATTGTCTTTAGACACGACATCTCCACTGCCTCCAGCCTCTTGCTGCAGCATTCACAATCCATGCCTCACACCCATATAAGAGTGTTGGTACCACTATACTCCCATACATTCACTTCTTTGCCTCCATGGATAATGTTCTTTGTCTCCATTGATACCTCAATGCAGTACCCACCATTTTTCCTTCATCAATTCTATGGTTTACCTTGTCCTTCATAAACCATCTACCAACAAGTCTACTCCCAAATATGTGAACACATTCACTTCTTCCATACTCCCTCCAATGTAATATCCAATATTTCCTTATCTAAATCATTTGATACCCTAATCATCTTACTCTTATCTATGTTCACTTTCAACTTTCTACCTTTACACACCCTCCCAAACTCGTCCACTAACCTTTGCAACTTTTATTTAGAATCTCCCAAAAGCACAGTATCATCAGCAAAAGAGTGTCTCAATTCCCACTTTGTATTTGAATCCCCATAATCTAATCCCACCCCTCTCCCCAACACCATAGTATTTACTTCTTTTACAACCCCATCTATAAATATGTTAAACAACCATGGTGACATTACACATCCTCGTCTAAGACCTACTTTTACTGGAAAGTGAGCTCCTTCTCCCCTACACACACTAAGCTGAGCCTCACTATCATTAAGTAACTTACTATCTATCCTATTCACTTGGAACATCTGCCACATTGCTCCCCTACTCTCCCTTCATCAACATTTAACAGTTCCTGAAAATATTCCTGCCATCTTCCCAATACCTCCAACTACCCATCTACTAACTTTCCTATTCGGTTTTTAACGATCAAGTCCATTTGTTCCCTAGGCTTCTGTGGTATGCAAAGAGTACGTAACCTTTATTCGGCGCATGTACACACCCTCATTGAAAGGTATCTCCCCCAACCAGCGAACCAGGTACTAAGGGTTGATGACGGGGCCCCGTCGTTCAATCAGTACCCAGGTTCCAGCCAATGAGAAGATGGTTTTGGCAATCGCAGAGGTGTTGTGGGTACCACTCTCCTGTCTGCCCTTATCATTCCCATTCTAGAGCTGGTTGAAGCACGGTCTGCTCTAGTGGCTTCTATTCTGCCATGCTTACCGTGGAGTGCACTAATACCTATCACTGTACATAGTGTATATAGTGTACATACTTCTGTTCTAAATTGGTGAAGGATAATATAAGTCAAAACTTTTCTGCTGTGTTTATTTTGCTCCCTTTACACCCAGGATAACAGGCCTTTGGGACTCCTGGGTTGTAATAGCTTCCATAACCTATTTATCTCCAAAAGTTTTTCTTATTCTCAGAAAAATTTGTTGACAGCACCTCACCCACCCTATCATTTGCTCTCCTTTTGCACTCCTTCACTTCTCTTTTACTCTCCATATACCCCGCCCTTCTTATATCACTTCTTTGTAAAACACCTCTCATAAGAAGATTTTTTCTCCCTTATCGCACCCTTTAACTCATCATTCCACCAATCACTCCTCTTTCCTCCTGTACCCACCCTCTTATATCCACAAACTTCAGCCCCCACTGTAACGCTGCACTTTTAAAACTATCCCATTGCTCTTCAACACCCTCCCCCCCACTACCCATGCCTGCACTAACCCACCTTTCTGCTGAAAGTTGTTTATATCTCACCCTAACTTCCTCCTCCCTTAGTTTATAAACTTTCACCTCTCTTACTTGCACATCATGAAGTCTACCCATCAACCTTTCAATATATAATTCAACTACTTTCATTGTGTACAGTATCATATCTTGTATGCTTATTTATCCTAATTTTTCTTAAAATATACATTACTTATTACCGAACCTCTTTCTATACAGTGCTCAGTTAAAGGCTCCCATTATCATTTACCCCAGACTTATTACCACACCCTCTACAACCGTTTCTCCCACTTTAGCATTCATGTCCCCTGCTACAAGTACTCTCTCACTTGGCTCAAAACTCACTAAGAACACACTTAACATCTCCCATAATCTCTCTCCTCTACACTTGTCTCTTCTCCAAGTGCAGAAAAACATTTCACATCCGAGCCTTATTTTAATCCACATATTCCTTGAATTTATAAAATTATATTCCCTTATTTTCCTGACATAACTTATCCTTCAACCTTATTACTACTTCTTCCTTATAACTCTAACTCTATTTGAAACCCCTGACTTAATCCCATTTATTTCTCCCCACTGAAATTCTCCTACCCCCTTCAACTTTCTTTCACTTATAACATCCACAATCATCTATTTCTTGTAACCCACACAACATCCACGCACATCCAAACATCCCAACTTAAAACTTTTCTTTGTATTTTCAGTTAGATATACAGGAAAAGGGGATTAATAGCCCATTGATTCCGGCATTTTAGTTGACTTTTACAGCACGCATGGTTAAGGAGGAAACATTCTTACTCCACTTCCCCATGGATATGAAAAGAAATAATAAGAACCAGAATTATTAAGATAAAATCAAACAAAACTCAGATGAGTGTGTGTATAAACATGTACGTGTGTAGTGTGTCCTAAATGTAAGTAAAAGTAGCGAGATATACCAGTTATCTTGTGTATTTATGAGACAGAAACAAGATACCAGCAATCCTACCATTATGTAAAACAAAATGTAGGTTTCTGTCTTATATTTATGTGGTAGGACGGTAGTACCTCCCTGGGTGGTTGTTGTCTACCAACCTACTACCACAGGACGGTAGTACCACCCTGGGTGGTTGCTGTCTACCAACCTACTACCACAGGACGGTAGTACCTCCCTGGGTGGTTGTTGTCTACCAACCTACTACCACAGGACGGTAGTACCTCCCTGGGTGGTTGTTGTCTACCAACCTACTACCACAGGACGGTAGTACCTCCCTGGGTGGTTGTTGTCTACCAACCTACTACCACAGGACGGTAGTACCTCCCTGGGTGGTTGTTGTCTACCAACCTACTACCACAGGACGGTAGTACCTCCCTGGGTGGTTGTTGTCTACCAACCTACTACCACAGGACGGTAGTACCTCCCTGGGTGGTTGTCTACCAACCTACTACCACAGTACTACCACAGGATGGTAGTACCTCCCTGGGTGGTTGCTGTCTACCAACCTACTACCACAGGACGGTAGTACCTCCCTGGGTGGTTGCTGTCTACCAACCTACTACCACAGGACGGTAGTACCTCCCTGGGTGGTTGTCTACCAACCTACTACCACAGGACGGTAGTACCTCCCTGGGTGGTTGCTGTCTACCAACCTACTACCACAGGACGGAAGTACCTCCATGGGTGGTTGGTGTCTACCAACCTACTACCACAGGACGGAAGTACCTCCCTGGGTGGTTGCTGTCTACCAACCTACTACCACAGGACGGTAGTACCTCCCTGGGTGGTTGCTGTCTACCAACCTACTACCACAGGACGGTAGTACCTCCCTGGGTGGTTGCTGTCTACCAACCTACTACCACAGGACGGTAGTACCTCCCTGGGTGGTTGCTGTCTACCAACCTACTACCACAGGACGGTAGTACCTCCCTGGGTGGTTGCTGTCTACCAACCTACTACCACAGGAAGTTAGTACCTCCCTGGGTGGTTGCTGTCTACCAACCTACTACCACAGGACGGAAGTACCTCCCTGGGTGGTTGCTGTCTACCAACCTACTACCACAGGACGGTAGTACCTCCCTGGGTGGTTGTCTACCAACCTACTACCACAGGACGGTAGTACCTCCCTGGGTGGTTCCTGTCTACCAACCTACTACCACAGGACGGTAGTACCTCCTTGGGTGGTTGCTGTCTACCAACCTACTACCACAGGACGGTAGTACCTCACTGGGTGGTTGTTGACTACCAACCTACTACCACAGGACGGTAGTACCACCCTGGGTGGTTGCTGTTTACCAACCTACTACCACAGGACGGTAGTACCTCCCTGGGTGGTTGTTGTCTACCAACCTACTACCACAGGACGGTAGTACCTCCCTGGGTGGTTGCTGTCTACCAACCTACTACCACAGGACGGAAGTACCTCCCTGGGTGGTTGCTGTCTACAACCTACTACCACAGGACGGTAGTGCCTCCCTGGGTGGTTGCTGTCTACCAACCTACTACCACAGGACGGTAGTACCTCCCTGGGTGGTTGCTGTCTACTACCACAGGACGGTAGTACCTCCCTGGGTGGTTGTTGTCTACCAACCTACTACCACAGGACGGTAGTACCTCCCTGGGTGGTTGTTGTCTACCAACCTACTACCACAGGACGGTAGTACCTCCCTGGGTGGTTGCTGTCTACCAACCTACTACCACAGGACGGTAGTACCTCCCTGGGTGGTTGCTGTCTACCAACCTACTACCACAGGACGGTAGTACCTCCCTGGGTGGTTGTTGTCTACCAACCTACTACCACAGGACGGTAGTACCTCCCTGGGTGGCTCCTGTCTACCAACCTACTACCACAGGACGGTAGTACCTCCCTGGGTGGCTCCTGTCTACCAACCTACTACTTACATTACATATATACAGATGAGTTAAATATACATGTAAATATAGGAGTGAGTATCGCGAAGGGTTGTCATACCTTCACAGTCTGGCCCGAGACAATGAATAACAACGAACGGTAGGATGAAGACAACTGATGGACAATGGTGTACGCTATAACACACGCAAGGAATTACAACGTAGTTGCTAATGCGGAACGTTGCTGCATTCACAATTGCATTTCGTTGCATGTTATCTAATCTCTTATCTATGCAGGCGAGGCACTCGAATAACGACGCTCAGGAAGAATAACAAGTTTTATCTCAGGTCGTAACACGCAACTCCATACTACACGCACGCACGCACGCGCACGCACACACACACACACACACACACACACACACACACACACACACACACACACACACACACACACTCACGAACGCACGCACACACACACACACACACACACGCACAAGCACACACACACACACGCACAGACACACATGCACATACACACACACACACACACACATACACACACACACACACACACACGCACACACACACCCATATACCCACACACTCGATCCCCTGCAGCCACAATTGAGTACACACACACACACACCCATATACCCACACACTCGACCCCCTGCAGCCACAATTGAGTACACACACACACACATGGGAAACCCTGTATCACAAACCTACTGGAATTTTACAACAAGGTGACAGAAGACAGGAGAGAGAGAGAGAGAGAGAGGGGTGGGTATATTACATTTTCTTGGACTGTAAGAAGGCTTTCGACACAATTCCATACAAAAGAGAAATGCAAAAGCTAGAGGAACAGGCAGGTATAACAGGAAAGGCACTGCAATGGATCAGAGAATACCTGACAGGAAGGAAACAACCAGTGATGGTACGTGACGAGGTGTTAGAGTGGGCACCTGTGACGAGAGAGGTTCCACAGGGGTTAGTCCTTGGGCCAGTGCTGTTTTTGGTATATGTGAATGACATGATAGAAGGGATAGATTCAGAGGTGTCCCATTGTGCAGACGATGTGAAGCTAATGTGGAGTATTTAAGTGGATAAGTGGATGAGGATCAGGTACAATTCCTGGAGTTTAACCCAACCAAGTGCAGTCATAAAGATTGGGGAAGGTCAAAGAAAACCACAGACAGATTACAGGCTAGGTGGCCAAAGACTGCAAACTTCACTCAAGGAAAAGGATCTTGGGGTGAGTAAAATACCGAGCACATCTCCTGAGGCGCACATCAACCAAATAACTGCTGCAGCATATGGACGCCTTTCAAACGTAAGAATACCGTTTCGACACTTAAAAAAGGAATCGTTCAAGATTTTGTACACCGGGTACTTCAGGCCCATACTGGAGTATGCAGCACCAAAATGGAACCCACACCTGGTCAAGCACGTCAAGAAATTAGAGGTTTGCAGCAAGATTAGTCCTGAAGCAAAGGGGGTATGTCTTATGAAGAGAGGTTAAGGGAAATCAACCTGACGACATTGGAGACAGGAAGGATAGCGGGGACGCGATGACGATATAAAATACCGAGAGGAATTGACAAGGTGGATAGGGACAGGATGTTTCAGAAATGGGACACAGCAACAAGGGGACACATTTGTAAGCTGTAGACTCAGATAAGTCACGTGGATGTTAGGAAGTATTTCTTCAGTCACAGACTTGTTGGAGAGTGATGCAGTGGAGGCAGGATCCATACATATCTTTAAGAAGAGATACGATACAGCTCATGGACCATGGAAAGTGATCTAGTAGCGACTAGCGAAGAAACGGGGCCAGGAGCTGTGAATTGACCCTTGCAACCACAAATAGGTGAGTACACACACACACACACACACACACACACACACACACACACACACACACACAGCGGTTGAATTATTTTCCTTCACTCTTTAACCCAGTAAGATCAAACAATTTAACCGAACACAGATTAAACAAAGAAACATAAAAACAGAACTGATGCTGTATCTTTTAAAAAGTTTAAAACAAGACGTAACTTCCAGTGATACTTAACACAGAACAAGTAACCTGTCTGTAACCTGTCTGTAACCTGTCTGTAACCTGTCTGTAACCTGTCTAGAGTGAGTCTGTGGCAGGATGCCAGAGCTCATCTTTTATGTTCTTTATTGCTATTACTGCTACTAC
Source organism: Cherax quadricarinatus (assembly GCF_038502225.1). Taxonomy (NCBI): domain Eukaryota; kingdom Metazoa; phylum Arthropoda; class Malacostraca; order Decapoda; family Parastacidae; genus Cherax; species Cherax quadricarinatus. Next base: position 78,044,043 of record NC_091292.1, on the reverse strand, counting down.
TGCTGTTACTACTACCACTACTAATGTTACTACTACTACTTTTATCACTACTACTGTTATCACTTCTACTACTACTTCTATCACTACTACTACTGTTACTACTACTACTGTTATCACTACTACTACTACTTCTATCACTACTACCACTAATGTTACTACTACTACTGTTATCACTACTACTACTACTTCTATCACTACTACCACTAATGTTACTACTACTACTGTTATCACTACTACTGTTATCACTACTACTACTACTTCTATCACTACTACTACTGTTACTACTACCACTAATGTTACTACTACTACTGTTATCACTACTACTACTGTTATCACTACTACTACTACTTCTATCACTACTACTACTGTTACTACTACTACTATCACTACTACTACTAATGTTACTACTGTTATCACTACTACTACTACTTTTATTACTACTACTACTGTTATCACTACCACTACTACTACTACTACTGTTACTACTACTACTATCACCACTACTACTAATGTTACTACTACTATTGTTATCACTACTACTAATGTTACTACTACTACTGTTATCACTACTACTACTACTACTGTTACTACTACTACTAACACTACTACTACTGTTACTACTACTACTGTTACTACTACTACTACTACTACTGTTATTACTACTACTACTACTGTTACTACTACTACTACTACTACTGTTACTACTACTACTGTTATTACTACTACTACTACTGTTACTACTACTACTACTACTACTGTTACTACTACTACTGTTATCACTACTACTACTAATGTTACTACTACTACTGTTATCACTACTACTAATACTGTTACTACTACTACTGTTATCACTACTACTACTACTGTTATCACTACTACTACTGTTACTACTACTACTGTTATCACTACTACTACTGTTACTACTAATACTGTTATCACTACTACTACTGTTACTACTAATACTGTTATCACTACTACTACTGTTACTACTACTACTGTTATCACTACTACTACTACTGTTACTACTAATACTGTTATCACTACTACTACTAATGTTACTACTAATACTGTTATCACTACTACTACTAATGTTACTACTACTACTGTTATCACTACTACTACTACTACTACTATGTTACTACTACTACTACTACTTTTATCACTACTACTACTACTGTTATCACTACTACTACTACTGTTACTACTAATACTGTTATCACTACTACTACTAATGTTACTACTAATACTGTTATCACTACTACTACTAATGTTACTACTAATACTGTTATCACTACTACTACTAATGTTACTACTAATACTGTTATCACTACTACTACTAATGTTACTACTAATACTGTTATCACTACTACTAATGTTACTACTACTACTACTATCACTACTACTCCTAATGTTTCTACTACTACTATCACTACTACTACTACTGTTACTACTACTACTGTTATCACTACTACTCCTAATGTTTCTACTACTTCTGTTATCACTACTACTACTAATGTTACTACTACTACTACTGTTATCACTACTACTACTAATGTTACTACTACTACTACTGTTATCACTACTACTACTAATGTTACTACTACTACTACTGTTATCACTACTACTACTAATGTTACTACTACTACTACTGTTATCACTACTACTAATGTTACTACTACTACTAATGTTACTACTACTACTATCACACTACTACTAATGTTACTACTACTACTGTTATCACTACTACTACTGTTACTACTACTACTGTTATCACTACTACTACTAATGTTACTACTACTACTGTTATCACTACTACTACTAATGTTACTACTACTACTGTTACTACTACTACTGTTATCACTACTACTACTAATGTTACTACTACTACTGTTATCACTACTACTACTGTTATCACTACTACTACTGTTACTACTACTACTGTTATCACTACTACTACTAATGTTACTACTACTACTACTACTATCACTACTACTACTAATGTTACTACTACTACTACTATCACTACTACTACTAATGTTACTACTACTACTGTTATCACTACTACTACTAATGTTACTACTACTACTACTACTATCACTACTACTACTAATGTTACTACTACTACTACTGTTATCACTACTACTACTAATGTTACTACTACTACTGTTATCACTACTACTACTAATGTTACTACTACTACTGTTATCACTACTACTACTAATGTTACTACTACTACTACTGTTATCACTACTACTACTAATGTTACTACTACTACTGTTATCACTACTACTACTAATGTTACTACTACTACTGTTATCACTACTACTACTAATGTTACTACTACTACTATCACACTACTACTAATGTTACTACTACTACTGTTATCACTACTACTAATGTTACTACTACTGTTATCACTACTACTACTAATGTTACTACTACTACTACTGTTATCACTACTACTAATGTTACTACTACTACTGTTATCACTACTACTAATGTTACTACTACTACTGTTATCACTACTACTCCTAATGTTACTACTACTACTGTTATCACTACTACTACTAATGTTACTACTACTACTGTTATCACTACTACTACTAATGTTACTACTACTACTGTTATCACTACTACTACTAATGTTACTACTACTACTGTTATCACTACTACTACTAATGTTACTACTACTACTGTTATCACTACTACTACTAATGTTACTACTACTACTGTTATCACTACTACTACTAATGTTACTACTACTACTGTTATCACTACTACTACTAATGTTACTACTACTACTGTTATCACTACTACTACTAATGTTACTACTACTACTGTTATCACTACTACTACTAATGTTACTACTGTTACTACTACTACTAATGTTACTACTACTACTAATGTTACTACTACTACTAATGTTACTACTACTACTAATGTTACTACTGTTACTACTACTACTAATGTTACTACTACTAATGTTACTACTACTACTAATGTTACTACTACTACTAATGTTACTACTACTACTAATGTTACTACTGTTACTACTACTACTAATGTTACTACTACTACTAATGTTACTACTACTACTAATGTTACTACTACTACTAATGTTACTACTACTACTAATGTTACTACTACTACTAATGTTACTACTACTGTTATCAATACTACTACTACTGTTATCACTACTACTACTAATGTTACTACTACTTCTGTTATCACTACTACTACTACTGTTATCACTACTACTACTAATGTTACTACTACTGTTATCAATACTACTACTACTGTTATCACTACTACTACTAATGTTACTACTACTGTTATCAATACTACTACTAATGTTACTACTACTACTAATGTTACTACTACTACTGTTATCACTACTACTACTAATGTTACTACTACTACTACTGTTATCACTACTACTAATGTTACTACTACTACTGTTATCACTACTACTACTACTGTTATCACTACTACTAATGTTACTACTACTACTGTTATCACTACTACTCCTAATGTTTCTACTACTACTGTTATCACTACTACTACTAATGTTACTACTACTGTTATCAATACTACTACTTCTGTTATCACTACTACTACTACTGTTATCACTACTACTACTAATGTTACTACTACTGTTATCAATACTACTACTACTGTTATCACTACTACTACTAATGTTACTACTACTACTGTTATCACTACTACTACTAATGTTACTACTACTGTTATCAATACTACTACTAATGTTACTACTACTACTGTTATCAATACTACTACTACTGTTATCACTACTACTACTAATGTTACTACTACTACTACTTTTACCACTACTGTTATCAATACTACTACTTCTGTTATCACTACTACTACTACTGTTATCACTACTACTACTAATGTTACTACTACTGTTATCAATACTACTACTAATGTTACTACTACTGTTATCAATACTACTACTTCTGTTATCACTACTACTACTACTGTTATCACTACTACTACTAATGTTACTACTACTGTTATCAATACTACTACTTCTGTTATCACTACTACTACTACTGTTATCACTACTACTACTAATGTTACTACTACTGTTATCAATACTACTACTTCTGTTATCACTACTACTACTACTGTTATCACTACTACTATTAATGTTACTACTACTACTATTGCTATTAATACTACTGTTATTACTACAATTACTACTACTACTGCTGCTATTACTACTATTAATATTACTACTACTACTACTGCTGCTATTACTACTATTAATATTACTACTACTACTACTACTACTGCTGCTGCTGCTACTACTACTATTGCTACTATACACTACACCTAACTATATATCCCTACCTCCTGCATAATATATAGTGCTGACACCGGGTGTAAGCTGCACCATTTGACAAATACCACTGTATGGGCGAAACGTTGTCTGAATAAAATTCCCCTTTATTGTGTTTAGTATCTTCACAGTCACTGAAGTTCTTTTACCTAATACACTTCAGTTCTGTTCCCAACATTCCGTACCTAGAGTGCCAAACATTTCTCAGATGACACGCATCATAGTTTAGAACTGGCACGCAGCCTCCACGAATGAGCGGACACGATCTAGAGTGCCACGTTTCGCGCATGGCATAAACTACAGTCTAAGAGTGCCACATACGATGCGCACACAGCGATCTAGCAGCTGCACTCACACGGCTACACCTACATACCTCAGTCTAGTTCCTCCACACCAACGCTGTAGCAATCTTCTAGACTACTGCTTGCTACCAAAACTAGAGGGCTCAGGCACTGTGAATGGAGAAGAGGATGTGGTAACCCCACTGGTCCAAGATAAACAGTGCCAGCTACCATAATGTGGCACTCTCAGGGAGGCATGCAGAGGCGAGACACAGACGGGTGCCAAGAGTCTCATGCCAAGGTGGGGGTGGTGGAAATGCCACAGGTATAGACTTGTCTATGACCAGACCCTGGCGGCAATTAACTCCCACAACTACCTACAGGTAGTAGTAGTAGTAGTAGTAGTAGTAGTAGTAGTAATAGCAGTAATAGTAGTAGTGGTAATAGTAGTAGTGGTAGTAGTAGTAGTGGTAGTAGTAGTAGTTGTTGTGGTAGTAGTAGTATTTGTGGTAGTAGTAGTAGTAGTAGTAGTGGTAGTAGTGGTGTAGTAGTAGTGTAGTAGTAGTGGTAGTAGCAGTAGTGGCAGTAGTAGTAGTAGTATTAGTAATAGTAGTAGTAGTAGTAATAGTAGTAGTAGTAATAGTAGTAGTAGTAATAGTAGTAGTAGTAATAGTAGTAGTAGTAGTAATAGTAGTAGTAGTAGTAGTAGTAGTAGTGGTAGAAGTAGTAGTGGTAGTAGTAGTGGAAGTAGTAGTAGTGGTAGTAGTAGTGGTGTAGTAGTAGTGTAGTAGTAGTGGTAGTAGCAGTAGTAGTAGTAGTAGTAGTAGTAATAGTAGTAGTAGTAGTAATAGTAGTAGTAATAGTAGTAGTAATAGTAGTAGTAGTAATAGTAGTAGTAGTAGTAATAGTAATAGTAGTAGTAGTAGTAGTAGTAGTAGTAGTAGTAGTAGTAGTAGTAGTAGTAGCAGTAGTAGTGATAATAAATTATTATCATCATTATTATTATTATTATTATTATTATTTTCTTTCTTTCAACACACCGGCCGTATCCCACCGAGGCGGGGTGGCCCAAAAAGAAAAACGAAAGTTTCTCCTTTTACATTTAGTAATATATACAGGAGAAGGGGTTACTAGCCCCTTGCTCCCGGCATTTTAGTCGTCTCTTACAACACGCATGGCTTACGGAGGAAGAATTCTGTTCCACTTAACCATGGAGATAAGAGAAAAAAACAAGAACAAGAACTAGAAAGAAAATAGAAGAAAACCCAGAAGGGTGTGTATATATATGCTTGTACATGTACGTGTAGTGTAGTGAGCCAGGGTCATACTGTGTGAGAGTGTAGTGAGCCAGGGTTATACTGTGTGAGAGTGTAGTGAGCCAGGGTCATACTGTGTGAGAGTGTAGTGAGCCAGGGTTATACTGTGTGAGAGTGTAGTGAGCCAGGGTTATACTGTGTGAGAGTGTAGTGAGGCAGGGTTATACTGTGTGAGAGTGTAGTGAGCCAGGGTTATACTGTGTGAGAGTGTAGTGAGCCAGGGTTATACTGTGTGAGAGTGTAGTGAGGCAGGGTCATACTGTGTGAGAGTGTAGTGAGCCAGGGTCATACTGTGTGAGAGTGTAGTGAGCCAGGGTGTGAGAGTGTACTGTGTGAGAGTGTAGTGAGCCAGGGTTATACTGTGTGAGAGTGTAGTGAGCCAGGGTTATACTGTGTGAGAGTGTAGTGAGCCAGGGTTATACTGTGTGAGAGTGTAGTGAGCCAGGGTCATACTGTGTGAGAGTGTAGTGAGCCAGGGTTATACTGTGTGAGAGTGTAGTGAGCCAGGGTTATACTGTGTGAGAGTGTAGTGAGGCAGGGTCATACTGTGTGAGAGTGTAGTGAGCCAGGGTTATACTGTGTGAGAGTGTAGTGAGCCAGGGTTATACTGTGTGAGAGTGTAGTGAGGCAGGGTTATACTGTGTGAGAGTGTAGTGAGCCAGGGTTATACTGTGTGAGAGTGTAGTGAGCCAGGGTTATACTGTGTGAGAGTGTAGTGAGCCAGGGTCATACTGTGTGAGAGTGTAGTGAGCCAGGGTCATACTGTGTGAGAGTGTAGTGAGCCAGGGTTATACTGTGTGAGAGTGTAGTGAGCCAGGGTCATACTGTGTGAGTGTAGTGAGCCAGGGTTATACTGTGTGAGAGTGTAGTGAGCCAGGGTTATACTGTGTGAGAGTGTAGTGAGGCAGGGTTATACTGTGTGAGAGTGTAGTGAGCCAGGGTCATACTGTGTGAGAGTGTAGTGAGCCAGGGTTATACTGTGTGAGAGTGTAGTGAGCCAGGGTTATACTGTGTGAGAGTGTAGTGAGGCAGGGTCATACTGTGTGAGAGTGTGGTGAGCCAGGGTCATACTGTGTGAGAGTGTAGTGAGCCAGGGTTATACTGTGTGAGAGTATAGTGAGCCAGGGTTATACTGTGTGAGAGTGTAGTGAGCCAGGGTTATAGTGTGTGAGAGTGTAGTGAGCCTGGGTTATACTGTGTGAGAGTGTAGTGAGCCAGGGTTATACTGTGTGAGAGTGTAGTGAGCCTGGGTTATACTGTGTGAGAGTGTAGTGAGGCAGGGTTATACTCTGTGTGAGTGTAGTGAGGCAGGGTTATACTGTGTGAGAGTGTAGTGAGGCAGGGTTATACTGTGTGAGAGTGTAGTGAGGCAGGGTTATACTGTGTGAGAGTGTAGTGAGGCAGGGTTATACTGTGTGAGAGTGTAGTGAGGCAGGGTTATACTGTGTGAGAGTGTAGTGAGGCAGGGTTATACTGTGTGAGAGTGTAGTGAGGCAGGGTTATACTCTGTGTGAGTGTAGTGAGGCAGGGTTATACTGTGTGAGAGTGTAGTGAGGTAGGGTAATACTGTGTGAGGGTGTAGTGAGCCAGGGTAATACTGTGTGAGATTGTAGTGAGGCAGGGTTACATTGTGTGAGAGTGTAGTGAGCCAGGGTTATACTGTGTGAGAGTGTAGTTAGGCAGGGTTATACTGTGTGAGTGTAGTGAGCCAGGGTTATACTGTGTGAGAGTGTAGTGAGGCAGGGTTGTACTGTGTGAGAGTGTAGTGAGCCAGGGTTATACTGTGTGAGAGTGTAGTGAGCCAGGGTTATACTGTGTGAGAGTGTAGTGAGCCAGGGTCATACTGTGTGAGAGTGTAGTGAGCCAGGGTTATACTGTGTGAGTGTAGTGAGGCAGGGTTATACTGTGTGAGAGTGTAGTGAGCCAGGGTTATACTGTGTGAGAGTGTAGTGAGGCAGGGTTATACTGTGTGAGAGTGTAGTGAGCCAGGGTTATACTGTGTGAGAGTATAGTGAGCCAGGGTTATACTGTGTGAGAGTGTTGTGAGCCAGGGTTATACTGTGTGTGAGTGTAGTGAGGCAGGGTTATACTGTGTGAGAGTGTAGTGAGCCAGGGTTATACTGTGTGTGAGTGTAGTGAGCCAGGGTTATACTGCGTGTGAGTGTAGTGAGGCAGGGTTATACTGTGTGAGAGTGTAGTGAGCCAGGGTTATACTGTGTGAGTGTAGTGAGGCAGGGTTATACTGTGTGAGAGTGTAGTGAGCCAGGGTTATACTGTGTGTGAGTGTAGTGAGGCAGGGTTATACTGTGTGAGAGTGTAGTGAGCCAGGGTTATACTGTGTGAGAGTGTAGTGAGCCAGGGTTATACTGTGTGAGAGTGTAGTGAGCCAGGGTTATACTGTGTGAGAGTGTAGTGAGCCAGGGTTATACTGTGTGAGAGTGTAGTGAGGCAGGGTTATACTGTGTGAGAGTGTTGTGAGGCAGGGTTATACTGTGTGAGAGTATAGTGAGCCAGGGTTATACTGTGTGAGAGTGTTGTGAGCCAGGGTTATACTGTGTGTGAGTGTAGTGAGGCAGGGTTATACTGTGTGAGAGTGTAGTGAGCCAGGGTTATACTGTGTGTGAGTGTAATGAGCCAGGGTTATACTGCGTGTGAGTGTAGTGAGGCAGGGTTATACTGTGTGAGAGTGTAGTGAGGCAGGGTTGTACTGTGTGAGAGTGTAGTGAGCCAGGGTTATACTGTGTGAGAGTGTAGTGAGCCAGGGTTATACTGTGTGAGAGTGTAGTGAGGCAGGGTTATACTGTGTGAGAGTGTAGTGAGCCAGGGTTATATTGTGTGAGTGTAGTGAGGCAGGGTTATACTGTGTGAGAGTGTAGTGAGCCAGGGTTATACTGTGTGTGAGTGTAGTGAGGCAGGGTTATACCGTGTGAGAGTGTAGTGAGCCAGGGTTATACTGTGTGAGAGTATAGTGAGCCAGGGTTATACTGTGTGAGAGTGTTGTGAGCCAGGGTTATACTGTGTGTGAGTGTAGTGAGGCAGGGTTATACTGTGTGAGAGTGTAGTGAGCCAGGGTTATACTGTGTGTGAGTGTAGTGAGCCAGGGTTATACTGCGTGTGAGTGTAGTGAGGCAGGGTTATACTGTGTGAGAGTGTAGTGAGCCAGGGTTATACTGTGTGAGTGTAGTGAGGCAGGGTTATACTGTGTGAGAGTGTAGTGAGCCAGGGTTATACTGTGTGTGAGTGTAGTGAGGCAGGGTTATACCGTGTGAGAGTGTAGTGAGCCAGGGTTATACTGTGTGAGAGTGTAGTTAGGCAGGGTTATACTGTGTGAGTGTAGTGAGCCAGGGTTATACTGTGTGAGAGTGTAGTGAGGCAGGGTTGTACTGTGTGAGAGTGTAGTGAGCCAGGGTTATACTGTGTGAGAGTGTAGTGAGGCAGGGTTATACTGTGTGAGAGTGTAGTGAGGCAGGGTTATACTGTGTGAGAGTGTAGTGAGCCAGGGTTATACTGTGTGAGTGTAGTGAGGCAGGGTTATACTGTGTGAGAGTGTAGTGAGCCAGGGTTATACTGTGTGTGAGTGTAGTGAGGCAGGGTTATACCGTGTGAGAGTGTAGTGAGCCAGGGTTATACTGTGTGAGCGTAGTGAGGCAGGGTTATACTGTGTGAGAGTGTAGTGAGGCAGGGTTATACTGTGTGTGAGTGTATTGAGGCAGGGTCATACTGTGTGAGTGCAGTGAGGCAGGGTTATACTGTGTGTGAGTGTAGTGAGGAAGGGTTATACTGTGTGTGAGTGTAGTGAGGCAGGGTTATACTGTGTGAGAGTGTAGTGAGGCAGGGTTATACTGTGTGAGTGTAGTGAGGCAGGGTTATACTGTGTGAGAGTGTAGTGAGCCAGGGTTATACTGTGTGAGAGTGTAGTGAGGCAGGGTTATACTGTGTGAGAGTGTAGTGAGCCAGGGTTATACTGTGTGAGAGTGTAGTGAGCCAGGGTTATACTGTGTGAGAGTGTAGTGAGCCAGGGTTATACTGTGTGAGAGTGTAGTGAGCCAGGGTTATACTGTGTGAGAGTGTAGTGAGGCAGGGTTATACTGTGTGAGAGTGTAGTGAGCCAGGGTTATACTGTGTGAGAGTGTAGTGAGCCAGGGTTATACTGTGTGTGAGTGTGGTGAGCCAGGGTTATACAGTGTGTGAGTGTAGTGAGGCAGGGTCATACTGTGTGAGTGTAGTGAGGCAGGGTTATACTGTGTGAGAGTGTAGTGAGGCAGGGTTATACTGTGTGAGAGTGTAGTGAGGCAGGGTTATACTGTGTGAGAGTGTAGTGAGCCAGGGTTATACTGTGTGAGAGTGTAGTAAGCCAGGGTTATACTGTGTGTGAGTGTAGTGAGGCAGGGTTATACTGTGTGAGAGTGTAGTGAGCCAGGGTTATACTGTGTGTGAGTGTAGTGAGGCAGGGTTATACTCTGTGAGAGTGTAGTGAGCCAGGGTTATACTGTGTGTGAGTGTAGTGAGGCAGGGTTATACTGTGTGAGAGTGTAGTGAGCCAGGGTTATACTGTGTGTGAGTGTAGTGAGCCAGGGTTATACTCTGTGAGAGTGTAGTGAGCCAGGGTTATACTGTGTGTGAGTGTAGTGAGGCAGGGTTATACTGTGTGTGAGTGCAGTGAGTCTTCTTGTAAACTACAGCTCTGAACTCCATCGTTTATGAACATCAAAATGGTATACAATACCGACAGGTTGTTAGGTAAGACACATATGCAACAGTTAGGCAACTTTATTCCGAAACGTTTCGCCTACACAGTAGGCTTCTTCAGTCGAATACAGAAAGTAGGCAGGAACAGTAGAGATGTGAAGACGATGTAATCAGTCCATCACCCTTAAATTCGTAGAATTTGAGGTTGTCAGTCCCTCGGCCTGGACCTCTCCTTCCGACAGTATTTAAGTCTCCGCACTGTCGCTTGATCTTCAGATAGTTCCTGACTATGGAACTGAACTTCTCCAGGCCGAGGGACTGACAACCTCAAATTCTACGAATTTAAGGGTGATGGACTGATTACATCGTCTTCACATCTCTACTGTTCCTGCCTACTTTCTGTATTCGACTGAAGAAGCCTACTGTGTAGGCGAAACGTTTCGGAATAAAGTTGTCTAACTGTTGCATATGTGTCTTATCCATCGTTTATTCTGAGTTCCATTCATGTATAATGAAATGTGTTCCTTTTGAACACTACACTGTGGCTCACACCTCTATCACTACACTGTGGCTCCCACCATCACAGCACTGTGGCTCCCACCATCACTGCACTGTGGCTCCCACCATCACTGCACTGTGGCTCCCACCTCTATCACTAAACTGTGACTCCCACCATCACTGCACTGTGACTCCCACCAAACTACAAGAGAGGGGACTAAACAGGCATGAAGAATTTCCTACACGGGGTTCAGTGGGACAGAGAACTGGCAGGGAAGTTAGTAAACGAGATGATGAACAATATGCAAGGAAGCTGAGGAGAGGTTTGTATCCAAGGGTAACAGAAATAACGAGAAAGCCAGGATGAGCCCTTGGTTCACCCAAAGGTGTAGAGAGGCCAAAACTAAGTGTGCTAGAGAATGGAAGAAGTATAGAAGGCAAAGGACCCAGGAGAACAAGGAGAGCAGTTGTAGAGCCAGAAATGAATATGCACAGGTAAGAAGGGAGGCCCAACGGCAATACGAAAATGGCATAGCAGCGAGAGCCAATTCTGACCCGAAGCTGTTGTACAACCACATCAGGAGGAAAATAACAGTCAAGGACCAGGTAATCAGGCTGAGGAAGGAACTCAACATGAGATTCAAAGAAGTGTTCACAGAGGGGACACAAGGGACTCCAGAAAGATGGACGAGTGGGGTACATCATCAAGTGTTGGACACAATACAAACAACCGAGGAAGAAGTGAAGAGGCTGCTAAGCGTGCTAGATACCTCAAAGGCGATGGAGCCAGATAACATCTCTCCATCGGTACTGAGAGAGGGAGCAGAGGCACTATGAGTAACAACAATCTTCAACACATCTATCTAAACAGGGCGACTACCTGACGTATGAAAGACAGCAAATATAGTCCCAATTTTTTTAAAAAAAGGAGACACACACGAAGCATTAAACTACAGACCAGTGTCACTGACATGTATAGTATGCAAAGTCATGGAGATTATCACAAGAGTGGTGGAACACCTAGAAAGGAATGAGCTTATCAACGACAGCCAGCACTGTTTCAGGGACGGGAAATCCTGTGTCACAGAGCTACTGGAGTTCTATAACAGGGTGACAGCAGTAAGACAAGAGAGAGAGAGAGAGAAGGGTGGGTAGATTGCATTTTCTTGGACTGTAAGAAGGCGTTTGACACAGATCCACACAAGATATTAGTGCAAAAGCTAGAGGACCAGGCACGGGTAACAGGGAAGGCACTGCAATGGATCAGAGAATACCTGTCGGGAAGACAACAGCGAGTCATGGTACGTGGCGATGCCTCAGAGTGGGCGCCTGTTTCTAGCATTTGTGAACGACATGACGGAAGGAATAGACACAGAAGTGTCCCTGTTTGCAGTTGATGTGAAGTTGATGAGAATTCAATCGGACGAGGACCAGGCAAAATTACAAAGGGATCGTGACAGGCTGCAGGCCTGCTCCAGCAACTGGTTCCTGGAGTTCAACCCCACCAAGTGCAAAGTCATGAATATCGGGAAAGGGCAAAGAAGACTGCAGACGGAGTACAGTATAGGGGCCAGCGACTACAAACCTCACTCAAGGAAAAGGATCTTGGGGTGAGTATAACACCAGGCACATCCGAGGCGCACATCAACCAAATAACTGCTGCAGCATATGGGCGCCTAGCACACCTAAGAACAGTATTCCAACATCTTAATAAGGAATCGTTCAGGACACTGTACACTGTGTACGTTAGGCCCATATTGGAGTATGCAGCACCAGTTTGGAACCCACACCTAGCCAAGTACGAAAGGAAACTAGAGAAAGCGCAAAGGTTCGCAACAAGACTAGTCCCGGAGCTAAGGGGCATATTCTACGAGGAGAGGTTAAGGGAAATCGACCTGACGACACTGAAGGACAGGAGAGATAGGGGGGATATGATAACGACATATAAAATACTGAGAGGAATCGACAAGGTGGACAGAGACAGGATGTTCCAGAGATAGGACACAACAACAAGAGGTCAATGTTGGAAGTTGAAGACTCAGATGAATGACAGGGATCTTAGAAAATATTTCTTCAGACACAGAGATGTCAGGAAGTGGAATAGTCTGGGAAGTGATGTAGTGGAGGCAGGATCCATACATAGCTTTAAGAAGAGGTATGATAAAACTCATGGAGAAGGAAGAGTGACCTAGTAGCGACCAGTGAAGAGGCGGAGTCAGGAGCTGTGACTCGACGCCTGCAACCATAACTAGGTGAGTACTGTGACTCACTTCATCACTACACTGTGACTCACACCTCCATCACTACAGTGTGACTCACACCTCCATCACTACACTGTGACTCACACCTCCATCACTACACTGTGACTCACACCACCATCACTACACCGTGACTCTCACCTACATCACTACACTGTGACTCACACCAGTATCACTACACTGTCACTCACACCATCACTACACTGTGACTCACACCAATATCACTACACTGTTACTCACACCATCACTACACTTTGACTCACACCTCCATCACTACACTGTGACTCACACCTTCATCACTACACTGTGACTCACACCTCCATCACTACACTTTGACTCACCATAACTGTATAAGGTCCCCGTACATCATAATATAGTGTGGCCTCCATAACTGCATCGTGTATCCACGAATAACATAGTCTGCCCCCTCCATCACTACAGTCTCCATCAGTACTTTATGTTCGCTCCATCACTATGATGTCCAGTAACAATGTTGTAGGCCAGACCCTGCAGTACTGTGGTGGTCTCAGTAACAATGTTGCAGGCCAGACCCTGCAGTACTGTGGTGGTCTCAGTAACCCAGACCCTGCAGTACTGTGGTGGTCTCAGTAACAATGTTGTAGGCCAGACCCTGCAGTACTGTGGTGGTCTCAGTAACAATGTTGTAGGCCAGACCCTGCAGTACTGTGGTGGTCTCAGTAACAATGTTGCAGGCCAGACCCTGCAGTACTGTGGTGGTCTCAGTAACAATGTTGTAGGCCAGACCCTGCAGTACTGTGGTGGTCTCAGTAACAATGTTGCAGGCCAGACCCTGCAGTACTGTGGTGGTCTCAGTAACAATGTTGCAGGCCAGACCCTGCAGTACTGTGGTGGTCTCAGTAACAATGTTGTAGGCCAGACCCTGCAGTACTGTGGTGGTCTCAGTAACAATGTTGTAGGCCAGACCCTGCAGTACTGTGGTGGTCTCAGTAACAATGTTGCAGGCCAGACCCTGCAGTACAGTGGTGGTCTCAGCAACAATGTTGCAGGCCAGACCCTGCAGTACAGTGGTGGTCTCAGTAACAATGTTGCAGGCCAGACCCTGCAGTACTGTGGTGGTCTCAGTAACAATGTTGCAGGCCAGACCCTGCAGTACAGTGGTGGTCTCAGTAACAATGCTGCAGGCCAGACCCTGCAGTACAGTGGTGGTCTCAGTAACAATGTTGTAGGCCAGACCCTGCAGTACAGTGGTGGTCTCAGTAACAATGTTGTAGGCCAGACCCTGCAGTACAGTGGTGGTCTCAGTAACAATGTTGCAGGCCAGACCCTGCAGTACTGTGGTGGTCTCAGTAACAATGTTGTAGGCCAGACCCTGCAGTACTGTGGTGGTCTCAGTAACAATGTTGTAGGCCAGACCCTGCAGTACTGTGGTGGTCTCAGTAACAATGTTGCAGGCCAGACCCTGCAGTACAGTGGTGGTCTCAGCAACAATGTTGCAGGCCAGACCCTGCAGTACAGTGGTGGTCTCAGTAACAATGTTGCAGGCCAGACCCTGCAGTACTGTGGTGGTCTCAGTAACAATGTTGCAGGCCAGACCCTGCAGTACAGTGGTGGTCTCAGTAACAATGCTGCAGGCCAGACCCTGCAGTACAGTGGTGGTCTCAGTAACAATGTTGTAGGCCAGACCCTGCAGTACAGTGGTGGTCTCAGTAACAATGTTGCAGGCCAGACTCTGCAGTACAGTGGTGGTCTCAGTAACAATGCTGCAGGCCAGACCCTGCAGTACAGTGGTGGTCTCAGTAACAATGTTGTAGGCCAGACCCTGCAGTACAGTGGTGGTCTCAGTAACAATGTTGCAGGTCAGACCCTGCAGTACAGTGGTGGTCTCAGTAACAATGTTGCAGGTCAGACCCTGCAGTACAGTGGTGGTCTCAGTAACAATGTTGTAGGCCAGACCCTGCAGTACAGTGGTGGTCTCAGTAACAATGTTGCAGGTCAGACCCTGCAGTACAGTGGTGGTCTCAGTAACAATGTTGCAGGTCAGACTCTGCAGTACAGTGGTGGTCTCAGTAACAATGTTGCAGGCCAGACCCTGCAGTACAGTGGTGGTCTCAGTAACAATGTTGCAGGCCAGACTCTGCAGTACAGTGGTGGTCTCAGTAACAATGTTGTAGGCCAGACCCTGCAGTACAGTGGTGGTCTCAGTAACAATGTTGCAGGCCAGACTCTGCAGTACAGTGGTGGTCTCAGTAACAATGTTGCAGGCCAGACCCTGCAGTACAGTGGTGGTCTCAGTAACAATGTTGCAGGCCAGACCCTGCAGTACAGTGGTGGTCTCAGTAACAACGTTGCAGGCCAGACCCTGCAGTACAGTGGTGGTCTCAGTAACAATGTTGCAGGCCAGACCTTGCAGTACAGTGGTGGTCTCAGTAACAATGTTGCAGGCCAGACCCTGCAGTACAGTGGTGGTCTCAGTAACAATGTTGTAGGCCAGACCCTGCAGTACAGTTGTCTCAGTAACAATGTTGTAGGCCAGACCCTGCAGTACAGTGGTGGTCTCAGTAACAATGTTGCAGGCCAGACCCTGCAGTACAGTGGTGGTCTCAGTAACAATGTTGTAGGCCAGACCCTGCAGTACAGTGGTCTCAGTAACAATGTTGTAGGGCAGACCCTGCAGTACAGTGGTCTCAGTAACAATGTTGTAGGCCAGACCCTGCAGTACAGTGGTGGTCTCAGTAACAATGTTGTAGGCCAGACCCTGCAGTACAGTGGTCACAGTAACAATGTTGTAGGCCAGACCCTGCAGTACAGTGGTCTCAGTAACAATGTTGTAGGCCAGACCCTGCAGTACAGTGGTGGTCTCAGCAACAATGTTGCAGGCCAGACTCTGCAGTACAGTGGTCTCAGCAACAATGTTGCAGGCCAGACCCTGCAGTACAGTGGTGGTCTCAGCAACAATGTTGCAGGCCAGACCCTGCAGTACAGTGGTGGTCTCAGCAACAATGTTGCAGGCCAGACCCTGCAGTACAGTGCTGGTCTCAGCAACAATGTTGCAGGCCAGACCCTGCAGTACAGTGGTGGTCTCAGCAACAATGTTGCAGGCCAGACCCTGCAGTACAGTGGTGGTCTCAGCAACAATGTTGCAGGCCAGACCCTGCAGTACTGTGGTGGTCTCAGCAACAATGTTGCAGGCCAGACCCTGCAGTACAGTGGTGGTCTCAGCAACAATGTTGCAGGCCAGACCCTGCAGTACAGTGGTGGTCTCAGCAACAATGTTGCAGGCCAGACCCTGCAGTACAGTGGTGGTCTCAACATGAAGATAAAGGAGATTGTGCCTATTTTCCAGGTTCTTCGTGAAAATAAAAGCGTTTCGAAGCTCTAATTTGTTTTTCTGCAGCGATGGATCTGAAGCAGGACAACGGCGGTAACCAAAATTTCCTGGTGGTTTGGAAATTCAATATCGTAGGGCGGAGGGTGGGTGGTGGTTGAAGGGTGGGTGGTATGCGGACAGTGAAATGGCGGTGGATGGGTGGTGGTTCGATAGTAGGAGTTACGATAGTGGTTGCCGGGAGAGTAGAAGGGGGAAAAAGCGAAGTGCGAGTGAGTGTAAAGTGCCAGTGAGTGCCCTATTGTAAAGTGCCAGTGAGCGCCGTCATGTACTACGAGTGCCAGTGAGTGCCAATGAACTACCATTGTCTCGAAAGAATAATAGAATGCGGGATTAAACCATTCACTTTTTTAACAACTGAGTTAATAATTTAATACTTTTAGCTTGACAGATGTGAGAGACAGTTAACACTGTGATAAATGACCATCGTGATTCTCGAAGGTAAAACACATATTACTAATAGTTAAATATTTTATTTTTATTTAATTTGGGTCTTGTTACGAGTGTATAGAGTGAATTATTTGGAATTCCTGCATGATACTTTTGTTAAAAAGTTCCTGGACCTTGGGAGGTAGCTAGACTAGACTGTTTAAACAGTTTCTTGGCACACATAAGTGCGATAAGGCACCTAAACTACTGGGAACGGTTGAAGGTCCTTAATCCCTGGAACGCAGGCGAGAGAGATACATGATAATATACACTTGGAAGGTCCTGGAGGGATTGGTACCAAACCTGCACACGAAAATCACTCCCTATGAAAGCAAAAGACTCGGCAGGAGATGCAACATTTCCCCGATGAAAAGCAGGGGCGCCACGAGTACACTGAGAGACAACACAATAAGTGTCCGGGGCCCAAGACTGTTCAATTGCCTCCCAGCATACATAAGGGGGATTACCAATAGACCCCTGGCTGTCTTCAAGAAGGCACTG
Source organism: Cherax quadricarinatus (assembly GCF_038502225.1). Lineage (NCBI taxonomy): Eukaryota > Metazoa > Arthropoda > Malacostraca > Decapoda > Parastacidae > Cherax > Cherax quadricarinatus. The sequence continues at coordinate 78,026,338 of NC_091292.1, read as the reverse complement.
GACAGGCACCTGAAGTCAGTACCTGACCAACCGGGCTGTGGTTCGTACGTCAGCTTGCGTGAGGCCAGCAGTAACAGCCTTGATCAAACCCTGATCCACCATGAGGGCTGGTCTCAGACCTGGCCGCGGGGGCGTTGACTCCCGAAGCCCTCTCCAGGTAAACTCCATGTAGGGAGGTAGCTAGACTAGGCTGATTGTTTAAACAATTTCTTCTACCTCGGGAGGTTGGGAAAGCAGATTGGTTGTTTGTCCTGTACTCTGTTTCTCTGTATTTCCTCCAGTCTTCAACTTGTCTTCAGTGAACATGAAAATGTTGTCTGAGGTCCACTGGAAGACTTGATTTATATCCGCTTGAAGATCTACGGTCTTCGACGGACGTCACTCTCATAAGAACTCTGATATCATCAGCATAGGATGTTGCGGTGCTATGGGTTATGTCCTTGTCTATGTGGGATATAATAACGAGATGAGCAAAAGCTCCAGCTATGGGTCATCACACGACCAAGACAAACCTTACCTAACCTAATAATCTTTTATTGATCCGTCTGGCACCTGAGTAACTATATTTGACAAACTTGATTCACGTCCACATTGAGTAACTAATAAAAATGAGTACTTGATTCACTACTCAATAAAACTAAACACAAGTCTCTCAAGGAGCTTTAAGAATCGAATTTACATTCCTAAGAATTCATGGCGGAGTTGAATGGAAGAGTCTATCCCAATCTAATTTTCCCACACACGGAGACAGGTACACGAGGGAGCATCCTTAAGACATCGGAAGCCTCACATTAACGAAGGATATCCGAGCATCGCACAGGATGTCAAAGCATCCCACAGGATGCCAGAGCGTCCCACAGGATATCAGAGCATCCCACAGGATACCAGAACATCCCACATACTAGAACATCCTATATACCACATCCTCCCAGAATATATCAGAGCATCCCACAGGATATCAAAAGAGCATCCCGGATACCAGAGCATCCCACTTGATACCAGAGCATCCCACAAGATGCCAGAGCATACCAGAGGCCCACAAGATGCCAGAGTATCCCACATGATACCAGAGCATTTCACAGGATGCCAGAGTACCTGTAGGATACCAGAGCATCCCACAGGATCCCAGAGCATCCCACACCCACAAGAAGCCAGAGTATCCCACATGATACCAGATTATCCTACAGGATATCAGAGCATCCAGAGAATACCAGAGCATTCCACATTCTGTGAAACAGAACAGTCACACGTGATTCCCTGATTGTATCGCAGGCCAGACTGATGATTGTATCGCAGGCCAGACTGATGATTGTATCGCAGGCCAGACTAATGATTGTATCGCAAGCCAGACTGACGATTGTATAGCAGGCCACACTGATGATTGTATCGCAGGCCAGACTGATTATTGAATTGCAGGCAAGAACGATGATTGTATCGCAGGCCAGACTGATGATTGTATCGCAGGCCAGACTGATGATTGTATCGCAGGCAAAACTGATGATTGTATCGCAAGTCAGACCGACGATTGTATCGCAGGCCAGACTGATGATTGTATCGCAGGCCAGACTGATTGTATCGCAGGCCAGACTGATGATTGTATTGCAGGCAAGACTGATGATTGTATCGCAGGCCAGACTGACGATTGCATCGCAGGCCAGACTGATGATTGTATTGCAGGCCAGATTGATTATTGTAACGCAGGCCAGACTGATGATTGTATCGCAGGCCAGACTGATGATTGTATCGCAGGTCACACTGATGATTGTATCGCAGGCCAGACTGACGAGTGTATCGCAGGCCAGACTGATGATTGTATCGCAGGCCAGACTGATTATTGTATCGCAGGCCAGACTGATGATTGTATCGCAGGCAAGACTGATGATTGTATCACAGACCAGACTGATGATTGCATCGCAGGCCAGACTGATGATTGTATCGAAGGCCAGACTGATGATTGTATCGCAGGCCAGACTGATGATTGTATCACAGGCCAGACTGATGATTGTATCGCAGGCCAGACTGATTATTGTATCGCAGGCCAGACGGATTGTATAGCAGACCAGACTGATGATTGTATCGAAGACCAGACCGATGATTGTATCGCAGGCCAGACTGATGATTGTATCGCAGGCCAGACTGATGATTGTATCGCAGGCCAGACTGATTATTGTATCGCAGGCCAGACTGATTATTGTATCGCAGGCCAGACTGATGATTGTATCGCAGGCCAGACTGATGATTGTATCGCAGGCCAGATTGACGATTGTATTGCAGGCCAGACTGATGATTGTACCGCAGGCCAGACTGATGATTGTATCGCAGGCCAGACTGATGATTGTATCGGAGGCCAGACTGATTGTATCGCAGGCCAGACTGATTATTGTATCGCAGGCGAGACTGATGATTGTATCGCAGGCCAGACTGATGATTGTATCGCAGGTCAGACTGATTATTGTATCGCAGGCCAGACTGATGATTGTATCGCAGTCCAGACTGATTGTATCACAGGAAAGAACGATTGTATCGCAGGACAAACTGATGATTGTATCGCAGGCCAGACTGATGATTGATTGTATTGCAGGCCAGACTGATTGTATCGCAGGCCAGAATGATTGTATCACAGGCCAGACTGATTATTGTATCGCAGGCCAGAATGATTGTATCGCAGGCCAGACAGAAGTTTGTATCGCAGACCAGACTAATGACGGTATCGCAGGCCAAACTGATGATTGTATTACAGGCTAGACTGATGATTGTATCACAGGCCAGACTGATGACTGTATCACAGGCCAAACTGATGATTGTATCGCAGTCCAGACTGATTACTGTATCGCAGGCAAGAACGATGATTGTATCGCAGGCCAGACTGATGACTGTATCACAGGCCAGACTGATTGTACTCCAAGCCAGACTGATGATTGTACCGCAAGCCAGACTGATTGTATCGCAGGCCAGACTGATAATTGTATCGCAGGCCAGACTGAATATTGTATTGCAGGCCAAACTGATGATTGTATTACAGGCCAGACTGATGATTGTATCACAGACACTGATGATTGTATCAAAGGCCAGACTGGCGATTGTATCGCAGGCTAGACTGATGATTGTATCGCAGTCCAGACTGATTATTGTATCGCAGGCAAGAACGATAATTGTATCGCAGGCAAGAACGATGATTGTATCGCAGGCCAGACTGATGATTGTATCACAGGCCAGACTGATGATTGTATCACAGGCCAGACTGATTGTATTCCAAGCCAGACTGATGATTGTATCGCAAGCCAGACTGATGATTGTATCGCAGGCCAGACTGATGATTGTATCGCAGGCCAGACTGAAGATTGTGTCGCAGTCCAGACTGATTGTATCGAAGGCCAGACTGATGATTGTATTGCAGGCCAGACTGATGATTGTATCGCAGGCCAGAATGATTGTATCGCAGGCCAAACTGATGATTGTATCGCTGGCCAGACTGATGATTGTATCGCAGGCTTAACTAATGATTGTATCACAGGACAGAATGATGGTTGTATCGCAGGCCAGACTGATGATTGTATCACAGGCCAGACTGATGATTGTATTCCAGGTCAGACTGGTGATTGTATCGCAGGCCAGACTGATGATTGTATCGCAGTCCAGACTGATTATTGTATCGCAGGCAAGACTGATGATTGTATCGCAGGCCAGACTGATGATTGTATCGAAGGCCAGACTGATTATTTTATCGCAGGCCAGACTGATGATTGTATGGCAGACCAGACTGATGATTATATCGCAGGCCAGACTGATGATTGTATCGCAGGCCAGACTGATGATTGTATCGAAGGCCAGACCGATGACTGTATCGAAGGCCACACTGATGATTGTATCGAAGGCCAGACTGATGATTGTATCGCAGGCCAGACTGATGACTGTATCGCAGGCCAGACTGATTATTGTATCGCAGGCCAGACTGATGATTGTATAGCAGGCAAGACCGGTGATTGTATCGCAGGCCAGACTGATGATTGCATCGCAGGCCAGACTGATGATTGTATCGAAGGCCAGACTGATGATTGTATCGCAGGCCAGACTGATTATTTTATCGCAGGCCAGACTGATGATTGTATCGCAGGCAAGACTGATGATTCTATCACAAGCCAGACTGATGATTGTATCGCAGGTCAGACTGATGATTGTATCTCAGTCCAGATTGATGATTGCATTGCAGGCCAAATTGATGATTGTATCGCAGGCCAGACTGATGATTGTATCGCAGGCCAGAATGATTGTATCACAGGACAGACTGATTATTGTATCGCAGGCCAGAATGATGATTGTATCGCAGGCAAGACTGAAGATTGTATTGCAGACCAGACTAATGATTGTATCGCAGGCCAAACTGATGATTGTATTACAGGTCAGACTGATGATTGTATCACAGGCCAGACTGATGATTGTATCACAGGCCAGACTGATGATTGTATTCCAGACCAGACTGGTGATTGTATAGCAGGCCAGACTGATGATTGTATCGCAGTCCAGACTGATTATTGTATCGCAGGCAAGAACGATTGTATCGCAGGCCAGACTGATGATTGTAACAAAGGCCAGACCGATTGTATTCCAAGCCAGACTGATGATTGTATTGCAAGCCAGACTGATGATTGTATCGCAGGCCAGACTGAAAATTGTATCGAAGTCCAGACTGATTGTATCGCAGACAAGAATGGTGATTGTATCGCAGGACAAACTGATGACTGTATCGCAGGCCAGACTGATGATTGTATCGCAGGCAAGAATGATGGTTGTATCGCAAACCAAACTGATTATATCACAGACCAGACTGATGATTGTATTCCAGGCCAGACTGGTGATTTGTATCGCAGTCCAGACTGATTATTGTATCGTAGGCAAGAATGGTGATTGTATCGCAGGTCAAACTGATGATTGTATCGCAGGTAAGACTGATGATTGTATTGCAGGCAAGACTGATGATTGTATCGCAGGGCAGAATGATGGTTGCATCGCAGGCCAGACTGATGATTGTATCGCAGGCCAGACTGATGATTGTATCGCAGGACATACTGATGATTGTATCACAGGCCGGACTGATGATTGTACTCCAGGTCAGACTGGTGATTGTATCGCAGGCCAGACTGATGATTGTATCGCAGTCCAGACTGATGATTGTATCGCCGTCCAGACTGATGATTGTATCGCAGGCCAGACGGATGATTGTATCACAGGCCAGACTGATTATTGTATCGCAGGCCAGATTGATGATTGTATCGCAGGCCAGACTGAAGATTGTATCGCAGACCAGACTAATGATTGTATCGCAGTCCAGACTGATGACTGTATCGCAGACCAGACTAATGATTGCATCGCAGGCCAAACTGATGATTGTATCACAGGCCAGACTGATGATTGTATTCCAGGCCAGACTGGTGATTGTATCGCAGGCCAGACTGATTGTATCGCAGTCCAGTCTGATTGTGTCGCAGGCAAGAATGATGATTGTATCGCAGGCCAGAATGATGATTGTAAAGCAGGCCAGAGTGATGATTTTATCTTAGGCCAGACTGATGATTGTATCGCAGGCCAGAATGATTGTATTGCAGGCCATACTGATGATTGTATTGCAGGTCAGAATGACTGTATCGCAGACCAATGATTGTATCGCAGGCCAAAGTGATGATTGTATTACAGGCCAGACTGATGATTGTATCGCAGGCCAGACTGATGATTGTATCACAGGCCAGACTGATGATTGTATCGCAGGACAAACTGATGACTGTATCGCAGGCCAGACTAATGATTGTATCGCAGGCCAGACTGATGATTGTATCGCAGGCTAGAATGAGTGTATCGCAGGCCAGACTGATTATTGTATCGCAGGCCAGAATGATTGTATCGCAGGCCAGACTGATGATTATATCGTAGACCAGACTGATAATTGTATCGCAGGTCAAAATGATGATTGTATTACAGGCCAGACTGATTGTATCGCAGGCCAGACTGATGATTGTGCCACAGGCCAGACTGATGATTGTATTCTAAGGCAGACTGATGATTGTATCGCAAGCCAGACTGATGATTGTATCGCAGGCCAGACTGATGAGTGTATTCCAAGCCAGACTGATGATTGTATTACAAGCCAGATTGATGATTGTATCGCAGGCCAAACTGATGATTGTATCGCAGGCCATACCGTTGATTGTATCGCAGGCCAGACTGATTATTGTATTCCAGGCTAGACTGATGACTGTATCGCAGGCCAGACTGATTATTGTATTCCAGGCCAGACTGATGATTGTATCGCAGGCCAGACTGATGATTGTATTACAAGCCAGACTGATGATTGTATCGGAGGCCAGACTGATGACTATGATATGTCAGACTGATTGTATCGCACGCCTGAGTGATGATTGTATCGCATTCCAGATTGATGATTGTATAGCAGGACAGACTGATGATTGTATCGCAGGCCAGACTGATTATTGTATCGCAGGCCAGACTGATGATTGTATAACAGCCCATACTGATGATTGTATCGCAGGCCAGACTGATTATTGTATCGCAGGCCAGACTGATGATTGTATCGCAAGCCAGAATGATGATTGTTTCGCAGGCCAGACTGATTATTGTATCGCAGGCCAGACTGATGATTGTTTCGCAGGCCAGACTGATTATTGTATCGCAGGCCAGACTGATTATTGTATCGCAGGCCAGACTGATTATTGTATCGCAGGCCAGACTGATGATTGTATCGCAAGCCAGACTGATGATTGTTTCGCAGGCCAGACTGATTATTGTATCGCAGGCCAGACTGATGATTGTTTCGCAGGCCAGACTGATTATTGTATCGCAGGCCAGACTGATTATTGTATCGCAGGCCAGACTGATTATTGTATCGCAGGCCAGACTGATGATTGTATCGCAAGCCAGACTGATGATTGTTTCGCAGGCCAGACTGATTATTGTATCGCAGGCCAGACTGATGATTGTTTCGCAGGCCAGACTGATTATTGTATCGCAGGCCAGACTGATTATTGTATCGCAGGCCAGACTGATTATTGTATCGCAGGCCAGACTGATTATTATATCGCAGGCAAGGATGATGATTGTATCGCAGGCCAGACTGATTATTGTATCGCAGGCCAGACTGATGATTGTTTCGCAGGCCAGACTGATTATTGTATCGCAGGCCAGACTGATTATTATATCGCAGGCCAGACTGATGATTGTATCGCAGGCCAGACCGATTATTGTATCGCCGGCCAGACTGATGATTGTTTCGCAGGCCAGACTGATGATTGTATCGCAGGCAAGGATGATGATTGTATCCCAGGCCAGACTCACGATTCGGTTTGACATTTACAATGCGATGCCACAAACACAGGTAGTGTAATCGTCTGGAAAGTGATGTAGTTGAGGCAGGAACCATACATAGCTTTAAGAAGAGGTATGATAAAGCTAATGGAGTAGGGAGTGGACGTAGCAGGAACCAGTGAAGAAGCAGGGCCAGGAGCTATGTATCGACCCATGGAACCACAATTAGGTGAGTACATGATGCGCGCGTGCGCACACACATACATACACACACACACGGGGCCAGAAGCTCGGACTCGACCCCTGCAACCTCAACTAGGTGAGTACACGTGTACAGAACACCTCAGTACAGTGTCTCATCCCAACACTTGCCACACAAATTGGTGATTAAGACACATGTGCAACACCTGGGAATATATATTGGAGAAAAGTTTGGCCTGCACAGCAGGCTTTATCAACCTCCTACAGAGGTACGAGGATGGAAAATTGTATACTGAAGCCAAAAGAAAAGTGCAACAGCTGAAGACACTGTCGCATGTGGGCGGGACCCAGTACTGAAACTACAACTACAACTCCATAGCTTAACTCTGGCCTTACTTCCTGTAGTTGGCCCCACCCACATAGTAAGTTTGTTCAGGTATACACAAATACAGTTACATAGATTATCATACATAGCAGCATATGTGTAGAGAACCTGGGATAACACAAAAAAGTCAGACACAGTGACTTATTTCCATTGTGGTCCTTTTACCTTATTATTATAATATAAAGGTTATAATATTTTCTTATTATTCTATAATGAAGATAACATTTTATTATGCAATTATTATGCAATTTATTAAACAATCAGTCACATGTGATGATGTCATCAACTGCTACCCCCTCTCACATGTGAGGCTCGTGTACCCACCCACATGTGATGATGTCTTCAACTGCTACCCCCTCTCACATGTGAGGCTCGTGCACCCACCCACATGTGATGATGTCATCAACTGCTACCCCCTCTCACATGCGAGGCTCGTGCACCCACCCACATGTGATGATGTCATCAACTGCTACCCCCTCTCACATGTGAGGCTCGTGCACCCACCCACATGTGATGATGTCTTCAACTGCTACCCCCTCTCACATGTGAGGCTCGTGCACCCACCCACATGTGATGATGTCTTCAACTGCTACCCCCTCTCACATGCGAGGCTCGTGCACCCACCCACATGTGATGATGTCTTCAACTGCTACCCCCTCTCACATGTGAGGCTCGTGCACCCACCCACATGTGATGATGTCTTCAACTGCTACCCCCTCTCACATGTGAGGCTCGTGCACCCACCCACATGTGATGATGTCTTCAACTGCTACCCCCTCTCACATGCGAGGCTCGTGCACCCACCCACATGTGATGATGTCTTCAACTGCTACCCCCTCTCACATGCGAGGCTCGTGCACCCACCCACATGTGATGATGTCTTCAACTGCTACCCCCTCTCACATGTGAGGCTCGTGCACCCACCCACATGTGATGATGTCTTCAACTGCTACCCCCTCTCACATGCGAGGCTCGTGCACCCACCCACATGTGATGATGTCTTCAACTGCTACCCCCTCTCACATGCGAGGCTCGTGCACCCACCCACATGTGATGATGTCTTCAACTGCTACCCCCTCTCACATGCGAGGCTCGTGCACCCACCCACATGTGATGATGTCTTCAACTGCTACCCCCTCTCACATGCGAGGCTCGTGCACCCACCCACATGTGATGATGTCTTCAACTGCTACCCCCTCTCACATGCGAGGCTCGTGCACCCACCCACATGTGATGTCTTCAACTGCTACCCCCTCTCACATGCGAGGCTCGTGCACCCACCCACATGTGATGTCTTCAACTGCTACCCCCTCTCACATGTGAGGCTCGTGCACCCACCCACATGTGATGATGTCTTCAACTGCTACCCCCTCTCACATGTGAGGCTCGTGCACCCACCCACATGTGATGATGTCTTCAACTGCTACCCCCTCTCACATGTGAGGCTCGTGCACCCACCCACATGTGATGATGTCTTCAACTGCTACCCCCTCTCACATGTGAGGCTCGTGCACCCACCCACATGTGATGATGTCTTCAACTGCTACCCCCTCTCACATGCGAGGCTCGTGCACCCACCCACATGTGATGATGTCTTCAACTGCTACCCCCTCTCACATGTGAGGCTCGTGCACCCACCCACATGTGATGATGTCTTCAACTGCTACCCCCTCTCACATGTGAGGCTCGTGCACCCACCCACATGTGATGATGTCTTCAACTGCTACCCCCTCTCACATGTGAGGCTCGTGCACCCACCCACATGTGATGATGTCTTCAACTGCTACCCCCTCTCACATGCGAGGCTCGTGCACCCACCCACATGTGATGATGTCTTCAACTGCTACCCCCTCTCACATGTGAGGCTCGTGCACCCACATGTGATGATGTCTTCAACTGCTACCCCCTCTCACATGTGAGGGTCGTGCACCCACATGTGATGATGTCTTCAACTGCTACCCCCTCTCACATGTGAGGCTCGTGCACCCACCCACATGTGATGATGTCTTCAACTGCTACCCCCTCTCACATGCGAGGCTCGTGCACCCACCCACATGTGATGATGTCTTCAACTGCTACCCCCTCTCACATGCGAGGCTCGTGCACCCACCCACATGTGATGATGTCTTCAACTGCTACCCCCTCTCACATGTGAGGCTCGTGCACCCACATGTGATGATGTCTTCAACTGCTACCCCCTCTCACATGTGAGGGTCGTGCACCCACATGTGATGATGTCTTCAACTGCTACCCCCTCTCACATGTGAGGCTCGTGCACCCACCCACATGTGATGATGTCTTCAACTGCTACCCCCTCTCACATGCGAGGCTCGTGCACCCACCCACATGTGATGATGTCTTCAACTGCTACCCCCTCTCACATGTGAGGCTCGTGCACCCACCCACATGTGATGATGTCTTCAACTGCTACCCCCTCTCACATGCGAGGCTCGTGCACCCACCCACATGTGATGTCTTCAACTGCTACCCCCTCTCACATGCGAGGCTCGTGTACCCACCCACATGTGATGTCTTCAACTGCTACCCCCTCTCACATGCGAGGCTCGTGCACCCACCCACATGTGATGATGTCTTCAACTGCTACCCCCTCTCACATGCGAGGCTCGTGCACCCACCCACATGTGATGATGTCTTCAACTGCTACCCCCTCTCACATGCGAGACTCGTGTACCCACCCACATGTGATGTCTTCAACTGCTACCCCCTCTCACATGCGAGGCTCGTGCACCCACCCACATGTCATGATGTACCCCCTCTCACATGCGAGGCTCGTGCACCCACCCACATGTGATGATATCTTCAACTGCTACCCCTCTCACATGCGAGGCTCGTGCACCCACCCACATGTGATGATGTCTTCAACTGCTACCCCCTCTCACATGCGAGGCTCGTGCACCCACCCACATGTGATGATATCTTCAACTGCTACCCCCCTCTCACATGCGAGGCTCGTGCACCCACCCACATGTGATGATGTCTTCAACTGCTACCCCCTCTCACATGCGAGGCTCGTGCACCCACCCACATGTGATGATGTCTTCAACTGCTACCCCCTCTCACATGCGAGACTCGTGTACCCACCCACATGTGATGATGTCTTCAACTGCTACCCCCTCTCACATGCGAGGCTCGTGCACCCACCCACATGTGATGATGTCTTCAACTGCTACCCCCTCTCACATGCGAGGCTCGTGCACCCACCCACATGTGATGATGTCTTCAACTGCTACCCCCTCTCACATGCGAGGCTCGTGCACCCACCCACATGTGTTGAGATCTTCAACTGCTACCCCCTCTCACATGCGAGGCTCGTGCACCCACCCACATGTGATGATGTCTTCAACTGCTACCCCCTCTCACATGCGAGGCTCGTGCACCCACCCACATGTGATGATGTCTTCAACTGCTACCCCCTCTCACATGTGAGGCTCGTGCACCCACCCACATGTGATGATGTCTTCAACTGCTACCCCCTCTCACATGCGAGGCTCGTGCACCCACCCACATGTGATGATGTCTTCAACTGCTACCCCCTCTCACATGCGAGGCTCGTGCACCCACCCACATGTGATGATGTCTTCAACTGCTACCCCCTCTCACATGCGAGGCTCGTGCACCCACCACCATGTGATGAAACACTTGAAAAATAAACTCTAGCAGGTAACAACATCTCGCCCAACGATGTTCGTATGAGAGAAACATCAGAGATGTTTCCTAGTTGGTCCGAGGACTGTGCAGCTGCTCGTGTTTCCAGTCTCGTTATTTACGATTCCATGACTCACTAGTAAAGACACAAGACCGGTTATATAAACTCCTGTACTGACAACGTTTCGCCCAAACAGTGAGCGCTATGAACTCATAACAGACCACTGGTGACTTGATGGAAATAAATGGTATAAAATACCGACACAATGGAAATATAAACACATAAGCAGTATAATATGATCCTTTATTGACAACGTTTCGCCCACACAGAGGGCTTTATCAAGTCACAAACAGATCTACCTTCCACCCAGGTAGATCTGTTTGTGACTTGAAAAAGCCAACTGTGTGGGCGAAATGTTGTCAATAAAGGATCACATTATACTGCTTACGTGTTTATATTTCCATTGTTGACTTGATAAAGCTTAATCTGCGAGCGTAACGTCAGTAAAGGATTCCATACAGCTTTACTCGTAAGCAATGTGTAGACAGTGTAAGTCCCCTGACAGTGTCGTAGACAGTGTAAGTCCCATCACAGTGTTGTAGACAGTGTAAGTCCCATCACAGTGTTGTAGACAGTGTAAGTCCCATCACAGTGTTGTAGACAGTGTAAGTCCCATCACAGTGTTGTAGACAGTGTAAGTCCCATCACAGTGTTGTAGACAGTGTAAGTCCCCTGACAGTGTTGTAGACAGTGTAAGTCCCCTGACAGTGTTGTAGACAGTGTAAGTCCCCTGACAGTGTTGTAGACAGTGTAAGTCCCCTGACAGTGTTGTAGACAGTGTAAGTCCCCTGACAGTGTTGTAGACAGTGTAAGTCCCCTGACAGTGTTGTAGACAGTGTAAGTCCCCTGACAGTGTTGTAGACAGTGTAAGTCCCCTGACAGTGTTGTAGACAGTGTAATTCCCCTGACAGTGTTGTAGACAGTGTAAGTCCCCTGACAGTGTTGTAGACAGTGTAAGTCCCCTGACAGTGTTGTAGACAGTGTAAGTCCCCTGACAGTGTTGTAGACAGTGTAAGTCCCCTGACAGTGTTGTAGACAGTGTAAGTCCCCTGACAGTGTTGTAGACAGTGTAAGTCACCTGACAGTGTTGTAGACAGTGTAAGTCCCCTGACAGTGTTGTAGACAGTGTAAGTCCCTGACAGTGTTGTAGACAGTGTAAGTCCCCTGACAGTGCTGTAGACAGTGTAAGTCCCCTGACAGTGTTGTAGACAGTGTAAGTCCCATCACAGTGTTGTAGACAGTGTAAGTCCCCTGACAGTGTTGTAGACAGTGTAAGTCCCATCACAGTGTTGTACACAGTGTAAGTCCCCTGACAGTGTTGTAGACAGTGTAATTCCCCTGACAGTGTTGTAGACAGTGTAAGTCCCCTGACAGTGTTGTAGACAGTGTAATTCCCCTGACAGTGCTGTAGACAGTGTAAGTCCCCTGACAGTGTTGTAGACAGTGTAAGTCCCCTGACAGTGTTGTAGACAGTGTAAATCCCCTGACAGTGTTGTAGACAGTGTAAGTCCCCTGACAGTGTTGTAGACAGTGTAAGTTCCCTGACAGTGTTGTAGACAGTGTAAGTCCCCTGACAGTATTGTAGACAGTGTAAGTCCCCTGACAGTGTTGTAGACAGTGTAAGTCCCCTGACAGTGCTGTAGACAGTGTAAGTCCCCTGACAGTGTTGTAGACAGTGTAAGTCCCCTGACAGTGTTGTAGACAGTAAGTCCCCTGACAGAGTTGTAGTAAGTGTAAGTCCCCTGACAGTGTTGTAGACAGTGTAAGTCCCATCACAGTGCTAAAGATAGTGTAAGTCCCCTGACAGTGTTATAGACAGTGTAAGTCCCCTGACAGTGTTGTAGACAGTGTAAGTCCCCTGACAGTGTTGTAGACAGTGTAAGTCCCATCACAGTGCTAAAGATAGTGTAAGTCCCGCCACAGTGTTGTAGAGAGTGTAAGTCTCATGACAGTGCTGTAAATAGTGTAAGACCCATAACAGTGCTGTAGACCATGTAAGTACCATAACAGTGCTGTAGACAATGTAAGTACCATAACAGTGCTGTAGACAATGTAAGTACCATAACAGTGCTGTAGACAATGTAAGTACCATAACAGTGCTGCAGACCATGTAAGTACCATAACAGTGCTGTAGACAATGTAAGTACCATAACAGTGCTGTAGACCATGTAAGTACCATAACAGTGCTGCAGACCATGTAAGTACCATAACAGTGCTGCAGACCATGTAAGTACCATAACAGTGCTGTAGACAATGTAAGTACCATAACAGTGCTGCAGACCATGTAAGTACCATAACAGTGCTGTAGACAATGTAAGTACCATAACAGTGCTGCAGACCATGTAAGTACCATAACAGTGCTGTAGACAATGTAAGTACCATAACAGTGCTGTAGACAATGTAAGTACCATAACAGTGCTGCAGACCATGTAAGTACCATAACAGTGCTGTAGACAATGTAAGTACCATAACAGTGCTGCAGACCATGTAAGTACCATAACAGTGCTGTAGACAATGTAAGTACCATAACAGTGCTGTAGACAATGTAAGTACCATAACAGTGCTGTAGACAATGTAAGTACCATAACAGTGCTGTAGACAATGTAAGTACCATAACAGTGCTGTAGACAATGTAAGTACCATAACAGTGCTGTAGACCATGTAAGTACCATAACAGTGCTGTAGACAATGTAAGTACCATAACAGTGCTGTAGACCATGTAAGTACCATAACAGTGCTGTAGACAATGTAAGTACCATAACAGTGCTGTAGACCATGTAAGTACCATGTACAGTGCTGTAGACCATGTAAGTACCATAACAGTGCTGTAGACAATGTAAGTACCATAACAGTGCTGTAGACCATGTAAGTACCATAACAGTGCTGCAGACCATGTAGACAATGTAAGTACCATAACAGTGCTGTAGACAATGTAAGTACCATAACAGTGCTGCAGACCATGTAAGTACCATAACAGTGCTGTAGACAAGTACCATAACAGTGCTGTAGACAATGTAAGTACCATAACAGTGCTGTAACAGTGCTGTAGACAATGTACCATAACAGTGCTGTAGACAATGTAAGTACCATAACAGTGCTGTAGACAATGTAAGTACCATGTAGACCATGTACCATAACAGTGCTGTAGACAATGTAAGTACCATAACAGTGCTGTAGACAGTAAGTACCATAACAGTGCTGTAGACAATGTAAGTACATGTAAGTACCATAACAGTGCTGTAGACAATGTAAGTACCATAACAGTACCATAACAGTGCTGTAGACAATGTAAGTACCATAACAGTGCTGCAGACCATGTAAGTACCATAACAGTGCTGTAGACAATGTAAGTACCATAACAGTGCTGTAGACAATGTAAGTACCATAACAGTGCTGTAGACAATACCATAACAGTGCTGTAACAATGTACCATAACAGTGCTGCAGACCATGTAAGTACCATAACAGTGCTGTAGACAATGTAAGTACCATAACAGTGCTGCAGACCATGTAAGTACCATAACAGTGCTGTAGACAATGTAAGTACCATAACAGTGCTGTAGACAATGTAAGTACCATAACAGTGCTGCAGACCATGTAAGTACCATAACAGTGCTGTAGACAATGTAAGTACCATAACAGTGCTGTAGACAATGTAAGTACCATAACAGTGCTGTAGACCATGCAAGTACCATAACAGTGCTGTAGACCATGTAAGTCCAATGACAGTGCTGTAGGCAGTGTAACTGCCATCACAGTGCTGTAGACAGTGTAAGTCCCTGTAGACAGTGTAAGTCCGCTGACAGTGCTGTAGATAGTGTAAGTCCCTGTAGACAGTAAGTCCCACGACAGTGCTGTAGACAGTGTAATTGCCATCACAGGGCTGTAGACAGTGTAATTGCCCTCACAGGGCTGTAGACAGTGTAAGTCCCATGACAGTGCAGTAGATAGTGTAAGTCTCATAACAGTGCTGTAGATAGTGTAAGTCCCATGACAGTGCTGTAGACAGTGTAGCTGCCATCACAGGGCTGTAGACAGTGTAAGTCCCATGACAGCGCCGCCGATAGTGTCACAGAGAGTAACCGTGTATAACTTTAATGTCACCATAAAATAGTTGTAATATTATGTGGCAGACAGTGGAAGGTAAGTTACAAGGGCAGAGAAGCTACACACGAGAAAGAAGTCAAGATACTGGTATGATGTGGGTGACTATCTGGAGCGCGCCATGCGGCCGTTATTGAAACTATCAGTGTTTGTTACTTTGGTTACGGAAAACTAAAGAAACATTAAGGGAAAGTCTGCTTACATGTAATATTGCACGACAATATTACATGTAAGCAGCAGTTAGGCGAGGTTAGGGAAAGACTGCTTAAAACTGGGACAGATACCGAGATTAGGATCGCCCAGGTCGGGGATGATTCCTCAGTCATTGTGGTGTCCAGGTCGGGGATGACACCTCACTGTGATGTCCAGGTCGGGGATGACACCTCACTGTGATGTCCAGGTCGGGGATGACACCTCACTGTGATGTCCAAGTCAGGGATGACACCTCACTCATTGTGATGCCCAGGTCAGGGATGACACCTCCTGCATAAGGCTGGTCAGGCTCTACTCACACACTCCTGCAGGAGGCTGGTAAGGCTCTACTCAAACTCCTGCAGGAGGCTGGTCAGGCTCTACTCACACTCCTGCAGGAGGCTGGTCAGGCTCTACTCACACACACACACACACACACACACACACACACACACACACACACACACACACACACACACACTCCTGGAGGAGGCTGGTCAGGCTCTACTCACACACACACACACACACACTCCTGCAGGAGGCTGGTCAGGCTCTACTCACACACACACTCCTGCAGGAGGCTGGTCAGGCTCTACTTACACACTCCTGCAGGAGGCTCGTGAGGCTCTACTCACGCACACACTCCTGCAGGAGGCTGGTCAGGCTCTACTCACACACACACTCCTGCAGGAGGCTGGTCAGGCTCTACTCACACACACACTCCTGCAGGAGGCTGGTCAGGCTCTACTCACACACACACTCCTGCAGGAGGCATGTCAGGCTCTACTCACACACTCCTGCAGGAGGCTGGTCAGGCTCTACTCACACACACACACTCCTGCAGGAGGCTGGTCAGGCTCTACTCTCACACACACTCCTGCAGGAGGCTGGTCAGGCTCTACTCACGCACTCCTGCAGGAGGCTGGTCAGGCTCTACTCACACACACACACTCCTGCAGGAGGCTGGTCAGGCTCTACTCACGCACACACTCCTGCAGGAGGCTGGTCAGGCTCTACTCACACACACACACTCCTGCAGGAGGCTGGTCAGGCTCTACTCACACACACACACACTCCTGCAGGAGGCTGGTCAGGCTCTACTCACACACACACACTCCTGCAGGAGGCTGGTCAGGCTCTACTCACACACACACACACACACACACACACACACACTCCTGCAGGAGGCTGGTCAGGCTCTACTCACACACACACACACACACACACACACTTCTGCAGGAGGCTGGTCAGGCTCTACTCACACACACACACACACACACACACACACACTCCTGCAGGAGGCTGGTCAGGCTCTACTCACACACACACTCCTGCAGGAGGCTGGTCAGGCTCTACTTACACACTCCTGCAGGAGGCTCGTGAGGCTCTACTCACGCACACACTCCTGCAGGAGGCTGGTCAGGCTCTACTCACACACACACTCCTGCAGGAGGCTGGTCAGGCTCTACTCACACACACACTCCTGCAGGAGGCTGGTCAGGCTCTACTCACACACTCCTGCAGGAGGCTGGTCAGGCTCTACTCACACACTCCTGCAGGAGGCTGGTCAGGCTCTACTCACACACACACACTCCTGCAGGAGGCTGGTCAGGCTCTACTCTCACACACACTCCTGCAGGAGGCTGGTCAGGCTCTACTCACACACTCCTGCAGGAGGCTGGTCAGGCTCTACTCAAACACACACACTCCTGCAGGAGGCTGGTCAGGCTCTACTCACGCACACACTCCTGCAGGAGGCTGGTCAGGCTCTACTCACACACACACACTCCTGCAGGAGGCTGGTCAGGCTCTACTCACACACACACACACTCCTGCAGGAGGCTGGTCAGGCTCTACTCACACACACACACTCCTGCAGGAGGCTGGTCAGGCTCTACTCACAGAGACACTCCTGCAGGAGGCTGGTCAGGCTCTACTCACACACACACTCCTGCAGGAGGCTGGTCAGGCTCTACTCTCACACACACTCCTGCAGGAGGCTGGTCAGGCTCTACTCACACACACACTCCTGCAGGAGGCTGGTCAGGCTCTACTCACACATACACTCCTGCAGGAGGCTGGTCAGGCTCTACTCACACCCACACACTCCTGCAGGAGGCTGGTCAGGCTCTACTCACACACTCCTGCAGGAGGCTGGTCAGGCTCTACTCACACACACACACTCCTGCAGGAGGCTGGTCAGGCTCTACTCTCACACACACTCCTGCAGGAGGCTGGTCAGGCTCTACTCACACACTCCTGCAGGAGGCTGGTCAGGCTCTACTCACACACACACACTCCTGCAGGAGGCTGGTCAGGCTCTACTCACGCACACACTCCTGCAGGAGGCTGGTCAGGCTCTACTCACACACACACACTCCTGCAGGAGGCTGGTCAGGCTCTACTCACACACACACACACTCCTGCAGGAGGCTGGTCAGGCTCTACTCACACACACACACTCCTGCAGGAGGCTGGTCAGGCTCTACTCACACATACACTCCTGCAGGAGGCTGGTCAGGCTCTACTCACACACACACTCCTGCAGGAGGCAGGTCAGGCTCTACTCTCACACACACTCCTGCAGGAGGCTGGTCAGGCTCTACTCACACACACACTCCTGCAGGAGGCTGGTCAGGCTCTACTCACACATACACTCCTGCAGGAGGCTGGTCAGGCTCTACTCACACACACACTCCTGCAGGAGGCTGGTCAGGCTCTACTCTCACACACACTCCTGCAGGAGGCTGGTCAGGCTCTACTCACACACACACTCCTGCAGGAGGCTGGTCAGGCTCTACTCACACACACACACACTCCTGCAGGAGGCTGGTCAGGCTCTACTCACACACACACTCCTGCAGGAGGCTGGTCAGGCTCTACTCACACACACACTCCTGCAGGAGGCTGGTCAGGCTCTACTCACACACACACACTCCTGCAGGAGGCTGGTCAGGCTCTACTCACACACACACACTCCTGCAGGAGGCTGGTCAGGCTCTACTCACACACACACTCCTGCAGGAGGCTGGGCAGGCTCTACTCACACACACACTCCTGCAGGAGGCTGGTCAGGCTCTACTCACACACACACTCCTGCAGGAGGCTGGTCAGGCTCTACTCACACACACACACTCCTGCAGGAGGCTGGGCAGGCTCTTCCTGATGAAGCACTCACAATATTCTTAAAGCCTCGCACATTCCTTGCTTGACTGCTCGACAGTTTGTTCCACTCATTCATAAGTCAAGATAAGATTTCGCTCGGATTTTTAACCCCGGAGGGTAAGCCACCCATGAAAACCCAAAAGAGTCAGTGCGTCATCGAGGACTGTCTGTCTTATTTCCAGTGGAATCCTCAATCTTGTCCCCCAGGATGCCACCCACACCAGTCGACTAACACCCAGGTACCTACGTGCAAGGTGAACAGGGCAACAGGTATAAGGAAACAAGTCCAATATTTTTGCCCCTGCCGGGAATCAAACCCGGACCCTCAGCGTGTGAAGAGAGAGCTTTGCCAGCCAGGCCACCGGGCCCCAGTAATATCGCCATCACTGTGGTACGACTTTGTTCCACAGACCCGTCAATGTTTTCGCCATTTCTCTATCACAGATTATAGAATCATGATAAATTCCCTTCCCCGATACTCCTGCACACAATCTTCCAGACAACCCCAGCAACTACAACAACTTGTGCCTCCACAACACTCAGAACTCACCGAGGGCTCCATATATCTTTTACGCCCAGTGTTCACATTCAGACGCTGGTCTTCAAGCACACAGTATCTTTACATATTTAACGCTGTGCTTCAAGCCCACACCCAGAGCACAGTCCGTGTAGACCTGGTAGAGAGGATCATTATACCAGTCTGACACAGCAACACATCAGTAACCTGGTAGAGAGGATCATTATACCAGTCTGACACAGCAACACATCAGTAACCTGGTAGAGAGGATCATTATACCAGTCTGACACAGCAACACATCAGTAACCTGGTAGAGAGGATCATTATACCAGTCTGACACAGCAACACATCAGTAACCTGGTAGAGAGGATCATTATACCAGTATGACACAGCAACACATCAGTAACCTGGTAGAGAGGATCATTATACCAGTATGACACAGCAACACATCAGTAACCTGGTAGAGAGGATCATTATACCAGTCTGACACAGCAACACATCAGTAACCTGGTAGAGAGGATCATTATACCAGTATGACACAGCAACACATCAGTAACCTGGTAGAGAGGATCATTATACCAGTATGACACAGCAACATATCAGTAACCTGGTAGAGAGGATCATTATACCAGTCTGACACAGCAACACATCAGTAACCTGGTAGAGAGGATCATTATACCAGTATGACACAGCAACACATCAGTAACCTGGTAGAGAGGATCATTATACCAGTATGACACAGCAACACATCAGTAACCTGGTAGAGAGGATCATTATACCAGTCTGACACAGCAACACATCAGTAACCTGGTAGAGAGGATCATTATACCAGTATGACACAGCAACACATCAGTAACCTGGTAGAGAGGATCATTATACCAGTCTGACACAGCAACACATCAGTAACCTGGTAGAGAGGATCATTATACCAGTCTGACACAGCAACACATCAGTAACCTGGTAGAGAGGATCATTATACCAGTCTGACACAGCAACACATCAGTAACCTGGTAGAGAGGATCATTATACCAGTCTGACACAGCAACACATCAGTAACCTGGTAGAGAGGATCATTATACCAGTCTGACACAGCAACACATCAGTAACCTGGTAGAGAGGATCATTATACCAGTATGACACAGCAACACATCAGTAACCTGGTAGAGAGGATCATTATACCAGTCTGACACAGCAACACATCAGTAACCTGGTAGAGAGGATCATTATACCAGTATGACACAGCAACACATCAGTAACCTGGTAGAGAGGATCATTATACCAGTATGACACAGCAACACATCGGTATCTTGGACATCTACAACTTTCTACGCAGCCACCAGGTGTGAGTGAGAAGAGTTGGATCAGAGAGGGACCCACTTAGCATGGGCCACCAGGCTTGCTGCTTCCCTCCTTTAACTTTTACGTTCTTGCTTCTACTGGTAGGCGCCACCTCCCGAGACGTTCTAGAGATTCCCCAGCCCCCCCCCCCCCACCAACCTCTGGCAGTATACAAGGCTCCAGTCTCAGTGTTCCAGACTATAGAGCTAAACGGTTCTCCAGGCTGAGGGACTGATCACCTCAAAAATTGCTGATCGTATCATATTTACCTTGCCACTACTTCTGTATCTGACTGAAGAAGCCTACCGTGTGGGCGAAACGTTTCAACATTAAAGATACAAAACTGCTGCACATAGGTCTTAATTTTCAACTTGTCAGGATTTTTTGCCATTTTCAACAGTTTTCCTGTAGTTTAGAGAAGCTTTCCTATAACCAGCGATTGTTGTGCAAGATATTCATTATAACCAGCGATTGTTGTGCAAGATATTCACTATAACCAGCGATTGTTGTGCAAGATATTCACTATAACCAGCGATTGTTGTGCAAGATATTCATTATAACCAGCGATTGTTGTGCAAGATATTCACTATAACCAGCGATTGTTGTGCAAGATATTCACTATGACCAGCGATTGTTGTGAAAGATATTCACTATAACCAGCAATTGTGCAAGATATTCACTATAACCAGCGATTGTTGTGCAAGATATTCACTATAACAAGCGATTGCTGTGCAAGATATTCACTAACCAGCGATTGATGTGCAAGATATTCACTATAACCAGCGATTGTTGTGCAAGATATTCACTATAACAAGCGATTGCTGTGCAAGATATTCACTATAACCAGCGATTGTTGTGCAAGATATTCACTATAACCAGCGATTGTTGTGCAAGATATTCACTATAACCAGCGATTGTTGTGCAAGATATTCACTATAACAAGCGATTGCTGTGCAATATATTCACTATAACCAGCGATTGTTGTGCAAGATATTCACTATAACCAGCGATTGTTGTGCAAGATATTCACTATAACCAGCGATTGCTGTGCAAGATATTCACTATAACCAGCGATTGTTGTGCAAGATATTCACTATAACCAGCGATTGTGCAAGATATTCACTATAACCAGCGATTGCTGTGCAAGATATTCATTATAACCAGCGATTGTTGTGCAAGATATTGACTATAACCAGCGATTGCTGTGCAAGATATTCACTATAACCAGCGATTGTTGTGCAAGATATTCACTATAACCAGCGATGGTTGTGCAAGATATTCACTATAACCAGCGATTGTTGTGCAAGATATTCACTAAAACCAGCGATTGTTGCGCATGATATTCACTATAACCAGCGATTGTTGTGCAAGATATTCACTATAACCAGCGATTGTTGTGCAAGATATTCACTATAACAAGCGATTGCTGTGCAAGATATTCACTATAACCAGCGATTGTTGTGCAAGATATTCACTATAACCAGCGATTGTTGTGCAAGATATTCACTGTAACCAGCGATTGCTGTGCAAGATATTCACTATAACCAGAGATTGTTGTGCAAGATATTCACTATAATCAGCGATTGTTGTGCAAGATATTGACTATAACAAGCGATTGCTGTGCAAGATATTCACTATAACCAGCGATTGTTGTGCAAGATATTCACTATAACCAGCGATTGTTGTGCAAGATATTCACTATAACCAGCGATTGTTGTGCAAGATATTCACTATAACCAGCGATTGTTGTGCAAGATATTCACTATAACCAGCGATTGTTGTGCAAGATATTCACTATAACCAGCGATTGTTGTGCAAAATATTCACTATAACCAGCGATTGTTGTGCAAGATATTCACTATAACCAGCGACTGTTGTGTAAGATATTCACTATAACCAGCGATTGTGCAAGATATTCACCATAACCAGCGATTGTTGTGCAAGATATTCACCATAACCAGCGATTGTTGTGCAAGATATTCACTAACAAGCGATTGCTGTGCAATATATTCACTATAACCAGCGATTGTTGTGCAAGATATTCACCATAACCAGCGATTGTTGTGCAAGATATTCACTAACAAGCGATTGCTGTGCAATATATTCACTATAACCAGCGATTGTTGTGCAAGATATTCACTATAACCAGCGATTGTTGTGCAAGATATTCACTATAACCAGCGATTGCTGTGCAAGATATTCACTATAACCAGCGATTGTTGTGCAAGATATTCACTATAACCAGCGATTGTGCACGATATTCACTATAACCAGCGATTGCTGTGCAAGATATTCATTATAACCAGCGATTGTTGTGCAAGATATAGACTATAACCAGCGATTGCTGTGCAAGATATTCACTATAACCAGCGACTGTTGTGCAAGATATTCACTATAACCAGCGATTGTTGTGCAAGATATTCACTAAAACCAGCGATTGTTGCGCAAGATATTCACTATAACCAGCGATTGTTGTGCAAGATATTCACTATAACCAGCGATTGTTGTGCAAGATATTCACTATAACAAGCGATTGCTGTGCAAGATATTCACTATAATCAGCGATTGTTGTGCAAGATATTGACTATAACAAGCGATTGCTGTGTAGGATATTCACTATAACCAGCGATTGTTGTGCAAGATATTCACTATAACCAGCGATTGTTGTGCAATATATTCACTGTAACCAGCGATTGCTGTACAAGATATTCACTATAACCAGCGATTGTTGTGCAAGATATTCACTGTAACCAGCGATTGTTGTGCAAGATATTCACTATAACCAGCGATTGTTGTGCAAGATATTCACTATAACCAGTGATTGTTGTGCAAGATATTCACTATAACCAGCGATTGTTGTGCAAGATATTTACTATAACCAGCGATTGTTGTGCAAGATATTCACTATAACCAGCGATTGTTGTGCAATATATTCACTGTAACCAGCGATTGCTGTACAAGATATTCACTATAACCAGCGATTGTTGTGCAAGATATTCACTATAACCAGCGATTGTTGTGCAAGATATTCACTATAACCAGCGATTGTTGTGCAAGATATTCACTATAACCAGCGATTGTTGTGCAAGATATTCACTATAACCAGCGATTGTTGTGCAAGATATTCACTATAACCAGCGATTGTTGTGCAAGATATTCACTATAACCAGCGATTGCTGTGCAAGATATTCACTATAACCAGCGATTGTTGTGCAAGATATTCACTATAACCAGCGATTGTTGTGCAAGATAATCACTATAACCAGCGATTGTTGTGCAAGATATTCACTATAACAAGCGATTGCTGTGCAAGATATTCACTATAACCAGCGATTGTTGTGCAAGATATTCACTAAAACCAGCGATTGTTCCGCAAGATATTCACTATAACCAGCGATTGTTGTGCAAGATATTCACTATAACCAGCAATTGTTGTGCAAGATATTCACTATAACCAGCGATTGTTGTGCAAGATATTCACTATAACCAGCGATTGTTGTGCAAGATATTCACTATAACCAGCGATTGTTGTGCAAGATATTGACTATAACCAGCGATTGCTGTACAAGATATTCACTATAACCAGCGATTGTTGCGCAAGATATTCACTATAACCAGCGATTGTTGTGCAAGATATTCACTATAACCAGCGATTGTTGTGCAAGATATTCACTATAACCAGAGATTGCTGTGCAAGATATTCACTATAACCAGCGATTGTTGTGCAAGATATTCACTATAACCAGCGATTGCTGCGCAAGATATTCACTATATCCAGCGATTGTTGCGCAAGATATTCACTTTAATCAGCGATTGTTGTGCAAGATATTCACTATAACCAGCGATTGTTGTGCAAGATATTCACTATAACCAGCGATTGCTGTGCAAGATATTCACTATAACCAGCGATTGTTGTGCAAGATATTCACTATAACCAGCGATTGCTGTGCAAGATATTCACTATATCCAGCGATTGTTGCGCAAGATATTCACTATAACCAGCGATTGTTGTGCAAGATATTCACTATAACCAGCGATTGTTGTGCAAGATATTCACTATAACCAGCGATTGCCTTGCAAGATATTCACTATAACCATCACACAGACACTGTCACCATCATCCCTCCATCACACAGACACTGTCACCATCCTCCCTCCATTACATAGATACTGTCACCATCCTCTCTCCACACAGATACTGTCACCATACTTGCTTCATCACACAGACACTGTCACCATCCGCCCTCCATCACACAGACACTGCCACCATCCTTCCTTCATCACACAGATACTGTCACCATCCTCCCTCCATCACACAGACACTGTCACCATCCTTCCTTCATCACACAGATACTGTCACCATCCTCCCTCCATCACACAGACACTGTCACCATCCTTCCTTCATGACACAGGCACTGTCACCATCATCTCTCCATCACATAGACACTGTCACCATCCTTCATCACACAGGCACTGTCACCATCATCTCTCCATCACATAGACACTGTCACCATCCATCCTTCATCACATAGACACTGTCACCATCCTTCCTTCATCACACAGATGCTGTCACCATCCTCCCTCCATCACACACTGTCACCATCCTTCCTTCATCACACAGATACTGTCACCATCCTTCCTTCATCACACAGATACTGTCACCATCCTCCCTCCATCACACAGACACTGTCACCATCCTTCCTTCATCACACAGACACTGTCACCATCCTCCCTCCATCACACAGATACTGTCACCATCCTTCCTTCATTACACACTGTCACCATCCGCCCTCCATCACACAGACACTGTCACCATCCTTCCTTCATCACACAGATACTGTCACCATCCTCCCTCCATCACACAGACACTGTCACCATCCTTCCTTCATCACACAGACACTGTCACCATCCTCCCTTCATCACACAGACACTGTCACCATCCTTCCTTCATCACACAGATACTGTCACCATCCTCCCTCCATCACACAGACACTGTCACCATCCTTCCTTCATCACACAGACACTGTCACCATCATCTCTCCATCACACAGATACTGCCACCATCCTACCTTCATCACACAGACACTGTCACCATCCTTCCTTCATGACACAGGCACTGTCACCATCATCTCTCCATCACATAGACACTGTCACCATCTTTCCTTCATCACACAGGCACTGTCACCATCATCTCTCCATCACATAGACACTGTCACTATCCATCCTTCATCACACAGACAGTCACCATCCTTCCTTCATCACACAGACACTGTCACCATCCTTCCTTCATCACACAGATGCTGTCACCATCCTTCCTTCATCACACAGATGCTGTCACCATCCTCCCTCCATCACACACTGTCACCATCCTTCCTTCATCACACAGATACTGTCACCATCCTCCCTCCATCACACAGACACTGTCACCATCCTTCCTTTATCACACAGACACTGTCACCATCCTCCCTTCATCACACAGATACTGTCACCATCCTCCCTCCATCACACAGACACTGTCACCATCCTTCCTTCATCACACAGACACTGTCACCATTATCTCTCCATCACACAGATACTGTCACCATCCTCCCTTCATCACACAGACACTGTCACCACCCTTCATCACACACTGTCACCATCCTTCCTTCATGACACAGGCACTCTCACCATCATCTCTCCATCACACAGACACTGTCACCATCCGCCCTCCATCACACAGACACTGTCACCATCCTTCTTTCATCACACAGGCACTGTCACCATCCTTCATCACATAGACACTGTCACCATCCATCCTTCATCACACAGACACTGTCACCATCCTTCATCACACAGACACTGTCACCATCCTTCCTTCATCACAGAGACACTGTCACCATCCTTCCTTCATCACACAGATGCTGTCACCATCCTCCCTCCATCACACAGACACTGTCACCATCCTTCCTTCATCACACAGACACTGTCACCATCATCTCTCCATCACACAGATACTGTCACCATCCTCCCTTCATCACACAGACACTGTCACCATCCTTCCTTCATGACACAGGCACTGTCACCATCATCTCTCCATCACATAGACACTGTCACCATCCCTCATTCATCACACAGACACTGTCACCATCCTTCCTTCATCACACAGGCACTGTCACCATCTCTCCATCATATAGACACTGTCACCATCCCTTCTCCATCACACAGATACTGTCACCATCATCTCTCCATCACACAGATACTGTCACCATCATCTCTCCATCACACAGATACTGTCACCATCATCTCTCCATCACACAGATACTGTCACCATCATCTCTCCATCACACAGATACTGTCACCATCATCTCTCCATCACACAGATACTGTCACCATCATCTCTCCATCACACAGATACTGTCACCATCATCTCTCCATCACACAGATACTGTCACCATCATCTCTCCATCACACAGATACTGTCACCATCATCTCTCCATCACACAGATACTGTCACCATCATCTCTCCATCACACAGATACTGTCACCATCATCTCTCCATCACACAGATACTGTCACCATCATCTCTCCATCACACAGATACTGTCACCATCATCTCTCCATCACACAGATACTGTCACCATCATCTCTCCATCACACAGATACTGTCACCATCATCTCTCCATCACACAGATACTGTCACCATCATCTCTCCATCACACAGATACTGTCACCATCATCTCTCCATCACACAGATACTGTCACCATCATCTCTCCATCACACAGATACTGTCACCATCATCTCTCCATCACACAGATACTGTCACCATCATCTCTCCATCACACAGATACTGTCACCATCATCTCTCCATCACACAGATACTGTCACCATCATCTCTCCATCACACAGATACTGTCACCATCATCTCTCCATCACACAGATACTGTCACCATCATCTCTCCATCACACAGATACTGTCACCATCATCTCTCCATCACACAGATACTGTCACCATTATCTCTCCATCACACAGACACTGTCACCATCATCTCTCCATCACACAGATACTGTCACCATCATCTCTCCATCACACAGATACTGTCACCATCATCTCTCCATCACACAGACACTGTCACCATCATCTCTCCATCACACAGATACTGTCACCATCATCTCTCCATCACCAACACAAAAAATCTAATTTGTCGTTTTTGCTTCTGTAAATATCTTTATCATTAAGAATATTTTGGAGTATTTCTTTCCGGTGTTTCTTTGCGTCTTGAGTCGTCTGATGTAACTAGAGTACAGCTAGAGTACACGTGTTCGTGCACATACGTAAGCAATAGCTTCGTAATGAATTTTGATACCATGGGTGTGCCTAAGTATCGGTGGTAGCTGCTAAAAATTTTGGTTTCATCCCATGAGCAGCTGGTATAACGCCTTGTACACTAGCACCACCAGGACACTACCACCACCACCACCACTACTACCAGTAAACCACTTCCTCCATGCTAGTACACCACCAACACTAAACCACTGCCTCCATCCTAGTACACCACCACCACCATCAACACCACTAAACCACTGCACCATGCTAGTATACCCCCTCCACCACTACCACTAAACCACTTCCTCCATGCTAGTACACCACCACCACCACTAAACCACTGCCTCCATGCAAGTACACCACCACCACCACTAAACCACTGCCTCCATGCAAGTAAACCACCACCACCACTAAACCACTGCCTCCATGTTACTACACCACCACCACCACCAATAAACCACTGTCCCCCATGCTACTACTACACCACCACCACTACTAAACCACTGCCCCCATACTACCACACCACCACCATCACTAAACCACTGCTCCCATGCTACCACACCATCACCACCACCACCACTAAACCACTGCCCCCATGCTGCTACACCACCACCACCACCACTAATCCACTGCCCCCCATGCTACTACAACACCACTACCACCACCACCACTAAACCACTGCCCCCCATGCCACTACACCACCACCACTAAACCACTGCCCCCCATGCCACTACACCACCACCACCACCAGTAAACCACTGCTCCCCATGCTACTACACCACCACCACCACTAAACCACTGTCCCCATGCCACTACACTACCACCACCACCACTAAACCACTGCTCCCCATGCTACTACACCACCACCACTAAACCACTGCCCCCCATGCCACTACACCACCACCACCACTAAACAACTGCTCCCCATGTTACTACACCACCACCACCACTAAACCACTGCCCCCATGCCACTACACCACCACCACCACCACTAAACCACTGCTCTCCATGCTACTACACCACCACCACCACTAAACCACTGCCCCCCATGCCACTACACCACCACCACCACCACTAAACCACTGCTCCCCATGCTACTATACCACCACCACCACTAAACCACTGCCCCCCCATGCCACTACACCACCACCACTAAACCACTGCTCCCCATGCCACTACACCACCACCACCACCACTAAACCACTGCTCCCCATCCTACTACACCATCACTAAACCAGTGACCAATGCCTCAATGCTAGTACACTACCACCAACATTAGAGCGACACTCACCACCACCAGAACACCATCACAAACATCCCTCCACCAACACACCCATCACCACCCCACCATCATCACCACCCCACCATCATCACCACCCCACCATCATCACCACATTACCACACACACTCACCATCCCACCACAAAGGAGAGGATATAATACTTCAATGTGTCACCTGCACGACTCCTCGAGACTTTCATTACCGTCTTCAGACATCCAGGGAATTATCTTTAATCCATATTTTCCTTCGGCATTTTTTTTGTATTACAAAAAAAAATTAAATTTTTTTCTTTACATTATGACGCCATTGGATAAAAAAGTCACACCACTTTACATAGATGTTTTAGGAATTTTGGATTTTCTAAATCAATTGTGTTTTGTAGCTGGAGGTTAATTAGGCAGGTGAGTGCCTCGTGAGGCAGTGACATCCTATACCGAAAGTGACATCATTGTGGTAGTGACATACAGAGAATGTGGCCCCCTACTGGGAGTGACACCCAGGGCAAGTAGTGGCAACCAGGGCTAGTAGTAGCACCCAGGGTAAGTAGTGGCACCCAGGGTAAGTAGTGGCACCCAGGGCTAGTAGTAGCACCCAGGGTAAGTAGTAGCACCCAGGGTAAGTAGTGGCACCCAGGGTAAGTAGTGGCACCCAGGGCGAGTAGTGGCACCTAGGGTAAGTAGTGGCACCCAGGGTAAGTAGTGGCACCCAGGGCTAGTAGTGACACCTAGGGTGAGTTGTGGCACCCAGCGCGGGTGGATCCCCTCCTTCCTGGGCACAAACTTCACCCCCACGTTCAGGAGACGCAGCGTCGTCGGGGCAGCAATAAAACACATCAATCAGACGCAGAAAATAATAAACTTTGTTATAAAAGCAGCGATCGTGACCCAAAAATGTGGAGGTAGTAACCAGAGTTTCCCCAAGACACAAGACTCGACTGGTTGAGGAAGTTCCTGGTGTCTTATAACTCCTTGACGCCGCACATCACATAAATTCTTCGGCTAAGTTAATCCAATAATTCCAAGTTTGTAAACTACGTCAGTCAATCGATTTTTTTTTCACTTATAGAGCTTAAAGTGAGAATCATTCTTTTCGAAAAATGTGTCAGTCTTTCAGACGAAGCAATTCGGAGTTATTCCAACATAAATGATACATAATTTGAAAAAAAAAAAAAAAAAAGTTTGAAAATGACCACCTACACAACCCTGTGAGAACATTCTTCTATGAAGGGTCCATCAGTGTTGGAAGTTTGAGTTCGATCTAAGGAACCTTTCTCAAGTTATCACACTGAAAACCCATTGTAAGAAATGGCTTCATAAAACTGGGAAAAGTCAACGGCCTTTCCCACCCGTGGAACCTTTTCCAAGTTGCAATTCGACACCGTTAAAAAATTGAAGCCGATCAGAAAAGCCATTCCATACTTATGAAAGACAATTTCAAAATAAAAATAAAATAATATCAGAGTCTATGACCGACTCTCAAAAAAAAAAAAGTACAATAAAATAGCATTACGAGTTAACCAAACTTTAGCAGTTTAAAAACACCGTCAAAACGTAAGTTTTCAACATTTTTCAGTTTTCTTTTCAACGTTATATTTTATTATCAGAGTTTTGTGGTGTAAGAAACTGGTATTAACACGTCTCTTAAGAGCTGGCAGATAAGGACACTCAGGGAGTGAAAAAATTGAATATTGGCTCCAAAACAATCCAATAATAATGCAAAGAATATTCTAAGTAAGATGCATCAGCGCTGAAAGTTTGAAACCAATCGGAAGAGACATTAACAAATTTTTGCATGAAAACTCGTATGTAAAATTTCCAAATATTTCCATTAATAATAGAAATTTGCCGCCACATAGCCCAAGATCAATGCAAAAGTTTATCTAGTTCATACACAAGTGTTTAGGGTTTGAAGCCGATCAGAAGATACATTCCCCAGTTATTGCACGAAATCGAACAATTCCAAATATATTAACTATTTTAGTAAAATAGTAAATTTGCACCTATACAGCTTAAACTTAAAGATATTACTCTTTTTCTAAGATGCAGCTGACATTAAAGCTTCAAGTTTGACAGGAATGTTGATAAATGGTTCAGAGAACTGGTAAGTTGATAAACTAGAGACCTGTACAACACTTGGGTATCTTTACTGTGGAAACGTTTCGCCACACAGTGGCTTCATCAGTCCTACATCAAGAAGAATGGTGAAGATGAGGAGTTTGAGGTAATCAGTCCCTCAGCCTGGAGTCGATTATATCGATTACTTCTTTATATAGGACTGATGAAGCCACTGTGTGGCGAAACGTTTCCTCTATAGAGATACCCAAGTGTTGTACATGTTTCTAATTTATCAAAATAAGAAGCCGTTTAGATGAGTCATACTCAGGTTATTTCACGAAAAATGTACACCTGTAAAAAAATGTACACCTGTAAAAAAATGTACACCTGTAAAAAATGTACACCTGTAAAAAATGTACACCTGTAAAAAATGTACACCTGTAAAAAATGTACACCTGTAAAAAAATGTACACCTGTAAAAAAATGTACACCTGTAAAAAAATGTACACCTGTAAAAAAATGTACACCTGTAAAAAATGTACACCTGTAAAAAATGTACACCTGTAAAAAATGTACATCTGTAAAAAAATGTACACCTGTAAAAAAATGTACACCTGTTAAAAAATGTACACCTGTAAAAAAATGTACACCTGTAAAAAATGTACACCTGTAAAAAATGTACACCTGTAAAAAATGTACACCTGTAAAAAATGTACACCTGTAAAAAATGTACACCTATAAAAATTTACACCTGTAAAAAATGTACACCTTTAAAAAATGTACACCTGTAAAAAAATGTACACCTGTAAAAAAATAAAATTGACAAATTGGCATGGAGACACTGCAGTAACACTGAACGTTCTCAGTACGATGCACCAACCTTGAAAAAGTTTGAAGCCGATTTGGTCAGTCGTCCCGAAATTATAAATGCAAACCTTAGAGGAAGAAAAAATTCTGACCACTACGTTTTTTGTTTAGCAAGATTTAATACATTAGCAGTGTACTGTTACCCTATTGTATATTACAGTTTCATAGTGGGAACGAAAGTTAACTGTTTCCACGTCATGTTCCATCGCTCAGGATGGGCTTGTGGCGCACGTCAGTTCTAACAATGTTATTTTCCCCTATAATTTACCTTGTCCATAATTACTATCGTATTTGCTTTGTCTGCTTTCGTAAGGTGAAGTCCAGAAAGCTCACACCTCTACAACACAACTGTCATCAAAGATTTGTTAAGTTATACCATGAATTAAGGAAAGATCCTGGACTTCACCTTACGAAAGCAAAGTAAATGCGATGGTAATTATGGACATGGTAAATTATAGGGGAATAATAAACATGATATTAGGAGACAGGGAAACTCAGGCGCCTCTTAATACACAGTGCTGAAGTGTGTCGGTCTTAGTTGGGAGACATGAGTTGGGACAATGAGGGTGTCGTCAAGTATTCCACTAAGGGTTCATCAGCTACGGCAGCTTCAAAGATTTCCTTCCAGCCGAGTTGGAATTACTGTGAGTTCTCTCTGCAGAATACCTAGGGAGTTCACGACATTCACACACACACACACACACACACACACACATACACACATACATACACACACACATACACACACACACACACACACACACACACACATTCACACACACACACACACACACACACACACACACACACACACACACACACACTAGAGAAAGTGCAAAGGTTTGCAACAAGACTGGTCCCAGAGTTAAGAGGTATGTCCTATGAGGAGAGGTTAAGGGAAATCAACCTGACGACACTGGAGGACAGGAGAGATAGGGGGGACATGATAACGACTTACAAAATACTGAGAGGAATTGACAAGGTGGACAAAGACAGGATGTTCCAGAGACTGGACACAGCAACAAGGGGACACAGTTGGAAGCTGAAGACACAGATGAATCAAAGGGATGTTAGGAAGTATTTCTTCAGCCACAGAGTAGTCAGGAAGTGGAATAGTTTGGGAAGCGATGTAGTGGAGGCAGGATCCATACATAGCTTTAAGCAGAGGTACGATAAAGCTCATGGTTCAGGGAGAGTGACCTAGTAGCGACCAGTGAAGAGGCGGGGCCAGGAGCTTGGACTCGACCCCTGCAACCTCAACTAGGTGAGTACAACTAGGTGAGTACACACACTATCCTTGCTTCAATCATCTAGATCGTACTAGACGAGCCTCTTACCAGGATATAGGTAAACAATCCCGGCACGACAACCTCGGTGTGAGCTCTGTATTCTGGTATCTGTCTTTCCTATGTACTCTCTTGTACTCTCTCTCTGCATTTCCTTGGGTGACTGTACCGGTATGATCCTTGTATATCCCCTCCCCTCCTCCCGCTAGTGTCAGTACTGGCAGACACTTCCGGTCATAATACTTAAACATTTAACTTCTACACTGAAGGTGCTGTATGAGAGACGTGTCAACCGACGCTTCATTCAATTCTATACCAG
Source organism: Cherax quadricarinatus (assembly GCF_038502225.1). Classification (NCBI taxonomy): domain Eukaryota; kingdom Metazoa; phylum Arthropoda; class Malacostraca; order Decapoda; family Parastacidae; genus Cherax; species Cherax quadricarinatus. The sequence continues at coordinate 77,992,285 of NC_091292.1, read as the reverse complement.
AAAATGAAGCAGCGGTTTCAGTAGAAATTTTCAAGTAGGGATGATGTTAACTTTCTGTTTTACCTGTTGTTTGTCTGTTGTTTACCTGTTGTCGAGGAAGGGATTCATAATCCTCGCATTCCGGTCCCAGACCAGCCCTCCTGGTTAATGGCAGTCACAGTGTTGGCGCTAATAGCATGCAACCCAACACAGGCACCACAGACTGGTTGATCAGGAACCGACTTAAAGAACTTACAAAATTCCCTGTTGAAGACAGAGGTCTGATAACAATTTCCCTTTACATACACACACACATATATTATTATTTTATTATTTTTATTGACACATCGACCGTCTCCCACCAAGGCAGGGTGGCTCGAAAAAGAAAAACTTTCATCATTCATCCCATCACTGTCTTGCCAGAGGCATGCTTACACTACAGTTATAAAACTGCAACATTAACACCCCTCCTTCAGAGTGCAGGCACTGTACTTCCCATCTCCAGGACTCAAGTCCGGCCTGCCGGTTTCCCTGAATCCCCTCATAAATGTTACCTTGCTTACACTCCAACAGCACTTCAAGTCCTAAAAACCATTTGCTTCCATTCGCTCCTATCTAACACGCTGGAAGTCCAAGCCCCTCGCCCACAAAACCTCCTTTACCCCCTCCCTCCAACCATTCCTAGGCCGACCCCCTACCCCCGCCTTCCCTCCACTACAGATTTATACACTGTCGAAGTCATTCTATTTGGTTCCAACCTCTCTACATGTCCAATCCCAATAACCCCTCCTCAGTCCTCTGGATAATAGTTTTGGTAATCCTACACGTCCTCCTAACCTCCAAACTACGGATTCTCTGCATTATATTCACACCATACATTGCCTTCTCCTTGTTGCAACATTCACAACCCATGCCTCACACCCATACACGAGCGTTGGTATAACTATACTCTTATACATTCCTCTCTTTGCTTTCATGAATAAAGTTTTTTGTCTCCACAGACTCCTCAGCGCACCACTAACCTTTTTTCGTTCGTCAATTCTATAATTCATCTCATCTTTTATAGACCCAGCTGCTGACACGTCCATTCCTAAATATCTGAACACATTCTCCTCCTCCATACTCTCTCCCTCCAATATATCAAATCTTCCGTTACCTAATTTTTTTATCCTCATCACCTTACTCTTTCTTATATTCACTTTTAATTTCCTTCTTTTACATATCCTACCAAACTCATCAACCAACAGAAAGGTATATAAGGACAAGATCACACCTCGCGGTCAACTTACAACACCTAACCTTATTATGATGCTGCAGGTAGTCAAGGACCAGTCAGACAACTTTTATTCTAGCCAAGCTTAAAGATTTTAACTTGTCTAATGTATCCAAATTTTATTAATTATAAATGAATTAAATTTGTATAATCCAAAAGCAATATTTAAAACTATTTTTTTATGAAACTTGATTCCGTTATTCCTCTCGAGCATGAACCTGCTTGATATAACTTTCTCGGCGCTTTGAAAATCAGCTGGATGGTTAAAATCTCTCACACGAGTAAACAGAGTATATATATATATATATATATATATATATATATATATATATATATATATATATATATATATATATATATATATATAATATAAAGGAAGGGTTTTGAAAAGTTTTTGACTTTCTGCAAGTGTTGAGTCATCTAGTGTGTTGGCTCCACACCTGCTCATCTCTGAGGGTATTTTGCACCTTCTGCTAAACCTTTTGTTATCACAGGGAGGAATTAGTGAGAAGATTTGGAAGTAATCTCTCCAGAAATTCCCAGGTATAAATTACGTAGTTTTCTCAGCACACCTGCCATGTTCAATGTGCTGTTTGTGTTTACATCCGGCAGCAGAGTTTTCCTTCTCTTTTTATGCTATCGTTGTGGATGACGCGAGAGAAGGTTTCTTTAAGAGTTCCTTCCCTGGTTTCTTTAAATGCCAAGAGGAAAGTCAGAAGGTCAATTCGTTAAAATCGAAGACGACGTTCACAACCGCCAATATCATTAACAAAGTGAGAGTGTGGTATGTGCAGATTCTACAAATGTAAAAGGCTTGAATAAACCTTTATCTTCCCCTCCTCCTCCTCCTCCTCCTCCTCCTTCTCCTCCTCTGTTCGACTGACATATTTAAGGTTAGTCGTGGAAGTGAGCCTCTGACAGTTTACATATTTGGGGTGAGATGCTTCTGACAGATAACACAAAATAATGTGTCTGTATAATTATGTGTCTGGTGGGGATCAGCTGTCCAGCTGGTATCAGCAGTCCAGCAGGTATCAGCTGTCCAGGAGGTAAGAGCTGGTATCAGCTGTCCAGCTGGAAGTTACGTTTCACATTTATCCAGCAAACTGAGCCCCTGAGTTCACTCAGTGTTTTCAACGATACAACTGCATGATGAACTCACACATTTCAATACTAAGCTGAAAGTAAAACAAAAATAAAATTACGTACTCACAAAAAAAGAAAATATCACAAGAATTGAAGATAAAGTGACAAGTTGCAGAGCAAGAATTTAGTGGGACAACTTTAGGCAGTGTAGAATGCAACTCAGTCTCAACAAAACCTTGGTATGCAACCTGTGTGTGTCTACACACTTGCTTTCAATACGCAGCTTCATCCATCACGAGAATTTATAATAAACAACGCCAGTTAAAACACATTAATAAAGACCTAATATTCAAAGACTCCATTAAAGTCTCCCAGAGGTCTCACAAGTCCCTCGTCCCGCAGGTCTAACAGGTCCCGTAGGTACCTCAAAAATGACTTACAACAAAGCCGAAGACGTAGGAGGAGACTTCGTCTGTGATCTTACAGTCAGAAACACTGGTCTAACAACTGTGATCTTACAGTCAGCAACACTGGTATTACAACTGTGACCTAGGTCAGCAACACTGGTATTACAACTGTGATCTCACAGTCAACAACACTGGTATTACAACTGTGACCTCACAGTCAGCAACACTGGTATTACAACTGTGACCTCACAGTCAGCAACACTGGCATTACAACTGTGACCTCACAGTCAGCAACACTGGCATTACAACTGTGACCTCACAGTCAGCAACACTGGCATTACAACTGTGACCTAACAGTCAGCAACACTGGCATTACAACTGTGACCTCACAGTCAGCAACACTGGCATTACAACTGTGACCTCACAGTCAGCAACACTGGCATTACAACTGTGACCTCACAGTCAGCAACACTGGCATTACAACTGTGACCTCACAATCAGCAACACTAGCATTACAACTGTGACCTCACAGTCAGCAACACTGGCATTACAACTGTGACCTCACAGTCAGCAACACTGGCATTACAACTGTGACCTCACAGTCAGCAACACTGGCATTACAACTGTGACCTCACAGTCAGCAACATTGGCATTACAACTGTGACCTCACAGTCAGCAACACTGGCATTACAACTGTGACCTCACAGTCAGCAACACTGGCATTACAACTGTGACCTCACAGTCAGCAACACTGGCATTACAACTATGACCTAACAGTCAGCAACACTGGCATTACAACTGTGACCTAACAGTCAGCAACACTGGCATTACAACTGTGACCTCACAGTCAGCAACACTGGCATTACAACTGTGACCTCACAGTCAGCAACACTGGCATTACAACTGTGACCTCACAGTCAGCAACACTGGCATTACAACTGTGACCTCACAGTCAGCAACACTGGCATAACAACTGTGACCTCACAGTCAGCAACACTGGCATTACAACTGTGACCTCACAATCAGCAACACTAGCATTACAACTGTGACCTCACAGTCAGCAACACTGGCATTACAACTGTGACCTCACAGTCAGCAACATTGGCATTACAACTGTGACCTCACAGTCAGCAACACTGGCATTACAACTGTGACCTCACAGTCAGCAACATTGGCATTACAACTGTGACCTCACAGTCAGCAACACTGGCATTACAACTGTGACCTCACAGTCAGCAACATTGGCATTACAACTGTGACCTCACAGTCAGCAACACTGGCATTACAACTGTGACCTCACAGTCAGCAACATTGGCATTACAACTGTGACCTCACAGTCAGCAACACTGGCATTACAACTGTGACCTCACAGTCAGCAACACTGGCATTACAACTGTGACCTCACAGTCAGCAACACTGGCATTACAACTGTGACCTCACAGTCAGCAACACTGGCATTACAACTGTGACCTCACAGTCAGCAACACTGGCATTACAACTGTGACCTCACAGTCAGCAACACTGGCATTACAACTGTGACCTCACAGTCAGCAACACTGGCATAACAACTGTGACCTCACAGTCAGCAACACTGGCATTACAACTGTGACCTCACAATCAGCAACACTAGCATTACAACTGTGACCTCACAGTCAGCAACACTGGCATTACAACTGTGACCTCACAGTCAGCAACATTGGCATTACAACTGTGACCTCACAGTCAGCAACACTGGCATTACAACTGTGACCTCACAGTCAGCAACATTGGCATTACAACTGTGACCTCACAGTCAGCAACACTGGCATTACAACTGTGACCTCACAGTCAGCAACATTGGCATTACAACTGTGACCTCACAGTCAGCAACACTGGCATTACAACTGTGACCTCACAGTCAGCAACATTGGCATTACAACTGTGACCTCACAGTCAGCAACACTGGCATTACAACTGTGACCTCACAGTCAGCAACACTGGCATTACAACTGTGACCTCACAGTCAGCAACACTGGCATTACAACTGTGACCTCACAGTCAGCAACACTGGCATTACAACTGTGACCTCACAGTCAGCAACACTGGCATTACAACTGTGACCTCACAGTCAGCAACACTGGCATTACAACTGTGACCTCACAGTCAGCAACACTGGCATTACAACTGTGACCTCACAGTCAGCAACACTGGCATTACAACTGTGACCTCACAGTCAGCAACACTGGCATTACAACTGTGACCTCACAGTCAGCAACACTGGCATTACAACTGTGACCTCACAGTCAGCAACACAGTGTTCAACTAGAGTGTCTGGAGGTGAGTGTTGCAACATATTTCCTGGTTGTTTTGTGGAATTTTTATATTTTGCGTGTGTAACATTATTATTCACTTTAACTAATTTATGTTGTTTATCATCGTAAGTGGTGAGTAAAGTTTGTTACTGTATCTCACATTCAGCTACTCATTCACTCACATTCATTCATTCATTCACATATTTAAGTATTTCAGTTATTCACTTAGTAATAGGTATTTCAGTTATTCACTCAGTCACAGGTATTTCAGTTATTCACTCAGTCACAGGTATTTCAGTTATTCACTCAGTCACAGGTATTTCAGTTATTCACTCAGTCACAGGTATTTCAGTTATTCACTCAGTCACAGGTATTTCAGTTATTCACTGTCACAGGTATTTCAGTTATTCACTATCACAGGTATTTCAGTTATTCAGTCACAGGTATTTCAGTTATTCACTGTCACAGGTATTTCAGTTAATAACTCAGTCATTTATTCACTCACACAGCGAGTTAAAAAAAATGCTAAACAATAATTAAATACTATTCGAGAAACATAACTAATCTCTGACCTCTGATCTCCTTCATTCCCTGACCTCTGACCTTTGACTTCTCCCGTGAACACTCGACTAGCCACGTTATATCTGAGAGCACTAAGCTGTAATGTGTTTTTCTCTCTCTCTTTCTCTCTCTCTCTCTTACACAGGGTTTTACAAGATTAGGTTAAGGTTCCTAGCTTTATTTACAAGCTAAGAGCTGTTTCTTACATCAGCTCATTTGAAAGTCTTGTTGTTGTTATGAGACATACAAATATGGAACAGGATGAAGTTTGGAACATGTGTGGACCATCAACTTCATTTGGTCAACCGACTTTATAAGGTTGATGTCGTTATGCTGTACGAACACGTTCTAGACTCTAGTCATACTAGGAATAAATAATCTCAAATGAAGTGATGTTCTGGAGAAGAGTACAGTCTCTCTCTCTCTCTCTCTCTCTCTCTCTCTATCTGTCTCACTCTCTCTCTCTCATACACACACACACACACACACACACACACACCTGTTTTCACCTCCAGTGAATTAAGATAGAAATTTAAAATGGTCAGTCTCTAGCACTAGTGACAATACAGAGTGGAGAAAAGAAGAGAGACACATAAAAACAGACTTTATAAGAGGAGACAATGGAGGGATGAGAGACTATTCCACAAGTAATCCAGTGGGAGGGTGAACTAAAGCGTGAGAGAACCCAGGAGATGAGAGGGGGGTCTCGCCAGAAAGTGTTAGGCCACAGCGAAGTTCATACCATCAACGTTGGTGGGAAAGAGGATCCCAGGTGATCGAAATATACGGACTCATTAATTTTCCGAGTTTCAGCCTCCATGTTGGTTATTACTGAGCACTGACGGGAGAGATGAATATCGAGAGATTCCTTGATTCAATCACAGCTCCAGAGAACCCAAAAAGAGCAAAAGAACATGTGAAAAGTAAATACAATATACAGAAGATAACAGACAACAGATAAGTAAACAGAGCGACAGTTCCAGAATGGCACAGCAGAAATAAAACACACTGCACAGCCATGGGAAAAGAAAGACGGCTGTTAAAGATCAAGTAATAAGGCTTACGAAGGAATATACACAGAAGACGAGAGAAGTATGGAAGAAATTAAGCAAAAGATATAAGGAGGTTTTCACTGAGAGGGATGGTGTCAAGAATCAGAGATGAGAGGGCGAACAAAAAAAACTGGATGCAGTTTATATACCATGAGAGGAAACAATGATGCTACAAAAAGAGTTGGGCACATTCAAAGTCATGAGGCCAGACAACTCATCATGAGTACTGAGAGCAGCAGCACAAGAACTGTGTGTAGCTATAGCACAGATTTATAATATTTCATTACAGACTGGAGAACTACCAGACACCTGGAAAACCCGCAACTGTGATCCCAATATACGAGCAAAAGGGGAAGAAACAGAGAAGAAGCACTGAACTATATACTCTCGAAAGGATTGGAAAAAAAGTAATCAGGAAAAAGTTTTCTGGAGAGCCTGCGAGAAGAGACTTTGTTAAAAAAAAGTAACATAGCTTAGGTGAGTGAGGCAAGTAAGACCTGACTCATTAGTCTAAAAAGAAAGGAAGACTTGGATGGGTCGACTGATTATTCTTGGAGTGGAGGAAAGAGCTTGGCGGTGTACCCCCACCAGAGATTGATTCATCAGTTAAAAGTAATAATAATAATAATAATAATAATAATAATAATAATAATAATAATAATAATAATCTTTATTTCTACAAGTACATGATACAACTTATACAGACCATAGCTGACATCAGTCTGCATAACCACAAAGTCCCTGGTTATGCAGAGCATTTCTGGCAACTTAGGTAATTTTGTCCCCAGGATGCGATCCACACCAGTCGACTAACACCCACGTACCTATTTACTGCTAGGGGAAAAAGGACTTCAGGTGTCTTAAAGAAACACACCCAATATAGTTCGATCCACCTGTACCGGGGATCGAACCGCTATACTGAATCAAAGAATACCTAACAAAGAAAACAAAGAATGGTGGTAAGGGAAGATGTTTCAGGATGGTTAGGTGTAATGAATGGGGTTCCCCAAAGATCAGTATTAGGATCCTGACTATTCTTAATACACGTCAATGACCTGCCAGAGAGAAATAAACCTGATGTACCGTTATTTGCCGATGACGATAAACTAATGACAAGAATAAAATGGAACAGAGTAGAGGGAGAGGACGGGTTGAAAAGAGAAGGGAATAATAGGGCAGGAGATCGTGGGATAGATAGAGGAAGGGAAGAGGAAAGAGAAAATATCTAAATGAAGAAATGAAGGGAGAACCTCGGAAATGGAATGGAAAAAGGGCAGAGGAAATGCAGTTTGGGGAAAATAATGGACGGGGAGGAAGGTAGATGAGGTGGAATGGAGGGTGGACAGGGAAGATAGAAGAGGTGGAATGGAGGGTGGACAGGGAAGGTTGATGAGGTGGAATGGAGAGTGGACAGGGAAGGTTGACGAGGTGGAATGGAGGGTGGACAGGGAAGGTTGATGAGGTGGAATGGAGGGTGGACAGGGAAGATAGAAGAGGTGGAATGGAGGGTGGACAGGGAAGATAGAAGAGGTGGAATGGAGGGTGGACTGGGAAGGTTGATGAGGTGGAATGGAGAGTGGACAGGGAAGGTTGACGAGGTGGAATGGAGGGTGGACAGGGAAGGTTGATGAGGTGGAATGGAGGGTGGACAGGGAAGGTTGATGAGGTGGAATGGAGGGTGGACAGGGAAGATTGATGAGGTGGAATGGAGAGTGGACAGGGAAGGTTGACGAGGTGGAATGGAGGGTCGACAGGGAAGGTTGATGAGGTGGAATGGAGGGTGGACAGGGAAGGTTGACGAGGTGGAATGGAGGGTGGACAGGGAAGGTTGATGAGGTGGAATGGAGGGTGGACAGGGAAGGTTGATGAGGTGGAATGGAGGGTGGACAGGGAAGATTGATGAGGTGGAATGGAGAGTGGACAGGGAAGGTTGACGAGGTGGAATGGAGGGTGGACAGGGAAGGTTGATGAGGTGGAATGGAGGGTGGACAGGGAAGGTTGCTGAGGTGGAATGGAGGGTGGACAGGGAAGGTTGATGAGGTGGAATGGAGGGTGGACAGGGAAGGTTGCTGAGGTGGAATGGAGGGTGGACAGGGAAGGTTGCTGAGGTGGAATGGAGGGTGGACAGGGATAATGGAAGGCTTTTAGCTACTCACTTAGAGCTGGACAACGGTCAAGTGATGCACATGGTGTGTACTCACCTACATGTGACTCCCAGGCTCGAGTCTCAGCCCCTGGCCCCGCCTCTCAGCTTGCTAGACTCACTTCCTCCTAGCCTCGCAGGCCTTATCGTACTTGCTCTTAAAACTGTGTATGGAGCTTGCCTCCACCACTTCTTCACTAAGATTACTCCACTTTCCAATCACCCTGAGACTGAAGAAATACTTCTTGACATCTCTGTGGGTCATCAGCGTCTTTCAGCTATATCCGCGAGTTCCCTTTCTCTCTTCTCAAACAGCCTTTCCTTGCCTATCCTATCAATTTTCCCTCAGCATTTTGCATATTGTGATCATATCTCCCCCAGTTTTCCACCCTTTAGTATGGTCAGATTCGTTTCCATTAGCCTCTCCTTGTAGCTCGTACCTCTTAACTCAGGGACAAGTCTTGTTGCGTATTTCTGTACTTTCTCCAGTTTCTTAACATGCTTCCTCAAGTAGGTAGGTGCGTGTGTGCGTGTACTCACTTATATGTGGTTGCAGGGGTCGATTCATAGCTCCTATCCCCGCCTCTTCACTGGTCGATACTAAGTCACAATCTCCCTGCTCCATGAGCTTTATCATACCTCTTCTTAAAGTTACGTATGGAATTTACCTTCACTACTTCATTCTCCAGATTATTCCACTTCCTGACAACTCTAAGGCCAAAGAAATACTTCCTAACATCCTTATGACTCATCTGGGTTTTCAACTTCCAATTGTGGCCCCTTGTTCCTGTATCCCATCTCAAAAACATTCGAGCCCTGTCCACCTCGTCAATTCCTCTCGGTATTTAATACGTCGTTATCATGTCCCCCCTATCCCTTCTATCCTCTAGTGTCATCAGGTTGAGTTCCCGTAATCACTCCTCGTAAGACATACCCTTCAGTTCCGGGATTAATCTCGTTGCAAACCTTTGCATGTTCTCTAGTTACCTGACGTACTTAGCCAGGTGAGGGTTCCAAACTGGAGCTGCATACTCTAATATGGGTCTGACGTACACCGTGTACAGGGTCCGGAACGACTCCTTACTGAGATGTCAGAATCCTACAGCAGCAGTCAATTGTTTGATGTGCGCCTCAGATGTGCTCAGTATTATACACACTCCAAGATCCTTTTCCTTGACTGAGGTTTGTAATCTTTCGCCTCGTAGACTGTACTCTGTCTGCGGGCTTCTTTGCCCTTCCCCGATATTCATGACTTTGCACTTGGTGAGGTTGAACTCTAGGAACCAGTTGTTGGACCAGGCCTGCAGCCTGTCTAGATCCTTCTGTAGTCCTGCCTTATTCTCCTCCGACTAAATTCTACTCATTAATTTCACAATGTCTGCAAACGGGGACATTTGCGAGTCTGTTCCTTCCGTCATGTCATTCACATATACCAGAAACAGTACGGGTCCTAGGACTGACCCCTGTGGAACCCCGCTCGTCACAGGCACCCACTCTGACACCTCATCACGTACCATGACTCGCTGATGCCTTCCCGCCAGGTTTTCTCTGATCCACTGCAGTACCTTCCCTGTTATACCTGCCTGGTCCTCCAGCTTTTGCACTAGTCTCTTGTGTGGAACTATGTCAAACGCCTTCTTACAGCCCAAGAAAACGCAATCTACCCATCCCTCTCTCTCTCTTGTTTTACTGCTGTCACCTTGTCACAGAACTCTAGTGAGATACACAAATAACCCGCACATAAAAGACAGAAGCTTACGATGACGTTTCGGTCCGACTTGGACTGTTTGTCAATGGTCCAAGTCGGACCGAAACGTCGTCGTAAGCATGTGCGGGTTATTTGTGTATCGTCTCACGTGTGGTTTGTGACACGGGATTTCCCGTCTCTGAATCCGTGCTAGTTGTCGCTGATAAACTCATTCCTTTCTAGATGGTCTATCACTCTTCTCCTGATAATCTTCTCCATGACTTTGCATATATTTCAGTGATCCTGGTCTATAGTTTAATGCTGCGTGTCTGTCTCTTTTTTTTTAAAAATTGGGACTACATTTGCTGTCTTCCATACCCCAGGTAGTCGCCCTGGTTCGATACAAATGTTGAAGACTGTTGTTAGTGGTACACAGAGCGCCTCTGCTCCCTCTCTCAGGACCCAGTGAGAGGTGTTATCCGGCCCCATCGCCTCTGAGATATCTTGTCAGCCTCTTCACCTCCTCGGTTGTATGTATTGTGTCCGGCACTTGTTGGTGAACCCCACCTCTCCGTCCTTCTGGAGTAATTTCTGTCTCATGTTGAGCTCCTCACAACGTTCAAAGTCGTATCTTGTGATCTCTCCTTCCTTCCTCAGCCTGATTACCTGGTCTTTGACTGTTGTTCCCCTCCTGATGTGACTGTACAACAGCTTCGGGTCAAACTTGGCTTTCGCTGCTATGTCATTTTCGTATTGTCGTTGGGCCTCCCTCCTTACCTGTGCATATTCATTTCTTGCTCTTCGACTACTCTTTTTATTTTCCTGAGTCCTTTGCCTTCTATACTTCTTCCATTCTCTAGCGCACTTGGTTTTAGCCTCTGTACACCTTTGGGCGAACTAAAGGTTCGTCCTGCCCATATTATTATGTCTGTTGCCCTTGGGTACAAACCTCTCTTCTGTGTCCTTGCATATTGTTGTCACATATTTCATGTAAGAGGGAGAAAGAGAGAGAGAGAGAGAGAGAGAGAGAGAGAGAGAGAGAGAGAGAGAGAGAGAGAGAGAGAGAGAGAGAGCAAGATGAACAAGAGAGATCCACTACAACTTAGTTCTCTCGTCTTCAAGACCTGTCATCTTAAGGAAGACCAGTAAGACACGCCAGTGTCACCCAATTAAAAAATAGCAACAAGAGCCTATTTGGTCAATACCTAAGGATGGTATCAATACCTGAGAATGGTATCAATACCTGAGGATGGTATCAATACCTGAGAATGGTATCAATACCTGAGGATGGTATCAATACCTGAGAATGGTATCACAACTGCTCTGGGTCATGCATGGAGTTGGATGAACAATGACAAACATCTCGTCACTGTTTCGCTCATGACCAGCACATTTCTCCCAATAATCGTCATTATGGAGTAAAATGAGAGACTTAAAAAGCATTGAGGAACCTTTATACACAATGTTTTCTTTAATATAAGAGAAGCGAGTCATATTTAACAGCAGGTGACTGAAGCCAACAAGTGACTGGAACCGTGTGACTGCTTCCAGTTACCTCATACAACTGTTCAATCGATAATGTACGTATGGTTCACTGGTTTAGGAAATTGGTATGTTAGGGAAAAGTTTGATTAATACAACAAATTCCTTACCATATAAAGTGTGTCATTTTGTTGCAACTTGCTGGTATCCTTACAACAGTCATACTGCAAGTCTCCACCATCTCACTGCTTCATACAAGTCCCAACAGCACCCACCATCATCTCACTGCTTCATACAAGTCCCAACAGCACCCACCATCATCTCACTGCTTCAGAGAAGTCGCAACAACACCCACCACCATCACACTGCTTCATACAAGTCCCAACAGCACCCACCATCATCTCACTGCTTCATACAAGTCCCAACAGCACCCACCATCATCTCACTGCTTCAGAGAAGTCGCAACAACACCCACCATCATCTCACTGCTTCATACAAGTCCCAACAGCACCCACCATCATCTCACTGCTTCAGAGAAGTCGCAACAACACCCACCATCATCTCACTGCTTCATACAAGTCCCAACAGCACCTACCATCATCTCACTGCTTCATACAAGTCCCAACAGCACCTACCATCATCTCACTGCTTCATACAAGTTCCAACAACACCCACCATCATCACACTGCTTCATACAAGTCCCAACAACACCCACCATCATCTCACTGCTTCATACAAGTCACAACAACACCCACCATCATCTCACTGCTTCATACAAGTCCCAACAGCACCCACCATCATCTCACTGCTTCATACAAGTCCCAACAGCACCCACCATCATCTCACTGCTTCATACAAGTCCCAACAGCACCCACCATCATCTCACTGCTTCATACAAGTCCCAACAACACCCACCACCATCTCACTGCTTCATACAAGTCCCAACAGCACCAACCATCATCTCACTGCTTCAGAGAAGTCGCAACAACACCCACCATCATCTCACTGCTTCATACAAGTCCCAACAGCACCCACCACCATCTCACTGCTTCATACAAGTCCCAACAGCACCAACCATCATCTCACTGCTTCATACAAGTCCCAACAACACCCACCATCATCACACTGCTTCATACAAGTCCCAACAACACCCACCATCATCACACTGTTGCGTACAAGTCCCAACAACACCCACCATCATCACACTTCTTCATACAAGTCCCAACAACACCCACCATCATCACACTGTTGCGTACAAGTCCCAACAACACCCACCATCATCACACTTCTTCATACAAGTCCCAACAACACCCACTATCATCACACTGCTGCATATAAGTCCCAACAACACCCACCATCATCACACTTCTTCATACAAGTCCCAACAAAACCCACCATCATCACACTGCTGCGTACAAGTCCCAACAACACCCACCATCATCTCACTGCTTCATACAAGTCCCAACAACACCCACCATCATCTCACTGCTTCATACAAGTCCCAACAGCACCCACCATCATCTCACTGCTTCATACAAGTCCCAACAACACCCACCATCATCTCACTGCTTCATAGAAGTCCCAACAACACCCACTATCATCTCACTGCTTCATACAAGTCCCAACAACACCCATCATCATCACACTGCTGCGTACAAGTCCCAACAACACCCATCACCATCACACTGCTTCATACAAGTCCCAACAACACCCACCATCATCACACTGCTTCATACACGTCCCAACAACACCCACCATCATCACACTGCTTCATACAAGTCCCAACAACACCCACCATCATCACACTGCTTCATACACGTCCCAACAACACCCACCATCATCACACTGCTTCATACACGTCCCAACAACACCCACCATCATCACACTGCTTCATACAAGTTCCAACAACACCCACGATCACCACACTGCTTCATACAAGTCCCAACAACACCCACCATCATCACACTGCTGCAAACAAGCCCCAACAACACCCACAATCATCACACTGCTGCAAACAAGTCCCAACAACACCCACCATCATCACACTGCTGCAAACAAGCCCCAACAACACCCACCATCATCACACTGCTGCAAACAAGCCCCAACAACACCCACCATCATCACACTGCTGCAAACAAGTCCCAACAACACCCACCATCATCACACTGCTGCAAACAAGTCCCAACAACACTCATCACCATCACACTGCTGCAAACAAGCCCCAACAACACGGACCATCATCACACTGCTGCAAACAAGTCCCAACAACACCCACCATCATCACACTGCTGCAAACAAGTCCCAACAACACTCATCACCATCACACTGCTTCCTACAAGTCCCAACAACACCCACCATCATCACACTTCTTCATACAAGCCCCAGCAACACCCACTATCATCACACTGCTGCATATAAGTCCCAACAACACCCACCATCATCACACTGCTGCGTACAAGTCCCAACAACACCCACCATCATCACACTTCTTCATACAAGCCCCAGCAACACCCACTATCATCATACTGCTTCATACAAGTCCCAACAACACCCACCATCATCACACTGCTGCGTACAAGTCCCAACAACACCCACCATCATCACACTTCTTCATACAAGCCCCAGCAACACCCACTATCATCATACTGCTTCATACAAGTCCCAACAACACCCACCATCATCACACTGCTGCGTACAAGTCCCAACAACACCCACCATCATCACACTTCTTCATTCAAGTCCCAACAACATCCACTATCATCACACTGCTGCATATAAGTCCCAACAACACCCACCATCATCACACTGCTGCGTACAAGTCCCAGCAACACCCACCATCATCACACTGCTTCATACAAGTCCCAACAACACTCATCACCATCACACCGCTTCATACAAGTCCCAACAACACCCACCATCATCACACTGCTTCATACAAGTTCCAACAACACCCACTATCATCTCACTGCTTCATACAAGTCCCAACAACACTCATCACCATCACACTGCTTCATACAAGTCCCAACAACACCCACCATCATCATACTGCTTCATACAAGTCCCAACAACACCCACCATCATCATACTGCTTCATACAAGTCCCAACAACACCCACCATCATCATACTGCTTCATACAAGTCCCAACAACACCCACCATCATCATACTGCTTCATACAAGTCCCAACAACACCCACTATCATCATACTGCTTCATACAAGTCCCAACAACACCCACCATCATCGTGATGTCAATACCAGCAGAGCCACAGTTACCATCTCAACCTGAGGTGAAGTCGTTAAGCCTCTCCAGCACACACCAACATAAACATCTAAATCAACACTCAAAACTATAAGCAAATTGACCCATGGAGGTCAAAAAATAACGAAAATAATTAAAATAATGAAAAATCACTGTCATTAGCTGAATCAATACTGACTCATCATTAATTTCGGTAATAAAATATAACTGCTAATTCAACAAGGAAAATTATGGCAATTTAAAAAGAAAAGAAACAAATATATCAAGCAAATATACCGGTCAGTTATACCAGGAAAACCTTGTATATCCGAGTGGGAGGCAGATCAATGTTACAGCTGACACCTGTGGCTGACGTGACGCACGTCACTATCACCTGTGACCTACCTGTGACAAGTTTCGTGGCTGTCCTACTTTCACTGCTCAGTCTGAAGACACACTGTATCATGAAGACAAGATCACCTCCAGGATGAGGAAAGACAGGCAAGTTACAAGATGGTTCAGCAGACAAGAAACAAAGTGGATAGGTAATGGTATGAGATACCAGTATAGTGGTAATGACACACAAACGAGGTATTATAGCATCAGTTGATAGCAACGTTTCGCCCACACAATAGCCTTTATCAAGCCACGAACTATCATCAGTAGAGTATATCATTATAGTTTATTTATCTTCCTCTGATAAAGAGAGAACAGAGATGAAGAGAGAGACAGAGGTGGTACATACCGTGACTCAGCCGTCGTGGACTTGGCTGCAGGTGCTGACGTGGGCGACTCTCTCAGGCCACCTACAGGAAAACACACACATACATAAGTAACTCTGGGTCAACAGATTTCAGTTATGCAAATAATCGCAAACCAACGCTCAATAATTATAAAGCTCCTGACGAAGCACTGGCAAAAGTGGGAAAGGCCCCGAGCTGAAATTCCGTAGTTACCTGTTTTGAACAGATTATTTATAATCATCAAATAAGGAAGAATTATAAAATTATTAGTCTCTTTAGAAGAGTTGCGAGACGAAGGTCAAAGTATGGGAAGCCAACCCAGTTATAATAAGTATAACAGAGACGGAGTATAGGGAAATGAGGAATGTGATATCCTCAGAGGTATATAACCTAGGAGAGGAGTGGGACCGGGAGACGGGATTGGCAATACTGGGGAGAGATATCTGGAGATTTGAAGAGATACCCAAGACAGTAGAGAGACAGGAGACAGACTGTGGAGACATTATATAATGATTTACAGTTATCCAGAGAGTACAAGACGATCAGTACACGAGTACAATGTGAACAGTACACGAGTACAAGACGATCAGTTGAACATCAAAATGGTATACAATACCGACAGGTTGGTAGGTAAGACACATAGGCAACAGTTAGGCAACTTTATTCCGAAACGTTTCGCCTACACAGTAGGCTTCTTCAGTCGAATACAGAAAGTAGGCAGGAACAGTAGAGATGTGAAGACGATGTAATCAGTCTTACCTACCAAGACGATCAGTACACGAGTACAAGGTGAACAGTACACGAGTACAAGACGATCAGTACACGAGTACAAGGTGAACAGTACACGAGTACAAGACGATCAGTACACGAGTACAAGGTGAACAGTACACGAGTACAAGACGATCAGTACACGAGTACAAGGTGAACAGTACACGAGTACAAGACGATCAGTACACGAGTACAAGGTGAACAGTACACGAGTACAAGACGATCAGTACACGAGTACAAGGTGTACACGAGTACAAGACGATCAGTACACGAGTACAAGGTGAACAGTACACGAGTACAAGACGATCAGTACACGAGTACAAGGTGAACAGTACACGAGTACAAGACGATCAGTACACGAGTACAAGGTGAACAGTACACGAGTACAAGACGATCAGTACACGAGTACAAGACGATCAATACACGAGTACAAGACGACAAATACACGAGAACAAGACGACAAGTACATGAGTACAATACGACAGGTACACGTGTACAAGACAAGTACACGAGTACAAGTTGACCAGTACACGAGTACTCACGCGAATATTATAATTTAAAAATATTCCAGGAAGTATAATTCTGCTCACATCTGTCGTTCGTTTAATGCCTTTTTAAATATATATATATATATATATATATATATATATATATATATATATATATATATATATATATATATATATATATATATATATATGTCGTGCCGAATAGGCAGAATTTGCGATCTTGGCTTAAATAGCAACGCTCATCATGCCATATAGGACAAGTGAAAATATGTGTATGCAATACTTTCTCCAAAATCATTCTGACCCTAACGAAAAAAATGTATTTCATTGTGTTTGTTTAGTATTAAATTATTGTAAACAAATCTAAAATATATTTAGTTGGGTTAGGCTAAAATAAATTGTTCTTGTTATAATAAGGTTAGGTAAGTTTTCTAAGATTCTTTTGGTGCAGAATTAAAAATTTTTACATTAACATTAATGAAAAAAATATATCTTTAAACGTATAAGAGAAAATTTTAGAAAGGATTTAATTTTAAATGAGTTCTTGCTAATTGACCAGTTTTACATATTCGGCACGACATTATATATATATATATATATATATATATATATATATATATATATATATATATATATATATGCGCAAGGAATTCGCAAGAGCAGGCGAAATATACACAAACACTGATCTCTGGTTGAAGGAGACTCGAACCTACGAGCCTTGGAACAAGGTACGCAGTGCTTTACCAATCTACCCACACTGGACCAATACCTTGGAGTCCAGCTTGCGCTACACTTTGATCCAAGGCAGCCAGCTTTCAGGGAGAAGGCTTACAGCTTTTCATCTCATCCCCTGCATGTTAATATCTCTAGTAAGGCTGATGCATGCAGGGGATCAGATGAAAAGCTGTAAGCCTTCTCCCTGAAAGCTGGCTGCCTTGGATTAAAGTGTAGCGCAAGCTGGACTCCAAGGTATTGGTCCAGTGTGGGTAGATTGGTAAAGCACTGCGTACCTTGTTCCAAGGTTCCTAGGTTCGAGTCTCCTTCAGCCAGACAGTAATATATATATATATATATATATATATATATATATATATATATATATATATCTTTATATATATATTACTGTCCTGCCAAGTGAGTGTAAAACGAAAGCCTGTAATTGTTTTACACGATGGTAGGATTGCTGGTGTCTTCTTTTTTTGTCTCATAAACATGCAAGATTTCAGGTACGTCTTGCTACTTCTACTTACACTTAGGTCACACTACACATACATGTACAAGCATATATATACACACCACTCTGGGTTCTCTTCTATTTTCTTACAAGCTCTTGTTCTTGTTTATTTCCTCTCATCTCCATGGGGAAGTGGAACAAAGTTCTTCCTCCGTAAGCCATGCGTGTTGTAAGAGGCGACTAAAATACCACCAGCCGTATCCCACCCTGCCTCGGTGGGTCACCCTGCCTCGGTGGGTCACCCTGCCTCGGTGGGTCACCCTGCCTCGGTGGGTCACCCTGCCTCGGTGGGTCACCCTACCTCGGTGGGTCACCCTGCCTCGGTGGGTCACCCTGCCTCGGTGGGTCACCCTGCCTCGGTGGGTCACCCTGCCTCGGTGGGTCACCCTGCCTCGGTGGGTCACCCTGCCTCGGTGGGTCACCCTGCCTCGGTGGGATACGACTGGTGTGTTGAAAGAAGGAGAATATATATATTATGCTGTAATGTATAAAAAAGAAATAATAAAGACTATTTAGCATCCTTATCTCTCTCTCTCTCTCTCTCTCTCTCTCTCACCACCGGAGGTCACTCAAAAAAAGAGGGTGACCATGCAAAGCGAAGTGCCTGAGGCGGCTGACACTGCCCTCGTCGTGTCAGTTGCCATGACGACACTCAGATAACGAGGGTAAAATGACAACCAAAGCTGCAGTGATGACGTCACTGCTGGTGAGAAGTGCTGAAGCGAAGAGAGAGAGAGAGAGAGAGAAAGAGGTGGGGGGAAGAGAGAGCTTTCAAGTGAGCTGATGTAGGTAACAGCTCTTAGCTTTTAAATAAAGTTTGAAACCTTAACCTAACTTTGTAACATACTGTGTAAAAAAATAAAAGTAAGAGAGAGAGAGGGACAGACAGACATACAGACAGTGGGAGGAAGAGGATCTGGGGGGGGGGATTTTGGAAGAAATTCTGACAGTATTCCTGGACTGGCCCAATATTCCCGGAGTGGCGATAAACCTCAGCACGTTCACTGCTCAATGGCCACTTGTTTCTGAGGTTGATATTTGCACGGCTCGTTGAGGCCGCCATTAACGGGAGGCGGATGAAATTAGTATGTGTAGCTTACCATCCCCTGAATTATAGAGCGGGGTTAGGGTGACACATGGTTAACGATCCCGTTAACTACCTAACGTTATGTGCCTCGGTGATGCGAGGGAACAGGGTGTTAGAAGTGTGGTTCACTACCATTGTAGTGAATGAGATTTTTGGCAAATAAGATCATAGTAAACAGGTGATATGCAGGACAATCACTGTGAAAAAATAATAGAATTCCAAGTGGGTTCGTGATTTCTTTCATTATCACAGTTCCTTGATAATATGAAAAATCACGAAGCGCTTGTAATTTCACTATTTTTTCTCAGTGGTTCTTTTGTGAGCGCGCGCGCACACACACACACACGCACGCACGCGCACACACACACGCACGCACGCGCACGCGCGCACACACACACACACACACACACACACACACACACACACACACACACACACACACACTGCAATCAGGGAATACCTGTCTGGAAGATATCAGCTAGTCATAGTACGTGACGAGGTGTCAGAGTGGGCGCCTGTGACGAGCGGGGTTCCACAGGAGTCAGTCCTTGGACCGGTGATGTTTCTGGTGCATGTGAACATGATGGAAGGAGTCTCAGAAGAGTCCCTGTTTGCAGATGATGTGAAGTTGCTGAGAAGAATTCAATCGGACGAGGACCAGGCAGAACTAGAAAGGGACCTGAACAGGCTGCAAGCCTGGGCCAGCAACTGGCTTCTCGAGTTCAACCCCACCAAGTGCAAAGTTGTGAAGATTGGGGAAGTACAAAGAAGACCACAGACGGAGTACAGTTTAGGGGTCTAGAGGCTACAAACCTCACTCAAGAAAAAGGATCTTGGGGTGAGTATAACACCGGGCACATCTCCTGAGGCGCACATCAACCAAATAACTGCTGCAGCATATGGGCGCCTAGCAAACCTAAGAACAGCATTCTGATATCTCAATAAGGAATCGTTCAGGACCCTGTACACCGTGTATGTCAGGCCCATACTGGAGTATGCGGCACCAGTTTGAAACCCACACCTAGCCAAGCACTCAAGATTGATGGACTGAACACATCGACTCAAGGTTGAGGGACTGATTACCTCATTCTCCTCCTGTTCTTCAAGTTTCTCCTAGGTATGGACTGATGAAGCCACTGTGTGGCAAAACGTTTCCTCAATAAAGATACCCAAGAGTTGCACATGTGTCTAATTTATCAACATGTCGGTTCTCTGAACCATTCATCTACAATTAGAGAAAGTGCTAAGGTTTGCAACAAGACCAGTCCCGGAGCTAATGGGCATGTCCTACGAGGAAAGGTTAAAGGAAATCGACCTGAGGACACTAGAGGACAGGAGAGATAGGGGTGATATGATAAGGACATACAAAATACTGAGAAGAACTGACAAGGTGGACAGGGGCAGGATGTTGCAGAGATGGGACACAGCAACAAGGGGTCACAGTTGGAAGTTGAAGACTCAGATGAATCACAGGGATGATAGGAAGTGTTTCTTCAGTCACAGAATTGTCAGGAATTGGAATAGTCTGGGAAGTGATGTATTGGAGGCAGGATCCATACATAGCTTTAAGAGGAGGTATGATAAAGCTCATAGAACAGGAAGAGTGACCTAGTAGTGACCAGTGAAGAGGCGGGGTCAGGAGCTGTGAATCGACCCCTGCAACCATAATTAGGTGAGTACATATATATATATATATATATATATATATATATATATATATATATATATATATATATATCAATAACAACACTGCTTTAGCCAAGGACTCGAACCCATGCTGCTTTGGCCTGCCTCATGGTGGGCGAAAAACACATGACGCCCTTATCCACTGGACCATCATGAGGCAGGCCAAAGCACCATGGGTTCGAGTCCTTGGCTAGTGCAGTGCAGTTATTGATCAGTACCACTCGTTCGTGGTCATATATGTCGTGCCGAATATGTAAAACTGGTCAATTAGCAAGAACTCATTTAAAATTAAGTCCTTTCTAAAATTTTCTCTTATACGTTTAAAGATATAGTTTTTTCATTAATGTTAATGTAAAAATTTTTAATTTTGCTCCAAAAGAATCTTAGAAAACTTACCTAACCTTATTATAACAAGAACAATTTATTTTAGCCTAACCCAACTAAATATATTTTAGATTTGTTTACAATAATTTAATACTAAATAAACACAGTAAAATATATTTTTTTCGTTAGGTTCAGAATGATTTTGGCGAAATTATTGCATACACAAATTTTCGCTTGTCCTATATAGTAAGATGAGCGTTGCTATTTAAGCCAAGATCGCAAGTTCTGCCTATTCGGCACGACATTTTATATATATATATATATATATATATATATATATATATATATATATATATATATATATGTCGTGCCGAATAGGCAGAACTTGCGATCTTGGCTTAAATAGCAACGCTCATCTTGCCATATAAGACAAGCGAAAATTTGTGTATGCATTAATTTCGCCAAAATCATTCTGAACCTAACGAAAAAAATATATTTCACTGTGTTTATTTAGTATTAAATTATTGTAAACAAATCTAAAATATATTTATTTGGGTTAGGCTAAAATAAATTGTTCTTGTTATAATAAGGTTAGGCAAGTTTCCTAAGATTCTTTTGATGCAAAATTATAAATTTTTACATTAACATTAATGAAAAATATATATCTTTAAACGTATAAGAGAAAATTTTAGAAAGGACTTAATTTTAAATGAGTTCTTGCTAATTCACCTGTTTTACATATTCGGCACGACATATATATAAATTCTGATAACAGCGGGCGATATAAAATTAAGGATAAATATTATATTCATGAACATTTAGAGTTCATTTTCCAGGTGTCTGATCACTGCGCGGGTGTACACACGCCTCAAAGGTCACCTTTTTCCAGAATTTTGTCCCGTCACAGTGGAAAAGGGGGAAGTTTGATGTTCAAAACATCTTGATACGAATAATCGGAGTTGGCTTCGGATCAAAACCGTTTACCACCTGGTCCTAGGCTTAAGTGCTTGTCCAGAGTATTTCGAGCATAATGTTTAATTATGAATATACAAATAATCTATGAATATAAAATGCTTTCTATATCCTTTACCAGAGGAACAGTGTGACAGCGCGCAAGTTGGATGGTCCCTCGTTACCCTCACTACGAGGTAGTAACGAGGATAGACACTGACACACCGTCTCACCTCAACACACTACTGAGGCACTGTACTTTACGCCTCTAGGAATCAAAGTCGGCTAATCGGTTTCCCTGAATCCCTTCATACATGTTACCTTGCTCACACTCCAACACGTCAAGTTCTAAAATGCACTTACCTCAACTCACTCCTAACACGCTCACACACGCATGCTGGATGTCCAAGTCCCTCACATACAAAACTTTCTTCACTCCTTCCCTCCAACCTTTCCTAGGACAACCACTGCATCTCTCTCCCCTCACTACAAATTTATACACGCTCCAAGTCATCCTATTTTCTCTTCATCTTCTCTAAATGTCCGAATCACCTCAACAACCCCTCCTCAGCCCTCGGGATAATGTTTTAATTCGGCATCTTCTCATCCTAATCTCCAAACTACGAATTCTCTGCATAATATTCACACCACAAATTGCCCACAGATACGGCATCTCCACTGCCTCCAGCTTCTGCCTCGTTGCAATGTTTAAAACCCACGCTTCACATCCATATAAGAGCGTTGGTACCATTATCCTCTCATACATTTCCTTTTCTGCCTCCTCAGATGCCTCAGCGCACCACCCAAGCTATTCTTCCCTCGTCACTTCTATAGTTCACCTCATCTTTCATAGACGTGTCCGCAGACAACCTCACTTTCAAATAATATTAATAATATTATTAAGAAGAAAGACTAGCAAGCCACTCTGCATATAAAGTAAGGAATCCTCTTTTATAAAATAAAGGTTAAAACAATCTATAAAATGGACAATGTTAAGGACCAATTTAAACAATTTAAAAGTGAAAATCCATTATTAGAAAAAAATACCAAAGAATTATTTTTATATGAAAAAAATGGTTATTGAGCTTTGACTGGTTAATTGGCTATACATTTTGCCCAAATGTAATTGTCAATTATATTCATCTAATATACTAAATAATTCAGAAAGCAATTTTAATATTTTTATTATGAATGCTCCCTTTTGTGCTGCTTAATTAAATACTTTCAAAAGACATAGGAGTGAAACTTTTATTTTTTTTTACAAAGAGTAAATGAATATCAATAACCCAGATAAATCTTGTTGTGTATTGCATTACTCTCGAAGCTACTGTTCGCTCGTTCTGCCTCTCTCATTCACACACACACAGCTCATGGAGCAGGGAGAGAGAGGACCTACTAGCGATCAGTGAAGAGGCGGGGCCAGGAGCTATGAATCGACCCCTGCAGCTACAATTAGGCGAGTACATACACACCAGGATAACTCTGAGACACTAGGAAGGATCTTAATTACAGTGCTACGATGAGGTGACGCAGCAACACTATGTGGGACGCACTGAGTCTCGTCCAGATGACAACACTACGAGAACCAACCCGTGGTTCACCAGACAGCACAGGTGAGAAACGAGAAAAAAAAAACTAGAGACGATGAAAAATTTTTTGTAAGCAAAACGACTAACAGAAACCAGTAGGAGAACAAATAAATACGTTAAAATTAGAAGAGAATCAGAAAGGTGAAAACGGTGTCTTGTAGCTCAATTGCTAACGCACTCAGCTCACACACTGAAGTTCGTGATTGCATCCCCGGTACGGACGGAAACATTAGGACGTGTTTCCTTAACATACCTGCTGTCCTTGTTCACCTATCAGTAAAATAGGTACCTGGGTGTTAGTCGACTGGTGTGGGTCTCAGCCTGGGAACAAAATTGACTTAATTTGCCTGAAATGCTCTGCATAACAAAGGGCTTATTGAATAGCAGTGTCATTGATGTCAGCTAGGTCTGTATACCTTGTATATGTACTAGTAGAAATAAAGATTATTATAAGGTAAATGAAAAACTTAGTGAAGCTTAAGCCACAGTCATATCAGAAAGAACATAACTGAACACTGGAGGGCATCACCACTACCAGACAGCAGCACCAGACAGCAGCACCAGACAGCAGCACCAGACAGCAGCACCAGACAGCAGCACCAGACAGCAGCACCAGGGAGTTGAAGGAGTAAAATAAACATTGCGGAACCAGCAAATATTCAGTGAGAAAATATTCAGTAAGTGACAATGTGAAAACAGTGGATCAACAGACTGGCAACGTGAAAACAGTGGACCAACAGACTAACAGGAAAACAGTGGGCCAACGCAAGATATTGTTCTCGGTATCACAACCACATAGTTAAGGCTTAAACAAGATATTAAATGTAGGCCTGCCCTGCCAAACACTTTAAATTTCTGATGGAGGACTGCGCCGCGGGGACGTTGACTCCCCTAACACACTCTAGGTAGACTCCAGATATGTAAGTATCTCCGAGGCCCCTCCCGCGGCACCACGTAATGTAGCTTAGCAATATAGGATGTTTATAAGTATTATAATCATTATTATTATTATTGAAAAATAAAAAATCACAATAACACTACTGTCTTCATTTCCTTCTATCTTCCTCCTCTCTCTGTCTCGCCTCTGCTCTCCTCTCGTATATAAACTGGCTCTCTTACCTTCCTGTGTTAGTGTGTGACTAGTTAATGGTCAAAGTCGGACCGAAACGTCGTCATAAGTGTCCATCTCCTATGTGTGGGTTATTATGATGATTATTATTAAAATACATAATTTAAGAAGTCGTGTTTGTTTATTAAGATCATCTGGAACATATTAATTTTCAGAAGCTAGGCTGCCAAGTTTGTTGTCCAGATGTTTCCTAACATTTTATAAATTTTAGGGGTTTTAATATTAAGTTGTTTTATGTCAGGCTTTCCTCTGAAGATGAGCGAAGGTTGCAAGAGTATACTGATGACTAGGGTAACGTAATTATTAGACTTAACGAGTGTAATGTTGTGTTAGCCTCGTCAGGGGAACAGCACAGTGTTTTTCTACTATTTATGAGAACTGTGTCTGTTTTGGAAGAGAGTTTGTATACTAGTATGGTTCTGTGATGCTCATAGTGTGGTTCCAAATAGAATTTAAGAGAATATAAAGTAAAGCTAGAGATGTATTTCGGATTATTGGATAGGATTATTATTATAATCAAGGGGGAAGCGCTAAACCCGGAGGATTATACAGCGCCGGGGGGGGGGATGTGGAAGGCATTCAGGCTTAATTCGGGGAACTGGAGCACAGATCTAATTCCCTAAATCAAGAGCCCCTCACCAACATCAAGGAACCTTCCTAGAGGGGATTGGATAGCAACTTTATGGGACGAAAATATTTTTTTTATTCTTCTTGTGAGTATATATATATATATATATATATATATATATATATATATATATATATATATATATATATATATATATATATATATGTCGTGCCGAATATGTAAAACTGGTCAATTAGCAAGAACTCATTTAAAATTAAATCCGTTCTAAAAATTTTTCTTATACTTTTAAAGATATATTTTTTTCATTAATGTTAATGTAAAAATTTTTAATTTTGCACCAAAAGAATCTTATAAAACTTACCTAACCTTATTATAACAAGAACAATTTATTATAGCCTAACCCAACAAAATATATTTTATATTTGTTTACAGTAATTTAATACTAAACAAACACAGTGAAATATATTTTTTTCGTTAGGTTCAGAATGATTTTGGCGAAATTATTGCATACACAAATTTTCACTTGTCCCACATGGCAAGATGAACGTTGCTATTTAAGACAAGATCGCAAATTCTGCCTATTCGGCACGACATATATATATATATATATATATATATATATATATATATATATATATATATATATATATATATATATATATATATATATATATATATATATATCAGGAGCGAGGGGCTAGTAACCCCTTCTCCTGTATATATTACTAAATGTAAAAGGAGAAACTTTCGTTTTTCCTTTTGGGCCACCCCGCCTCGGTGGGATACGGCCGGTGTGTTGAAAGAAAGAATATATACATATATATATACATACATATATACATATATATATACATATATATATACATATATATATATATATAGGTAAGGTGCTTAAAATAGCCCTGGTATTTCTGTCAATGATTAGGTAACTAGTAATGGCTGTTTAGTGTTACGAATTTGTAGTGAAGGTCAGTGTGTGTGGCAGTGGGTTATAAGTGCAGCAGATGACTGACTTCTTTGTTTATGTATCAAGTAATGAACTTGGTTATAATCATAACCATAATTTTTAAAGAGGTGGACCGGTAATCCAGTGGAAGGCCTCGGTCAGATGACCAAAAGCTAGGGCTGCAGGTCATCATATGACTAAGACCTTCAAGGAAACACTTGTCCTGTTGCCTGACAAACCTAACCTGCTGTGCCTCAGTGCACCTCAAGACATCGTTATGGGAGGATTTAGCTCACATTGCTCTGGTTGGACACTATTATTTCTGCCTGGGATTGTGATGTGGGAACATTTCTAAAGCTGCAGGTGAAAGGCAAGGGAAAGAATATTCTTACCTCGAGTAAAATTCAAATATTAAATTAAAATAATTAAAGTTGGGATTATACTGAGCAACTGTGAATGTGGATTTTCATTTATCTTAAATTAATTTTTTTTTTATTTATGGTGGCAGTCATATAAATTAATTCTTATAATAACATTGTGGCAATATCATCTGATCAGTAATGACTGGTTACTATTTATTATCATATTTGGTCCTCAGGATCATTAACCTCATCCCACTTCATTTACCTTTTCATTCCCCTTCATTTGCCTTTTCATCCCACTTCATTTCATCCCCTTCTTCCTAACAATCATCTCTGATATTAATTATATAGTAATTATTTAAAATGTAAACATCTTCCGCCATGAGTAACATTATCGTAACTCACGAAATCGTAATGACACGATTGCAAACAAACCATACCCCGGCCGGAATTGAACCCACGGTCAGAGAGTCTCAAAACTCCAGCCCGTCGCGTTAGCCACTAGACCAGCTAGCCACAATAAGATTCGTCCAACTAGGTATATTTCTACACCATAGGAAGGTTAGCACAGGCACCACTGTGACCACAAATGCATTTGTGGTGCCTGTGCTAACCTTCCTATGGTGTAGAAATATACTTAGTTGGACGAATCTTATTGTGGCTAGCTGGTCTAGTGGCTAACGCGACGGGCTGGAGTTTTGAGACTCTCTGACCGCGGGTTCAATCCCGGCCGGGGTATGGTTTGGTAACATTATCGTAGTTGGTGACTCGTTCATCTCTCTTCAGTATTGTTTGAGTAATTGAAATTAATTATGAACCTTAAACATTACCTTCTTCCTGACAATTTTGCAGTCTCTCCCAGCATCCTACTGTGCCTCACATATCTCCTAACGCATCCTACTGTGCCTCACATATCTCCTAACGCATCCTACTGTGCCTCACATATCTCCTAAAGCATCCTACAGTGCCTATCTCGTAAAGCATCCTACAGTGCCTATCTCGTAAAGCATCCTACAGTGCATCATATCTCCTAAAGCATCCTACAGTGTCTCATATATCTCCTAAAGCATCCTACAGTGCCTCATATGTCTCCCCTAACATCCTACAGTGCCTCACATGTCTCTACTACTATCCTAAAGTGCATCACATCTCTCCCCGTCACCCTGCAGTCTCAAATCTTTTCCTCAGCACCCTGCAGTTCCTCATATCTCTCCCCCAGCATCCTGCAGTGCCTCATATCTCTCCCCCAGCACCCTGCGGTGTCTCATATCTCTCCCCCAACATCCTACAGTTTCTGTCATATCCTGCGCTTCAAGACAGGTGTCAAGACACCTGCAACACAAGCAGGAGTTCTCCAGGTAACCACGAAGCGGTAATTACTACAGAGATTTGCATGAGAAAAAAATCATTTAATGGAATATAAAAAGTGAGTTTCGTAATTAAAACCTAAAACACTAAGCTTAATTTTATCTCAGAAATATTCTGTGCTGGAGTTAACATGATGTTAACCTGTGTTAACTAGACTGGGACTGAAGGTGACACGAAGTTAACCTGTGTTAACTAGACTGGGGCTGGCGCTATCATGATGTTAACCTGTGTTGTTAACTAGATTCTGGGGCTGGAGTTAACGTGAAGTTAACCTGTGTTAACCAGATTCCTGTGCTGGAGTTAACATAAGGTTAACCTGTGTTGCTAGGTAGATTCATGTACTGGAGGTAACATGACATTAACCTGTTAACTAGACTCCTGTGCTGAAGTTAACATGAGGTTTATTAAGCAGGGTATTGTATAAAATATATGTATATAAAAAACGCTATACATATAACGTCAGTTTACGGGTTGTATTCAGACACCAGACGCGTGTTAGTCCTGAAGAGTAGCCAGGATAAAAGCAGGAGAGGTGTTAGTGGCAGTGCTGGAAGAGCGGCGGCAGCAGCAAGACGTTATGGTTCGGTGTTTGTGTAAGTGTGGGGGGGGGGGGGAAGTGATTTTTGGATAAGTTTATGCCATAGGTTGTATTGTTAATTTTTATATTTACTCTCCTGATAGTTCCTTTAAGGCCCTAGTGTGTGCAGGGGCCTGCAGAAGCCGGAGTGTCAAAGCCCCACTGTTTATATATGTGTTAACTCGTACCACTGTGCTAGTGAGTTATTGTGTAATCAGTAGAGAGTAGGTTGTATATGCAAGTTTACTATTAATATAGATATATTTTTGTGCCCTTCTTTATAATAAATATAAGTGTTGACCATATAAGTATTGACCATATAAGTATTGACCATTTAATTAACGCTTTTTTTTGTGAAGGAACAAGCTTGGCTCTGGGTTGTATAGTGTATCTTAATATTTTAAATGTCCCTAGACACGCATGAACCCCTAGGCGCCAGCGTTTATTTTTACGTAACGTAATAAATACGTTACGAACTTAACCTGGGTAAAATAGACTCATGTACTGAAGTTAACATGAGGTTAATCTGTGTTAACCAGACTGGGACTGGAGTTAAAACGAGGGTTCAGCACTAACACCTCAAGAGTCGTGACGACATTTGCTATTAACAGTTTCCCTGATGGTCGACCCTGGTGTGTGTGTGTGTGTTAGTAACCATTTTGTCCTTTGTATAAGCAGTGTGTGTGTGTACTCACCTATTTGTGGTTGCAGGGGTCGATTCACAGCTCCTGGCCCCGCCTCTTCACTGATCACTACTAGGTCCTCTCCCTCTCCCTGCTCCGTGAGCTTTATCATATCTCGTCTTAAAGCTATGTATGGTTCTTGCCTCCACTACGTCACTTGCCAGACTATTCCGCTCCCCGACAACTCTATGACTGAAGAAATAATTCCTTACATCTCCTTGACTTATATGAGTCTTCAACTTCCAATTGTGACCCCTTGTTTCTGTGTCCCATCTATGGAACATTCTGTCTCGGTTCATCCTGTCAGTTTCTCGCAGTATTTTGCATGTCGTTATCATGTCTCCTGTAACCGTCCTGTGCTCCATTGTCGTCAGTGTGTGTGTGTGTGTGTGTGTGTGTGTGTGTGTGTGTGTGTGTGTGTGTGTGTGTGTGTGTGTGTGTGTGTGTGTGTGTGTGTGTCTAGCAGCCGCTACTGATAAAAGCAGATATGAAAAACCTTATAATTAAATGTCAGGTAGGAAGAAACCCTAGCTGACTCCTCCTTTGTTGAGTCCAGGACCACTGACAACACTGAGTCCAGGACCACTGACAACACTGAGTCCAGGACCACTGACAACACTGAGTCCAGGACCACTGACAACACTGAGTCCAGGACCACTGACAACACTGAGTCCAGGACCACTGACAACACTGAGTCCAGAACCACTGACAACACTGAATCCAGCACCACTAACAACACTGAGTCCAGGACCACTAACAACACTGAGTCCAGGACCACTAACAACACTGAGTCTAAGACCACTAACAACACTGAGTAAAGGACCACTAACAACACTGAGTCCAGGACCACTAACAACACTGAGTCCAGGACCACTAACAACACTGAGTCTAAGACCACTAACAACGCTCAGTCCAGGACCACTAACAACACTGAGTCTAAGACCACTAACAACACTGAGTCCAGGACCACTAACAACACTGAGTCCAGGACCACTAACAACACTGAGTCTAAGACCACTAACAACAGAGTCCAGGACCACTAACAACACTGAGTAAAGGACCACTAACAACACTGAGTAAAGGACCACTAACAACACTGAGTCCAGGACCACTAACAACACTGAGTCCAGGACCACTAACAACACTGAGTCCAGGACCACTAACAACACTGAGTCTAAGACCACTAACAACGCTCAGTCCAGGACCACTAACAACACTGAGTCTAAGACCACTAACAATACTGAGTCTAAGACCACTAACAACACTGAGTCTAAGACCACTAACAACACTGAGTCCAGGACCACTAACAACACTGAGTCTAAGACCACTAACAACACTGAGTCTAAGACCACTAACAACACTGAGTTTAAGACCACTAACAACACTGAGTCCAGGACCACTAACAACACTTGAGTCCAGGACCACTAACAACACTGAGTCCAGGACCACTAACAACACTGAGTAAAGGACCACTAACAACACTGAGTCCAGGACCACTAACAACACTGAGTCTAAGACCACTAACAACACTGAGTCCAGGACCACTAACAACACTGAGTCCAGGACCACTAACAACACTGAGTCCAGGACCACTAACAACACTGAGTAAAGGACCACTAACAACACTGAGTCCAGGACCACTAACAACACTGAGTCCAGGACCACTAACAACACTGAGTCTAAGACCACTAACAACACTGAATCCAGGACCACTAACAACACTGAGTCTAAGACCACTAACAACACTGAGTCCAGGACCACTAACAACACTGAATCAAGGACCACTAACAACACTGAGTCTAAGACCACTAACAACACTGAGTCTAAGACCACTAACAACACTGAGTCCAGGACCACTAACAACACTGAGTAAAGGACCACTAACAACACTGAGTCCAGGACCACTAACAACACCGAGTCCAGGACCACTAACAACACTGGGTCCAGGATCACTAACAACACTGAATCCAGGACCACTAACAACACTGAGTCTAAGACCACTAACAACACTGAGTCCAGGACCACTAACAACACTGAGTCTAAGACCACTAACAACACTGAATCCAGGACCACTAACAACACTGAGTCTAAGACCACTAACAACACTGAGTCCAGGACCACTAACAACACTGAATCAAGGACCACTAACAACACTGAGTCTAGGACCACTAACAACACTGAATCCAGGACCACTAACAACACTGAGTCCAGGACCACTAACAACACTGAGTCCAGGACCACTAACAACACTGAGTCTAAGACCACTAACAACACTGAGTCCAGGACCACTAACAACACTGAGTCCAGGACCACTAACAACACTGAGTCCAGGACCACTAACAACACTGAGTCTAAGACCACTAACAACACTGAGTCCAGGACCACTAACAACACTGGGTCCAGGACCATTAACAACACCGGGACCAGGACCACTAACAACACTGGGTCCAGGACCACTAACAACACCGGGTCCAGGACCACTAACAACACCGGGTCCAGGACCACTAAAAACACTGGGTCCAGGACCACTAACAACACCGGGTCCAGGACCATTAACAACACCGGGTCCAGGACCACTAACAACACCGGGTCCAGGA
The DNA here is from genome assembly GCF_038502225.1 of Cherax quadricarinatus. Taxonomy (NCBI): domain Eukaryota; kingdom Metazoa; phylum Arthropoda; class Malacostraca; order Decapoda; family Parastacidae; genus Cherax; species Cherax quadricarinatus. The sequence goes on along the minus strand of NC_091292.1, from coordinate 77,959,944 downwards.
CCACTAACAACACCGGGTCCAGGACCACTAACACCGGGTCCAGGACCACTAACAACACTGGGTCCAGGACCACTAACAACACCGGGTCCAGGACCACTAACAACACTGGGTCCAGGACCACTAACAACACTGGGTCCAGGACCACTAACAACACTGGGTCCAGGACCACTAACAACACTGGGTCCAGGACCATTAACAACACTGGGACCAGGACCACTAACAACACTGGGTCCAGGACCATTAACAACACTGGGTCCAGGACCACTAACAACGCTGGGTCCAGGACCACTAACAACACTGGGTCCAGGACCACTAACAACACTGGGTCCAGGACCATTAACAACACTGGGTCCAGGACCACTAACAACACTGGGTCCAGGACCATTAACAACACTGGGTCCAGGACCACTAACAACACTGGGTCCAGGACCACTAACAAGACCACTAACAACACTGGGTCCAGGACCATTAACAACACTGGGTCCAGGACCACTAACAACACTGGGTCCAGGACCACTAACAATACTGGGTCCAGGACCACTAACAACACTGGGTCCAGGACCATTAACAACACTGGGTCCAGGACCATTAACAACACTGGGTCCAGGACCATTAACAACACTGGGTACAGGACCACTAACAACACTGGGTCCAGGACCACTAACAACACCGGGTCCAGGACCACTCAGGAGGACGGTACAAACATTGCACTGCCACACTCAACAATATCACTGTTATCACTGCAATAAAAGCATCAACGGTGAACATATAGAAAAATTAATATTTTTGTTGATAAAAGTTTTTTAAAATAATTTTCTATAAAAATCCTGATTGTAATGTTTTTTTGCTAGTGGTGTTGACTGCTGCTAGCTAACACCACTGCTAGTGGTGTTGACTGCTGCTAGCTAACACCACTGCTAGTGGTGTTGACTGCTGCTAGCTAACACCACTGCTAGTGGTGTTGACTGCTGCTAGCTAACACCACTGCTAGTGGTGTTGACTGCTGCTAGCTAACACCACTGCTAGTGGTGTTGACTGCTGCTAGCTAACACCACTGCTAGTGGTGTTGACTGCTGCTAGCTAACACCACTGCTAGTGGTGATGACTGCTGCTAGCTAACACCACTGCTAGTGGTGTTGACTGCTGCTAGCTAACACCACTGCTCGTGGTGTTGACTGCTGCTAGTGTTGACTGCTGCTAGCTAACACCACTGCTCGTGGTGTTGACTGCTGCTAGTGGTGTTGACTGCTGCTAGCTAACACCACTGCTAGTGGTGTTGACTGCTGCTAGCTAACACCACTGCTAGTGGTGTTGACTGCTGCTAGCTAAGACAACTACTCTGCTAGTGGTGTTGAACTGCTGCTAGCTAACACCACTGCTAGTGGTGTTGACTGCTGCTAGCTAACACCACTGCTAGTGGTGTTGACTGCTGCTAGCTAACACCACTGCTAGTGGTGTTGACTGCTGCTAGCTAACACCACTGCTAGTGGTGTTGACTGCTGCTAGCTAACACCACTGCTAGTGGTGTTGACTGCTGCTAGCTGAGACCACTGCTAGTGGTGTTGACTGCTGCTAGCTAACACCACTGCTAGTGGTGTTGACTGCTGCTAGCTGAGACCACTGCTAGTGGTGTTGACTGCTGCTAGCTGAGACCACTGCTAGTGGTGTTGACTGCTGCTAGCTAACACCACTGCTAGTGGTGTTGACTGCTGCTAGCTAACACCACTGCTAGTGATGTTGACTGCTGCTAGCTAACACCACTGCTAGTGGTGTTGACTGCTTCTAGCTAACACCACTGCTAGTGGTGTTGACTGCTGCTAGCTAAGACAACTACTCTGCTAGTGGTGTTGACTGCTGCTAGCTTAGACCACTACTCTGCTAGTGGTGTTGAACTGGTGCTAGCTAAGACCACTACTCTGCTAGTGGTGTTGACTGCTGCTAGCTAACACCATTGCTAGTGGTGATGACTGCTGCTAGCTAACACCACTGCTAGTGGTGTTGACTGCTGCTAGCTAAGACCACTACTCTGCTAGTGGTGTTGACTGCTGCTAGCTGAGACCACTACTCTGCTAGTGGTGTTGACTGCTGCTAGCTGAGACCACTACTCTGCTAGTGGTGTTGACTGCTGCTAGCTGAGACCACTACTCTGCTAGTGGTGTTGACTGCTGCTAGCTAAGACCACTATTCTGCTAGTGGTGTTGACTGCTGCTAGCTAAGACCACTATTCTGCTAGTGGTGTTGACTACTGCTAGCTAACACCACTATTCTGCTAGTGGTGTTGACTGCTGCTAGCTAACACCACTGCTAGTGGTGTTGACTGCTGCTAGCTAAGACCACTACTCTGCTAGTGGTGTTGAACTGCTGCTAGCTAAGACCACTACTCTGCTAGTGGTGTTGACTGCTGCTAGCTAACACCACTGCTAGTGGTGTTGACTGCTTCTAGCTAACACCACTGCTAGTGGTGTTGACTGCTGCTAGCTAAGACCACTACTCTGCTAGTGGTGTTGAACTGCTGCTAGCTAAGACCACTATGCTAGTAGTGTTGACTGCTGCTAGCTAAGACCACTACTCTGCTAGTGGTGTTGACTGCTGCTAGCTAAGACCACTACTCTGCTAGTGGTGTTGACTGCTGCTAGCTAAGACCACTACTCTGCTAGTGGTGTTGACTGCTGCTAGCTAAGACCACTACTCTGCTAGTGGTGTTGAACTGCTGCTAGCTAAGACCACTACTCTGCTAGTGGTGTTGAACTGCTGCTAGCTAAGACCACTACTCTGCTAGTGGTGTTGACTGCTGCTAGCTAAGACCACTACTCTGCTAGTGGTGTTGACTGCTGCTAGCTAAGACCACTACTCTGCTAGTGGTGTTGACTGCTGCTAGCTAAGACCACTACTCTGCTAGTGGTGTTGACTGCTGCTAGCTAAGACCACTATTCTGCTAGTGGTGTTGAACTGCTGCTAGCTAAGACCACAATTCTGCTAGTGGTGTTGAACTGCTGCTAGCTAACACCACTGCTAGTGGTGTTGACTGCTGCTAGCTAAGACAACTACTCTGCTAGTGGTGTTGAACTGCTGCTAGCTAACACCACTGCTCTGTAGGTGTTGACTGCTGCTAGCTAACACAACTGCTAGTGGTGTTGACTGCTGCTAGCTTAGACCACTACTCTGCTAGTGGTGTTGACTGCTGCTAGCTAAGACCACTATGCTAGTAGTGTTGACTGCTGCTAGCTAAGACCACTACTCTGCTAGTGGTGTTGACTGCTGCTAGCTAAGACCACTACTCTGCTAGTGGTGTTGACTGCTGCTAGCTAACACCACTGCTAGTGGTGTTGACTGCTGCTAGCTAAGACCACTGCTAGTGGTGTTGACTGCTGCTAGCTAACACCACTGCTAGTGGTGTTGACTGCTGCTAGCTAAGACCACTACTCTGCTAGTGGTGTTGAACTGCTGCTAGCTAAGACCACTACTCTGCTAGTGGTGTTGACTGCTGCTAGCTAAGACCACTACTCTGCTAGTGGTGATGACTGCTGCTAGCTGAGACCACTACTCTGCTAGTGGTGTTGACTGCTGCTAGCTAAGACCACTACTCTGCTAGTGGTGTTGACTGCTGCTAGCTAAGACCACTATTCTGCTAGTGGTGAACTACTGCTAGCTAAGACCATTCTGCTAGTGGTGTTGACTGCTGCTAGCTAAGACCACTACTCTGCTAGTTGTGTTGACTGCTGCTATCTAAGACAACTACTCTGCTAGTGGTGTTGACTGCTGCTAGCTAAGACCACTACTCTGCTAGTGGTGTTGAACTGCTGCTAGCTAAGACCACTATTCTCCTAGTGGTGTTGAACTGCTGCTAGCTAAGACCACTATTCTGCTAGTGGTGTTGAACTGCTGCTAGCTAAGACCACTACTCTGCTAGTGGTGTTGAACTGCTGCTAGCTAAGACCCCTATTCTGCTAGTGGTGTTGACTGCTGTTAGCTAAGACCACTATTCTGCTAGTGGTGTTGACTGCTGTTAGCTAAGACCACTATTCTGCTAGTGGTGTTGACTTCTGCTAGCTAAGACCACTATTCTGCTAGTGGTGTTGAACTGCTGCTAGCTAAGACCACTATTCTGCTAGTGGTGTTGAACTGCTGCTAGCTAAGACCACTATTCTGCTAGTGGTGTTGAACTGCTGCTAGCTAAGACCCCTATTCTGCTAGTGGTGTTGAACTGCTGCTAGCTAAGACCACTATTCTGCTAGTGGTGTTGAACTGCTGCTAGCTAAGACCCCTATTCTGCTAGTGGTGTTGACTGCTGCTAGCTAAGACCACTATTCTGCTAGTGGTGTTCAACTGCTGCTAGCAAAGACCAATATTCTGCTAGTGGTGTTGAACTGCTGCTAGCTGAGGCCACTATTCTGCTAGTGGTGTTGACTGCTGCTAGCTAAGACCACTACTCTGCTAGTGGTGTTGACTGCTGCTAGCTAAGACCACTATTCTGCTAGTGGTGTTGACTGCTGCTAGCTAAGACCACTACTCTGCTAGTGGCGTTGACTGCTGCTAGCTAAGACCACTATTCTGCTAGTGGTGTTGAACTGCTGCTAGCTAAGACCACTACTCTGCTAGTGGCGTTGACTGCTGCTAGCTAAGACCACTATTCTGTTAGTGGTGTTGAACTGCTGCTAGCTAAGACCACTATTCTGCTAGTGGTGTTGAACTGCTGCTAGCTAAGACCTCTATTCTGCTAGTGGTGTTGACTGCTGCTAGCTGAGACCACTATGCTAGTGGTGTTGACTGCTGCTAGCTAAGACCACTACTCTGCTAGTGGTGTTGACTGCTGCTAGCTAAGACCACTACTCTGCTAGTGGTGTTGACTGCTGCTAGCTAAGACCACTACTCTGCTAGTGGTGTTGACTGCTGCTAGCTAAGACCACTATTCTGCTAGTGGTGTTGACTGCTGCTAGCTAAGACCACTATTCTGCTAGTGGTTTTGAACTGCTGCTGAGACCACTATTCTGCTAGTGTTGAACTGCTGCTAGCTAAGACCACTATTCTGCTAGTGGTGTTGACTACTGCTAGCTAAGACCCCTATTCTGCTAGTGGTGTTGACTGCTGTTAGCTAAGACCACTATTCTGCTAGTGGTGTTGAACTGCTGCTAGCAAAGACCACTATTCTGCTAGTGGTGTTGACTGCTGTTAGCTAAGACCACTATTCTGCTAGTGGTGTTGAACTGCTGCTAGCAAAGACCCCTATTCTGCTAGTGGTGTTGAACTGCTGCTAGCAAAGACCACTATTCTGCTAGTGGTGTTGACTGCTGTTAGCTAAGACCACTATTCTGCTAGTGGTGTTGAACTGCTGCTAGCTAAGACCACTATTCTGCTAGTGGTGTTGAACTGCTGCTAGCTAAGACCACTATTCTGCTAGTGGTGTTGAACTGCTGCTAGCTAAGACCCCTATTCTGCTAGTGGTGTTGAACTGCTGCTAGCAAAGACCACTATTCTGCTAGTGGTGTTGAACTGCTGCTAGCTAAGACCCCTATTCTGCTAGTGGTGTTGAACTGCTGCTAGCTAAGACCACTATTCTGCTAGTGGTGTTGAACTGCTGCTAGCTAAGACCACTATTCTGCTAGTGGTGTTGAACTGCTGCTAGCTAAGACCACTATTCTGCTAGTGGTGTTGAACTGCTGCTAGCTAAGACCACTATTCTGCTAGTGGTGTTGAACTGCTGCTAGCTAAGACCCCTATTCTGCTAGTGGTGTTGACTGCTGTTAGCTAAGACCACTATTCTGCTAGTGGTGTTCAACTGCTGCTAGCAAAGACCAATATTCTGCTAGTGGTGTTGAATTGCTGCTAGCTAAGACCACTATTCTGCTAGTGGTGTTGACTGCTGCTAGCTAAGACCACTATTCTGCTAGTGGTGTTGACTGCTGCTAGCTAAAACCACTATTCTGCTAGTGGTGTTGACTGCTGCTAGCTAAGACCACTACTCTGCTAGTGGTGTTGACTGCTGCTAGCTAAAACCACTATTCTGCTAGTGGTGTTGACTGCTGCTAGCTAAGACCACTACTCTGCTAGTGGCGTTGACTGCTGCTAGCTAAGACCACTATTCTGCTAGTGGTGTTGAACTGCTGCTAGCTAAGACCACAATTCTGCTAGTGGTGTTGAACTGCTGCTAGCTAAGACCTCTATTCTGCTAGTGGTGTTGACTGCTGCTAGCTAAGACCACTACTCTGCTAGTGGTGTTGACTGCTGCTAGCTAAGACCACTACTCTGCTAGTTGTGTTGACTGCTGCTATCTAAGACCACTACTCTGCTAGTGGTGTTGACTGCTGCTAGCTAAGACCACTACTCTGCTAGTGGTGTTGAACTGCTGCTAGCTAAGACCACTATTCTCCTAGTGGTGTTGAACTGCTGCTAGCTAAGACCACTATTCTGCTAGTGGTGTTGAACTGCTGCTAGCTAAGACCACTATTCTGCTAGTGGTGTTGAACTGCTGCTAGCTAAGACCCCTATTCTGCTAGTGGTGTTGACTGCTGTTAGCTAAGACCACTATTCTGCTAGTGGTGTTGAACTGCTGCTAGCAAAGACCACTATTCTGCTAGTGGTGTTGAACTGCTGCTAGCTAAGACCACTATTCTGCTAGTGGTGTTGAACTGCTGCTAGCTAAGACCCCTATTCTGCTAGTGGTGTTGAACTGCTGCTAGCTAAGACCACTATTCTGCTAGTGGTGTTGAACTGCTGTTAGCTAAGACCACTATTCTGCTAGTGGTGTTGAACTGCTGCTAGCTAAGACCACTATTCTGCTAGTGGTGTTCAACTGCTGCTAGCAAAGACCAATATTCTGCTAGTGGTGTTGACTGCTGCTAGCTAAGACCACTATTCTGCTAGTGGTGTTGACTGCTGCTAGCTAAGACCACTACTCTGCTAGTGGCGTTGACTGCTGCTAGCTAAGACCACTATTCTGCTAGTGGTGTTGAACTGCTGCTAGCTAAGACCACTATTCTGCTAGTGGTGTTGACTACTGCTAGGTAAGACCACTATTCTGCCAGTGGTATTGACTGCTGCTAGCTAAGACCACTATTCTGCTAGTGGTGTTGACCGCTGCTAGCTAAGACCACTTTTCTGCTAGTGGTGTTGACTGCTGCTAGCTAAGGCCACTATTCTGCTATTGGTGTTGAACTGCTGCTAGCTAAGACCACTATTCTGATAGTGTTGAGTGTTGCTAGCTAAGACCACTACTCTGCTAGTGGTGATGAACTGATACAAAAACCACTTCTATGCTAGTAGTGATGAAAGACCACGAACCGACTCTTGATGTCAGGAGGGTAGTGAACCTTGCAGCGGCCAGCGAAAAGGCGGCGCCAGGGGCTATGGATCTATCCCTGTAACCCCATATAGGTGATACACTAATAACCCGCACATAGGAAAGAGACGCATGTGACGAGGTTTCCGTCTGACTTGGACCATTTACAAGTCACACTGACACACGAAGGTGAGGATGCCAGTATACACAGGAAAGGGGAGAGGGACAGGACAGAGAGAGGAAGAAAGAAGGAATTGTGGTGACGCTGGTAGTGGAAGTAGTAGTAGAAATAGTAGTAGTGGCAAATGTAATGCTGAGTACAAACAGGCCAAGGTTATAGTACCTATCGACAAGTGTTTCCGACTGTCTGTAACTACCAGTGAGAAGCCGCAATAAGGCAGAGGAAAGACTCACACACACAGACAGACAGACACAAACACTGCAGGGAAAGGATCATAACAAGAATCGAATCGAATCGAGGACGACGAGAGCTGTCGTAAGATGGGAAGGAAGAAGGATAAGGAAGGATGGAAATAACTGGAAAAGGATGGGGAGGAGGGGATGAGGAGGAATCAAGGCAAGTGGCCCAACCACTTTGGGACATGTGGTACAAAAGTACTGGAGACGTAGATAGAGAGGCTTCACTGATGTCATTGCTTGGATCACTAGGAGAGGATGGCGAAGGCAGCGGTAGGAGCTGGGAGTGTCAGAAGGCAGCAAGCAGGATGAATTGGTCATGGTCTTAAACCGTTTATCAGTGCGGTAAATTGTTTTCGAGAGAGTTGTATCACACTTATGGGAGAGCTGTAGTAGTATTCGTTGGTTTGGAGTTGGTGGAGTATCTGGTTGTAGGTAGGGAATGGTCTTTCTTCGCTTTGGTACGATACAGTGTTGTCTTGGAGATGTTGGATGAGTTCTAGGCGAGTCATGCTTGCAGGGTATAGCCTCGTGGTGTAGAATATGAGTCCTTTGTGTTTAACCCATGGTGTTCCAGGTAATCGACGTGAGTTAAGTAGAGAAGGCGGTGGTGGAGTAGAGGAAGGTGGTGTTGCTTCGTTTTCAACTTCAGTAGACGAATTATAAGATGTTTCTGGTGGTAAGGCTTCTGATTGGTTGGATTCAGTGAGAGGTGGTGGCGGTGGAGGCTTCTCATTGGTCGTTGTTGGATTGACGTCACTAGTTGGTGGTGTTGATGGAACTTCTGCAGAAGAGTTGGCGATTAAGTTTTTGGTGAATTTGAGAATTTCTTCAGAAGGTGGAGATGCTGGAAATGTAAATGAAGGCATGTTATTTAATGCAAATAACTCGTTGATGGTAGAGTTAAATGATCCAGATACAGCCATGTTTTGCATATGAGCGTATAGTAGACAGTAGTGAATCTTCGTTACGTCACATGTTGGAGGAGTGATGGTAGTGGTGGTGGTGGAGGCGGGCTGAGTAGATGCTTGAAGTAATTTTGTAGTGTCTGCTTGTATTTTTGCAATTGCTGCATACGTTGGAGTGTTGCTAGTAGGTTTTTTTCTTTGCTGCATCTTGTGTTTTCTTCATAATATCCTTTCTTGTAGGACATTTTGCTGCCAGTGTATGCTGATCATTACTCTTGCAGTTTAAGCACGCTGGTTGTGTTGGAGCAGCAGCGGTGCAGGAACTGAAGGTGTCCCTCACTACCACATGTAGTGCAGAACTTCTTGTCTTTTACTGGACATGCTTTAGTGGTGCGATGGTATGAATAACAGTTCCAGCAATGTTGGATGTAGTGATATCTCTCTGCTTCAATGTAGGTAGGGCTGATGTAGTAGTAGTAGACAGCAAGACCTTCGTTCAGTGCAGTGGCAGCCATGTTCACGTCGGTGAAGGTGACCTTGATCATGGACGTTGCATTTGGGATTTTTGTAATGCTGTCAACAGTAGCCCAAGTATTTTGCGTCTCGATAGATGACTTGAGTTCAGCAGGTGTTTGAGACGTCAGAATCTTGTCCAGTTTTTTTAGGAATACTGATTTCCTTGCCCTGAGGGCAGGAGATGACGTAACAGATACCCTTGAGTAGTAAGAGTAGTGATGGCTTCTGTAGTGAGTAGCTTCTCTGCTTCAGCATCATCGTGACACACAACAATGAATGCTTCTTTCAGTGACAATATGGTGTTGAATTTTACTTCCAGTGCTCCCTGAACAACAGTTGCAAGAGCAATCTTCGTTGAATCATCAACGGTACCATTTCTTGGTTTGATCTTTACACGATTTGCGTAGCTCATCGTGTAAGTCAAGGCGATGACAACGCTGGTAAAGGTTCCCCTCCCCAACGGGGATCGTAGGGAGACAGAGTAAGTAAGGAGAGCTGCTATGACCTGTCTGGGCGAGAGTCAAGAGCAGAATCCGATCTATTTGTCCTGAGAGACGGGCGTAGCTGCGTCTTCAAGGCGGATAATACGAAGAACTTCTCCGGCCTTTAAGTCAGGAAATGGAATAACTTAATAGAGGTGACGAAGGTAAACGGCATTCACAGATTTAAAGATAGATACGGTAAGTCCTAGGTAGCATGAAACTGGTGGAATCAGTCGTAAGAGTGTGAGAGAAGAGGTGACTCAACCCTCGCAGCCACATACAGGGAGGTACACACACGTTCACCTATAAATTCCCAGTGATTTAATAACGAAATAAATGTTTAACGAGATTAATTGTTACTTGCACTAGACTGTTACGTAACAAGTGTTACATGCATGAGACTGTTGGGTAACTAGTGTTACTTGTACTAGACTGTTGGGTAATTGGTGCTACTTGCACTAGACTGTTGAGTAACTAGTGTTACTTGCATTAGACTTGAGTAACTAGTGTTACTTGCGTTAGACTGTTCAGCAAATAGTGTTACTTGCATTAAACTGTTGGGTAACTAGTGTTACTTAAACTAGGCTGTTGAGTAACTAGGGTTACATGCATTAGACTGTTGAGTAATGAGTGTTACTCGCACTAGACTGTTAGATAACGCGTGTTACTTGCACAAGACCGATAGATAACGCGTGCTACTTGCACAAGACTGCTGAGTATCTAGTGTTCATGCACCAAACTGCCAGATAACGAGTGTTACTTGCACTAGACTGTTGGATAACGAGCATTACTTGCATCAGACTGCTAAGTAACTAGTATTTCTTGCATCAGACTGCTAGATAACGAATGCTACTTGCACCAGACTGATAGATAACAAGTGTTACTTGCACCAGACTGCTGAGTAACTAATGTTACCTGCATCATACTGGGTAACGAGTGTTAATTGCACCATACTGGGTAACTAGTGCTACTTGCATCAGACTGCTAAATAACGAATGTCACTTGCATCAGATTGCTGGATAACTAGTGTCACTTGCACCAGACTGCTAGATAACAAGTGTTACTTGTACGAGACTTCTAGATAAAGAGTGTTACTTGCATCAGACTGCGAGATAACTAGTGCTACTTGCACCAGACTGCTAAATAATGAATGTTACTTGCGACAAACTGATAGATAACGAGTGTTACTTGCACCAGACTGCTGGATAACGAGTGTTACTTGCACCAGACTGCTGGATAATTAAGGAAAAAATCCTACTAATGGTGTTTGTGGGAGAATTGATCTGATTAAACTTAAGGACATAGGAAAGTATTGGTTTGGAAATAGGGTAGTTGATGAGTGGAACAGTCTACCTAGTTGGGTTATTGAGGCTGGGACTTTGGGTAGTTTCAAATCTAGGTTGGATAAGTACATGAGTGGGAGGGGTTGGATTTGAGTGGGACTTTCACATCAGAGCTTATTTCTTGGGTGGCATTGAAAATTGGGTTGGGCAAATGTTTTGTTAGTGGGATGAATTGTAAAGGACTTGCCTAGTATGGGCCAGCAGGCCTCCTGCAGTGTTCCTCCTTTCTTATGTTCTTATGTAATACCTCACTGCTGGTCTTATTAAAGACCCTCACTGCTAGTCATATTAAAGACCCTCACTGCTGGTCTTATTAAAGACCCTCACTGCTAGTCTTATTAAAGACCCTCACTGCTAGTCATATTAAAGACCCTCACTGCTGGTCTTATTAAAGACCCTCACTGCTAGTCATATTAAAGACCCTCACTGCTAGTCATATTAAAGACCCTCACTGCTGGTCTTATTAAAGACCCTCACTGCTAGTCATATTAAAGACCCTCACTGCTGGTCTTATTAAAGACCCTCACTGCTAGTCATATTAAAGACCCTCACTGCTAGTCATATTAAAGACCCTCACTGCTAGTCATATTAAAGACCCTCACTGCTGATCTTATTAAAGACCCTCACTGCTGGTCTTATTAAAGACACCTGTCCGTTGGTCTGATTAAGACCCTCACAGCTGGTCTTATTAAAGACCCTCACTGCGGGTTTTAGACCTCTCACGTCTTGTCTTATTAAAGACTCCCTCACAGTTGGTCTTAATAAAGACCCTTCACAGCTGATCTTATTAGAGACCAGTCAGTGCAGGTCTTATTAAAAACTTTCACTTCTGGTCTTACTAAAAACCCTCACTGCTGGTCTCAAGACCCCTCACTGCTGGTCTTGTTAAAGACCCTCATTGCTGGTCTTACCGAAGACCTCACTTCTGATCTTAACCCCCCCCCCTGCTACCAGCTTCCGACTCTACATCATCAGACTCTCTCTGTCTCTTCTCTCTTGCTCAGTATACATTATGCCCTCTCTACCACCTTCACCACAACCACCACTACCACCACCACCCTCACACAACCACCACTACCACCCTCACACAACCACCACTACCACCCACACACAACCACCACTACCACCACCACCCTCACACAACCACCACTACCACCCTCACACAACTACCACTACCACCCTCACACAACCTCCACTACCACCCTCACACAACCACCACTACCACCCTCACACAACCTCCACCACCACCCTCACACAACCTCCACCACCACCCTCACACAACCACCACTACCACCCTCACACGACCACCACTACCATCCTCACACAACCTCCACTACCACCATCACACAACCACCACTACCACCCTCACACAACCACCACTACCACCCCTCACACAACCTCCACTACCACCCTCACACAACCACCACTACCACCCTCACACAACCTCCACTACCACCTTCACCACAACCACCACTACCACCACCACCCTCACACAACCACCACTACCACCCTCACACAACCACTACTACCACCCTTACACAACCACCACTACCACTCACACAAAAACCGATACCAACCTCACACAACCACCACTACCACCCTCACACAACCACCACTACCACCCTCACACAACCACCACTACCACCCTCGCACAACCTCCACTACCACCCTCACACGACCACCACTACCACCCTCACACAACCTCCACTACCACCATCACACAACCACCACTACCACCCTCACAACCACCACTACCACCCCTCACACAACCTCCACTACCACCCTCACACAACCACCACTACCACCCACACACAACCACCACTACCACCCTCACACAACCACCACTACCACCCTCAAACAACCATCACTACCACCCTCACACAACCACCACTACCACCCTCACACAACCTCCACTACCACCATCACACAACCACCAATACAACCCTTACACAACCACCACTACCACCCTCACACAACCTCCACTACCACCCTCACACAACCACCACTACCACCCTCACACAACCACCACTACCACCCTCACACAATCACCACTACCACCCTCACAAAACCTCCAATACCACCCTCACAAAACCTCACTACCACCCTCACACAACCACAACTACTACCCTCACACAACCTCCACTACCACCCACACACAACCACCATTACCACCCTCAAACAACCACCAGTACCACCCTCACACAACCGCCACTACCACCCTCACACAACCACCACTACCACCCTCACACAACCACCACTACCACCCTCACACAACCACCACTACCACCCTCACACAACCACCACTACCACCCTCACACAACCACCACTACCACCCTCACACAACCACCACTACCACCCTCACACAACCACCACTACCACCCTCACACAACCTCCACTACCACCCTCACACAACCACCACTACCACCCTCAAACAACCACCAGTACCACCCTCACACAACCGCCACTACCACCCTCACACAACCACCACTACCACCCTCACACAACCACCACTACCACCGTCACACAACCTCCACTATCACCCTCACACAACCACCACTACCACCCTCACACAACCACCACTACCACCTTCACACAACCTCCACTACCACCCACAACCTCCACTACCACCCTCACACAACCTCCACTACCACCCTCACACAATCTCCACTACCACCCTCACACAACCACCACTACCACCCTCACATAACCTCCACTACCACCCTCACACAACCTCCACTACCACCCTCACACAACCACCACCACCACCACACCCACACAACCTCCACTACACCCTCACACAACCACCACTACCACCCTCACACAACCATCACTACCATCCTAACACAACCACCACAACCACCCTCACAAAACCACCACTTCCACCCTCACACAACCACCACTACCAACCTCACACAACCTCCACTACCACCCTCACACAACCTCCACTACCACCCTCACACAACCACCACTACCACCCACACACAACCACCACTACCACCCTAACACAACCACCAATGCCACC
>NC_091292.1:77910980-77940980 GCF_038502225.1 Cherax quadricarinatus | reverse complement strand
TGCAGTGTGACCCCAGACTGCTGATAACTGCAGTGTGACCCCAGACTGCTGATAACTGCACTGTGACCCCAGACTGCTGATAACTGCAGTGACTCCAGACTGCTAATAACTGCAGTGTGACCCAAGAGTACTAATAACTGCAGTGTGACCCCAGAGTACTGACAATTGCAGTGTGACCCCAGACTGCTGATAACGGCAGTGTGACCACAAAGTTCTGATAACTGCGGCGTGACTCCAGAGTGCTGATAACTGCGGCGTGACCCCAGACTGCTGATAACTGCGGTGTGACCCCAGAGTGCTGATAACGGCGGTGTGACCCCAGAGTGCTAACTGCAGTGTGACCCCAGAGTGCTGATAACTGCGGTGGGACCCCAGAGTGCTCACTGCAGTGTGACCCCAGAGTGCTGATAACTGAAGTGTGACCCTAGAGTGCTGATAACTGCGGCGTGACCCAAGAGTGCTGATAACTGCGGTGTGACCCCAGAGTGCTAACTGCAGTGCGACCCCAGAGTGCTGATAACTGAAGTGTGACCCTAGAGTGCTGATAACTGCGGCGTGACCCCAGAGTGCTGATAACTGCGGCGTGACCCCAGAGTGCTGATAAATGCAGTGGGACCCCAGAGTGACGATAACTGCAGTGAGGCCTCCAGTGCTGGTGATAACTGCAGTGTGGCCTCCAGTGCTGGTGATAACTGCAGTGTGACCTCCAGTGCTGGTGATAACTGCAGTGTGGCCTCCAGTGCAGGTGATAACTGCAGTGTGACCTCCAGTGCTGTTGATAACTGCAGTGTGGCCTCCAGTTCTGGTGATAACTGCATTGTGGCCTCCAGTGCTGGTAACAATTGCAGTGTGGCCTCCAGTGCTGGGTAATAATTGCAGTGTGGCCTCCAGCGCCGGTAAAAATTGCAGTGTGACCTTCAGTGCTGGTGATAACTGCAGTGTGGCCTCCAGTGCTGGTGATAACTGCAGTGTGACCTCCAGTGCTGGTGATAATTGCAGTGTGGCCTACAGTGCTGGTGATAACTGCAGTGTGGCCTCCAGTGCTGGTGGTAACTGCAGTGTGGCCTCCAGTGCTGGTGGCAACTGCAGTGTGGCCTCCAGTGCTGGTGATAACTGCAGTGTGGCCTCCAGTGCTGATGATTATTGCAGTGTGGCCTCCAGTGCTGGGGATAATTGCAGTGTGGCCTTCAGTGCTGGTGATAACTGCAGTGTGGCATCCAGTGCTGGTAATAATTGCAGTGTGGCCTCCAGTACTGGTAATAATTGCAGTGTGGCCTCCAGTGCTGGTGATAACTGCAGTGTGGCCTCCTGTGCTGGTAATAATTGCAGTGTGGCCTCCAGTGCTGGTAATAATTGCAGAGTGGCCTTTTGTGCTGGTGATAATTGCAGTATGGCCTCCAGTGCTGGTAATTGCAGTGTGGCCTCCACTGCTGGTGATAATTGCAGTGTGGTCTCCAGTGATGGTGATAACTGCAGTGTTGCCTCCAGTGCTGGTGATAACTGCAGTGTGACCTCCAGTGCTGGTGATAATTGCAGTGTGGCCACCAGTGCTGGCGATAACTGCAGTGTGACCTCCAGAGCTGGTGATAACTGCAGTGTGGCCTCCAGTGCTGGTGATAAGTGCAGTGTCGCCTCCAGTGCTGGTGATAACTGCAGTGTGACCTCCAGTGCTGGTTATAACTGCAATGTGGCCTCCAGTTCTTGTGATAATTGTAGTGTGGCCTCCACTTCTGGTGATAACTACAGTGTGGCCTCCAATGCTGGTGATAACTGAAGTGTGGGCTCCAGTGCTGGAGATAACTGCAGTGTGGCATCCAGTGCTGGTTACAACTGCAATGTGGCCTCCAGTGCTAGTGATAACTGCAGTGTGGCCTCCAGTGCTGGTGATAACTGCAATGTGGCCCCCAGTGCTAGTGATAACTGCAGTGTGGCCTCCAGTGCTGGTGATAACTGCAGTGTGGCCTCCAGTGCTGGTGGTAACTGCAGTGTGGCCTCCAGTGCTGGTGGTAACTGCAGTGTGGCCTCCAGTGCTGGTGGTAACTGCAGTGTGGCCTCCAGTGCTGGTGGTAACTGCAGTGTGGCCTCCAGTGCTGGTGGTAACTGCAGTGTGGCCTCCAGTGCTGGTTGTAACTGCAGTGTGGCCTCCAGTGCTAGTGGTAACTGCAGTGTGGCCTCCAGTGTTTGTGGTAACTGCAGTGTGGCCTCCAGTGTTTGTGGTAACTGCAGTGTGACCTCCAGTGCTTGTAATTGCAGTGTGGCCTCCAGTGCTTGTGGTGACTGCAGTGTGTCCTCCAGTGCTGGTGATAATTGCAGTGTGGTCTCCAGTGCTGGTGATAAAAACTGCAGTGTGGCCTCCAGTGCTGGTGATAACTGCAGTGTGACCTCCAGTGCTGGTGATAATTGCAGTGTGGCCTCCAGTGCTGATGATAACTGCAGTGTGGCCTCCAGTGCTGGTAATAATTGCAATGTGGCCTCCAGTGCTGGTAATTGCAGTGTAGGCTCCAGTGCTGGTGATAACTGCAGTGTGGCCTCCAGTGCTGATAATTGCAGTGTGGCCTCCAGTGCTGGTGATAACTGCAGTGTGGCCTCCAGTGCTGGTGATAATTGCAGTGTGGCCTCCAGTGCTGGTGATAACTGCAGTGTGGCTTCCAGTGCTGGTAATTGCAGTGTGGCCTCCAGTGCTGGTGATAATTGCAGTGTGGCCTCCAGTGCTGGTAACTGCAATGTGGCCTCCAGTGCTAGTGATAACTGCAGTGTGGCCACCAGTGCTGGTGGTAACTGCAATGTGGCCTCCAGTGCTGGTGATAACTGCAGTGTGGCCTCCAGTGCTGGTTATAACTGCAATGTGGCCTCCAGTGCTAGTGATAACTGCAGTGTGGCCTCCAGTGCTGGTAACTGCAGTGTTGTTTCCAGTGCTGGTGGTAACTGCAGTGTGGCCTCTAGTGCTGGTGGTAACCGCAGTGTGGCCTCCAGTGCTGGTGGTAACTGCGGTGGGCCTCCAGTGCTGGTGATAACTGCAGTGTGGCCTCCAGTTCTGGTGATAACTGCATTGTGGCCTCCAGTGCTGGTAACAATTGCAGTGTGGCCTCCAGTGCTGGGTAATAATTGCAGTGTGGCCTCCAGCGCCGGTAAAAATTGCAGTGTGACCTTCAGTGCTGGTGATAACTGCAGTGTGGCCTCCAGTGCTGGTGATAACTGCAGTGTGACCTCCAGTGCTGGTGATAATTGCAGTGTGGCCTACAGTGCTGGTGATAACTGCAGTGTGGCCTCCAGTGCTGGTGGTAACTGCAGTGTGGCCTCCAGTGCTGGTGGTAACTGCAGTGTGGCCTCCAGTGCTGGTGATAACTGCAGTGTGGCCTCCAGTGCTGGTGATAACTGCAGTGTGGCCTCCAGTGCTGATGATTATTGCAGTGTGGCCTCCAGTGCTGGTGATAATTGCAGTGTGGCCTCCAGTGCTGGTGATAATTGCAGTGTGGCCTCCAGTGCTGGTGATAATTGCAGTGTGGCATCCAGTGCTGGTAATAATTGCAGTGTGGCCTCCAGTACTGGTAATAATTGCAGTGTGGCCTCCAGTGCTGGTGATAACTGCAGTGTGGCCTCCTGTGCTGGTAATAATTGCAGTGTGGCCTCCAGTGCTGGTAATAATTGTAGAGTGGCCTTTAGTGCTGGTGATAATTGCAGTATGGCCTCCAGTGCTAGTAATTGCAGTGTGGCCTCCACTGCTGGTGATAATTGCAGTGTGGTCTCCAGTGCTGGTGATAACTGCAGTGTTGCCTCCAGTGCTGGTGATAACTGCAGTGTGACCTCCAGTGCTGGTGATAATTGCAGTGTGGCATCCAGTGCTGGTGATAACTGCAGTGTGGCCTCCAGTGCTGGTAATTGCAGTGTGGCCTCCAGTGCTGGTGATAACTGCAGTGTGGCCTCCAGTGCTGATAATAATTGCAGTGTGGCCTCCAGTGCTGGTGGTAATTGCAGTGTGGCTTCCAGTGCTGGTAATTGCAGTGTGGCCTCCAGTGCTGATAACTGCAGTGTGGCCTCCAGTGCTGGTGATAACTGCAGTGTGGCATCCAGTGCTGGTAATAATTGCAGTGTGGCCTCCAGTACTGGTAATAATTGCAGTGTGGCCTCCAGTGCTTTTGATAACTGCAGTGTGGCCTCCTGTGCTGGTAATAATTGCAGTGTGGCCTCCAGTGCTGGTAATAATTGTAGAGTGGCCTTTAGTGCTGGTGATAATTGCAGTATGGCCTCCAGTGCTGGTAATTGCAGTGTGGCCTCGACAGCTGGTGATAATTGCAGTGTGGTCTCCAGTGCTGGTGATAACTGCAGTGTTGCCTCCAGTGCTGGTGATAACTGCAGTGTGACCTCCAGTGCTGGTGATAATTGCAGTGTGGCCTCCAGTGCTGGTGATAACTGCAGTGTGGCCTCCAGTGCTGGTAATTGCAGTGTGGCCTCCAGTGCTGGTGATAACTGCAGTGTGGCCTCCAGTGCTGATAATAATTGCAGTGTGGCCTCCAGTGCTGGTGGTAATTGCAGTGTGGCTTCCAGTGCTGGTAATTGCAGTGTGGCCTCCAGTGCTAATGATAACTGCAGTGTGGCCTCCAGTGCTGATGATAATTGCAGTATGGCCTCCAGTGCTGGCGATAACTGCAGTGTGTCTCCAGTGCTGGCAATAATTGCAGTGTGGCCACCAGTGCTGACGATAACTGCAGTGTGGCCTCCAGAGCTGGTGATAACTGCAGTGTGGCCTCCAGTGCTGGTGATAACTGCATTGTCGCCTCCAGTGCTGGTGATAACTGCAGTGTGACCTCCAGTGCTGGTTATAACTGCAATGTGGCCTCCAGTTCTTGTGATAATTGTAGTGTGGCCTCCACTTCTGGTGATAACTGCAGTGTGGCCTCCAATGCTGGTGATAACTGAAGTGTGGGCTCCAGTGCTGGAGATAACTGCAGTGTGGCATCCAGTGCTGGTGATAACTGCAATGTGGCCTCCAGTCCTAGTGATAACTGCAGTGTGGCCTCCAGTGCTGGTGATAACTGCAATGTGGCCTCCAGTGCTGGTGATAACTGCAGTGTGGCCTCCAGTGCTGGTGATAACTGCAATGTGGCCTCCAGTGCTAGTGATAACTGCAGTGTGGCCTCCAGTGCTGGTGATAACTGCAGTGTGGCCTCCAGTGCTGGTGGTAACTGCAGTGTGGCCTCCAGTGCTGGTGGTAACTGCAGTGTGGCCTCCAGTGCTGGTGCTAACTGCAGTGTGGCCTCCAGTGCTGGTTGTAACTGCAGTGTGGCCTCCAGTGCTAGTGGTAACTGCAGTGTGGCCTCCAGTGTTTGTAGTAACTGCAGTGTGACCTCCAGTGGTTGTAACTGCAGTGTGGCCTCCAGTGCTTGTGGTGACTGCAGTGTGGCCTCCAGTGCTGGTGATAATTGCAGTGTGGTCTCCAGTGCTTGTGGTAATTGCAGTGTGGCCTCCAGTGCTTGTGGTGACTGCCGTGTGGCCTCCAGTGCTTGTTGTGACTGCAGTGTGGCCTCCAGTGCTGGTGATAATTGCAGTGTGGCCTCCAGTGCTTGTGGTAACTGCAGTGTGGCCTTCAGTGCTTGTGGTGACTGCAGTGTGGCCTCCAGTGCTGGTGATAATTGCAGTGTGGTCTCCAGTGCTGGTGATAAAAACTGCAGTGTGACCTCCAGTGCTGGTGATAATTGCAGTGTGGCCTCCAGTGCTGGTGATAACTGCAGTGTGGCCTCCAGTGCTGGTAATAATTTCAATGTGGCCTCCAGTGCTGGTAATTGCAGTGTAGCCTCCAGTGCTGGTGATAACTGCAGTGTGGCCTCCAGTGCTGGTGATAACTGTAGTGTGGCCTCCAGTGGTGGTGATAATTGCAGTGTGGCTTCCAGTGCTGGTGATAACTGCAGTGTGGCTTCCAGTGCTGGTAATTGCAGTGTGGCCTCCAGTGCTGGTGATAATTGCAGTGTGGCCTCCTGTGTTGGTGATAATTGCAGTGTGGCCTCCAGTGCTGGTAACTGCAATGTGGCCTCCAGTGCTAGTGATAACTGCATTGTGGCCACCAGTGCTGGTGGTAACTGCAATGTGGCCTCCAGTGCTGGTGATAACTGCAGTGTGGCCTCCAGTGCTGGTTATAACTGCAATGTGGCCTCCAGTGCTAGTGATAACTGCAGTGTGGCCTCCAGTGCTGGTAACTGCAGTGTTGCCTCCAGTGCTGGTGGTAACTGCAGTGTGGCCTCTAGTGCTGGTGGTAACCGCAGTGTGGCCTCCAGTGCTGGTGGTAACTGCGGTGTGGCCTCCAGTGCTGGTTGTAACTGCAGTGTGGCCTCCAGTGCTAGTGGTAACTGCAGTGTGGCCTCCAATGCTAGTGGTAACTGCAGTGTGATCTCCAGTGCTGGTGGTAACTGCAGTGTGGCCTCCAGTGCTTGTGGTGACTGCAGTGTGGCCTCCAGTGCTGGTGATAATTGCAGTGTGGTCTCCAGTGCTGGTGATAAAAACTGCAGTGTGGCCTCCAGTGCTGGTGAAAACTGCAGTGTGACCTCCAGTGCTGGTGATAACTGCAGTGTGGCCTCCAGTGTTGGTGATAACTGCAGTGTGGCCTCCAATGCTGGTAATAATTGCAGTGTGGCCTCCAGTGCTGGAAATAATTGCAGTGTGGCCTCCAGTGCTGGTAATAATTGCAGTGTGGCCTCCAGTGCTGGTGATAACTGCAGTGTGGCCTCCAGTGCTGATAATTGCAGTGTGGCCTCCAGTGCTGGTAATTGCAGTGTAGGCTCCAGTGCTGGTGATAACTGCAGTGTGGCCTCCAGTGCTGATAATTGCAGTGTGGCCTCCAGTGCTGGTGATAACTGCAGTGTGGCCTCCAGTGCTGGTGATAATTGCAGTGTGGCCTCCAGTGCTGGTAATTGCAGTGTAGGCTCCAGTGCTGGTGATAACTGCAGTGTGGCCTCCAGTGCTGATAATTGCAGTGTGGCCTCCAGTGCTGGTAATTGCAGTGTGGCCTCCAGTGCTGGTGATAATTGCAGTTTGGCCTCCAGTGCTGGTGATAATTGCAGTGTGGCCTCCAGTGCTGGCGATAATTGCAGTGTGGCCTCCAGTGCTGGTGATAACTGCAGTGTGGCCTCCATTGCTGGTGATAACTGCAGTGTGGCCTCCAGAGCTGGTGATAACTGCAGTGTGGCCTCCAGAGCTGGTGATAACTGCAGTGTGGCCTCCAGTGCTGGTGATAACTGCAGTGTGACCTCCAGTTCTGGTGATAATTGCAGTGTGGCCTCCAGTGCTGGTGATAACTGCAGTGTGACCTCCAGTTCTGGTGATAATTGCAGTGTGGCCTCCAGTGCTGGAGATAACTGCAGTGTGGCCTCCAGTGTTGGTAATAATTGCAGTGTGGCCTCTAGTGCTGGTAATAATTGCAGTGTGGCCTCCACTGCTGGTGATAACTGCAGTGTGGCCTCCAGTGCTGGTGATAACTGCAGTGTCGCCTCCAGTGCTGGTGATAACTGCAGTGTGACCTCCAGTTCTGGTGATAATTGCAGTGTGGCCTCCAGTGCTGGAGATAACTGCAGTATGACCTCCAGTGCTGGTAATAATTGCAGTGTGGCCTCCACTGCTGGTGATAACTGCAGTGTGGCCTTCAGTGCTGGTGGTAACTGCAGTGTCGCCTCCAGTGCTTGTGATAACTGCAGTGTGACCTCCAGTGCTGGTTATAACTGCAATGTGGCCTCCAGTTCTCGTGATAATTGCAGCGTAGCCTCCAGTGCTGGTGATAACTGCAGTGTGGCCTCCAGTGCTGGTGATAACTGCAGTGTGGCCTCCAGTGCTGGTGATAACTGCAGTGTGACCTCCAGTGCTGGTGATAACTGCAGTGTGGCCTCCAGTGTTGGTGATAACTGCAGTGTGGCCTCCAATGCTGGTAATAATTGCAGTGTGGCCTCCAGTGCTGGAAATAATTGCAGTGTGGCCTCCAGTGCTGGTAATAATTGCAGTGTGGCCTCCAGTGCTGGTGATAACTGCAGTGTGGCCTCCAGTGCTGATAATTGCAGTGTGGCCTCCAGTGCTGGTGATAACTGCAGTGTGGCCTCCAGTGCTGGTGATAATTGCAGTGTGGCCTCCAGTGCTGGTGATAACTGCAGTGTGGCTTCCAGTGCTGGTAATTGCAGTGTGGCCTCCAGTGCTGGTGATAATTGCAGTGTAACCTCCTGTGCTGGTGATAATTGCAATGTGGCCTCCAGTGCTGGTAACTGCAGTGTGGCCTCCAGTGCTGGTGATAATTGCAGCATGGCCTCCAGTGCTGGTAACTGCAGTGTGGCCTCCAGTGCTGGTGATAATTGCAGTTTGGCCTCCAGTGCTGGTGATAATTGCAGTGTGGCCTCCAGTGCTGGCGATAACTGCAGTGTGGCCTCCAGTGCTAGTGATAACTGCAGTGTGGCCTCCATTGCTGGTGATAACTGCAGTGTGGCCTCCAGAGCTGGTGATAACTGCAGTGTGGCCTCCAGAGCTGGTGATAACTGCAGTGTGGCCTCCAGTGCTGGTGATAACTGCAGTGTGGCCTCCAGTGCTGGAGATAACTGCAGTGTGGCCTCCAGTGTTGGTAATAATTGCAGTGTGGCCTCCAGAGCTGGTGATAACTGCAGTGTGGCCTCCAGAGCTGGTGATAACTGCAGTGTGGCCTCCAGAGCTGGTGATAACTGCAGTGTGTCCTCCAGTTCTTGTGATAATTGCAGTGTGGCCTCCAGTGCTGGAGATAACTGCAGTGTGGCCTCCAGTGTTGGTAATAATTGCAGTGTGGCCTCCAGTGCTGATGATAACTGCAGTGTGGCCTCCAGAGCTGGTGATAACTGCAGTGTGGCCTCCAGTGCTGGTGATAACTGCAGTATCGCCTCAAGTGCTGGTGATAACTGCAGTGTGACCTCCAGTTCTGGTGATAATTGCAGTGTGGCCTCCAGTGCTGGAGATAACTGCAGTGCTGGTAATAATTGCAGTGTGGCCTCCACTACTGGTGATAACTGCAGTGTGGCCTTCAGTGCTGGTGGTAACTGCAGTGTAGCCTCCAGTGCTGGTGATAACTGCAGTGTGACCTCCAGTGCTGGTTATAACTGCAATGTGGCCTCCAGTTCTCGTGATAATTGCAGCGTAGCCTCCAGTGCTGGTGATAACTGCAGTGTGGCCTCCAGTGCTGGTTATAACTGCAGTGTCGCCTCCAGTGCTGGTTATAACTGCCATGTGGCCTCCAGTGCTGGTGATAACTGCAGTGTGGCCTCCAGTGCTGGTTATAACTGCAATGTGGCCTCCAGTGCTAGTGATAACTGCAGTGTGGCCTCCAGTGCTGGTTATAACTGCAATGTGGCCTCCAGTGCTAGTGATAACTGCAATGTGGCCTCCAGTGCTGGTGATAACTGCAGTGTGGCCTCCAGTGCTGATAATAACTGCAGTGTGGCCTCCAGTGCTGGTGGTAACTGCAGTGTGGCCTCCAGTGCTGGTGGTAACTGCAGTGTGGCCTCCAGTGCTGGTGGTAACTGCAGTGTGGCCTCCAGTGCTGGTGGTAACTGCAGTGTGGCCTCCAGTGCTGGTGGTAACTGCCGTGTTGCCTCCAGTGCTGGTGGTAACTGCAGTGTGGCCTCCAGTGCTGGTGGTAACTGCAGTGTGGCCTCCCGTGCTGGTGGTAACTGCAGTGTGGTCTCCAGTGCTTGTGGTAACTGCAGTGTGGCCTCAAGTGCTTGTGGTAACTGCAGTGTGGCCTCCAGTGCTTGTGGTAACTGCAGTGTGGCCTCCAGTGCTTGTGGTAACTGCAGTGTGGCGTCCAGTGCTTGTGGTAACTGCAGTGTGACCTCCAGTGCTTGTGGTAACTGCAGTGTGGCCTCCAGTGCTTGTGGTAACTGCAGTGTGGCCTCCAGTGCTTGTGTTAACTGCAGTGTGGCGTCCAGTGCTTGTGTTAACTGCAGTGTGGCGTCCAGTGCTTGTGGTAACTGCAGTGTGGCCTCCAGTGCTTGTGGTAACTGCAGTGTGGCCTCCAGTGCTTGTGGTAACTGCAGTGTGGCCTCCAGTGCTTGTGGTAACTGCAGTGTGGCGTCCAGTGCTTGTGGTAACTGCAGTGTGGCCTCCAGTGCTTGTGGTAACTGCAGTGTGGCCTCCAGTGCTTGTGGTAACTGCAGTGTGGCCTCCAGTGCTTGTGGTAACTGCAGTGTGGCGTCCAGTGCTTGTGGTAACTGCAGTGTGGCGTCCAGTGCTTGTGGTAACTGCAGTGTGGCCTCCAGTGCTTGTGGTAACTGCAGTGTGGCCTCCAGTGCTTGTGGTAACTGCAGTGTGGCCTCCAGTGCTTATGGTAACTGCAGTGTGGCCTCCAGTGCTTGTGGTAACTGCAGTGTGGCCTCCAGTGCTTGTGGTAACTGCAGTGTGGCCTCCAGTGCTTGTGGTAACTGCAGTGTGGCCTCCAGTGCTTGTGGTAACTGTACTGTGGCCCTCACTGCTGGTGAAAGAGGTGGGTTGCACTTCTTAATAAACAAATAGTTCCAGGAACCTTTCCCCGGTGCTGCATTCCTGGCTAAGTTTTCTTTCTTCTTCTTAAACTCTAGAGGAATTGTGTTGATGTCGGATACATAATTTGTCGGGTGCGCAGACGCGACGACAACACTTGCTGGGTACTGCACTCTCCTCTTGTGTAATGACAACACTTGCTGGGTACTGCACTCTCCTCTTGTGTAATGACAACACTTGCTGGGTACTGCACTTTCCTCTTGTGTAATGACAACACTTGTTGGGTACTGACAACACTTGCTGGGTACTGCACTCTCCTCTTGTGTAATGACAACACTTGTTGGGTACTGACAACACTTGCTGGGTACTGACAACACTTGCTGGGTACTGACAACACTTGCTGGGTACTGACAACACTTGTTGGGTACTGACAACACTTGCTGGGTACTGACAACACTTGCTGGGTACTGACAACACTTGCTGGGTACTGACAACACTTGCTGGGTACTGACAACACTTGCTGGGTACTGACAACACTTGTTGGGTACTGACAACACTTGTTGGGTACTGACAACACTTTCTGGGTACTGACAACACTTGTTGGGTACTGACAACACTTGCTGGGTACTGACAACACTTTCTGGGTACTGACAACACTTTCTGGGTACTGACAACACTTGCTGGGTACTGACAACACTTGTTGGGTACTGACAACACTTGATGGGTACTGACAACACTTGATGGGTACTGACAACACTTTCTGGGTACTGACAACACTTGCTGGGTACTGACAACACTTGTTGGGTACTGACAACACTTGCTGGGTACTGACAACACTTTCTGGGTACTGACAACACTTTCTGGGTACTGACAACACTTTCTGGGTACTGACAACACTTGCTGGGTACTGACAACACTTGCTGGGTACTGCACTTTCCTCTTGTGTAATGAACTGCTAAACACTGATTTATTCTGGTCTTTCTAGAATCCGCTCTTTATTTGTCATCGTCAGTGTAGGAATGTATGACCTTCTTGTCAGCAGTGGAAGATACTGACCCACATTTCCTTTGTTGGGTTTTCGTAACTGAGGAAAGAAGATGGGTGATCTCAGAGGTCAGTCTATCACACGAGTGTTTCAGAATCTTGATGATGATGACGACACATGTGCAACAGTTATCCTTATTTTTGAAACGTTTCGCCTACACAGTGGATTTCTTCAGTCAAATGCAGAGGCAGCAGTTGTAGCAGTAAATAAAGATGATATAATCAGTCCCTCGACCTTGGAGTAAAAGTATTTGAGGTGGTCAGTTCCTCAGCCCTTCAATCTGAGGGACTGACCACCAATCAAACAATCTTGAGAAAAGTATTTTTCTCAAGATTGATGGACTGAACACATCGACTCCAGGCTAAGGGACTGACTACCTCAAACTTTTCCTCATCTTCCACCGTTCTTCTCTCTTCAATAAAGATTCCCTAATGTTGCACAAGTGTCTCATTCTTCAATCAGTATTCTGTTTACCTCTTCCTAACTCCCTTACTCTTCCCTCCTTCCATACCTATTCCCTTCTTCCATGTCTATTCCCTTCTTCCATGTCTCTTCCCTTCTTCTCATCCTTCCACCTTAATCCCTTCCGCCACCTTCATCACTTCTCTCCATCCTTACTATCCTGCCTCCTACCTGCCCTCCTCCTAGTCTCCCTCACCCACACAGGAACTAATTTCCTGGCAGGTGATTTGCTCAGTGTAACTGCCCTAACAGTAGGTTTAAGCCTGGGCTTGAGGAATTAAGGAGTGAGCTCCAGTAACTGGCCAAGGTCGACACACTAGTGTAACTAGGACACCAAACTATCATTACTACCTTACCAGGCTGTGTATATACACTACCACACATTACTGCCTTACCAGACTGTGTATATACAGTACCACACATTAGTGCCTTACCAGGCTGTGTATATACAGTACCACACATTACTGCCTTACCAGACTGTGTATATACAGTACCACACATTACTGCCTTACCAGACTGTGTATATACAGTACCACACATTAGTGCCTTACCAGGCTGTGTATATACAGTACCACACATTACTGCCTTACCAGACTGTGTATATACAGTACCACACATTACTGCTACCAGGCACACTACCACACATTACTGCCTTACCAGACTGTGTATATACAGTACCACACATTACTGCCTTACCAGACTGTGTATATACAGTACCACACATTACTGCTTTACCAGGCTGTGTATATACACTACCACACATTACTGCCTTACCAGACTGTGTATATACAGTACCACACATTACTGCTTTACCAGGCTGTGTATATACACTACCACACATTACTGCCTTACCAGACTGTGTATATACAGTACCACACATTACTGCTTTACCAGGCTGTGTATATACACTACCACACATTACTGCTTTACCAGGCTGTGTATATACACTACTACACATTACTGCTTTACCAGGCTGTGTATATACAGTACCACACATTACTGCCTTACCAGGCTGTGTATACACTACCATACATTATCCTACCAAGCTGTGTATATACACTACCACACATTACTATCCTACTAGCCTGTGTGTATACTCTACAACGCATAATTACGCACTCAACATGGCGACAATTATACAAAACAATTAGATAAAGATAACGATGACAACATAAGACAACTAACAAAAATAACGCATGACGACGTAGATAACTACGTCACTGTTGTGGGTATTACAGGAGCCACTAGCAGAACCCTCGCAGTACTGAGATAAATGCATATGTTGCAGGAAATGATCCTGTTACTAGTAATACCTAGTTACACTGGACTGTTGTGGGTACAATTGGCTTGATTCTGGCATAAGAATTTACCACTGTTATGGGAGAGGCAGTGTGTTAGCCTTGCAGTCAGCAGACACGGGTTCACTGGTAAACGGAACGCAAATAATTTGTTACAATAATTATATTGCATCAGCAGTACTTTAATGGTGTATTATTATTATTGTTGTAAATAATAAAAAGGTAGTGGTGGTGTGGGAAAATTACAACGCATGGCGATGTTCTTCTGTCACTTGTGGGTGAAGGCGACACTGACACTTCATCAATATTGTGGGAGCCAAGCCGAAAGAAGCAATCTGGGCAAGATGTGAGTGGCCCAGGAGGTATAAACCATGTCATAGATTTGATGTACTGGGAACAGTGTCCCCAGGGTTGCTACAGTTTATCAAAACACCGAGTTAAGGCGACCAGGAAGGAAATACGGAGTAATTGTTTTCAAGATGGCTTGCCATGTGACTGGTGTCCAGGCTTGTGCAGTGATTCACAGCCCTATACTAGAAAGTTGTCCTTCCCTATTGCTAATATGAGTGCTGGATCAGACTCGTATATGCATTCTGTAAATACTTATCCATGGAATATATAATTATTTTTGTATATGTCGTGCCGAATAGGTAAAACTTATGATTTTGGCTTAAATAGCAACGCTCTTCTTGCCGAATATGGCAAGCGAAAATTTGCGTATGTAATAATTTCGCAAAAATCATTCTGAACCTAACGAAAAAAATGTATATCACTGTGTTTGTTTATTATTAAATTATTGTAAACTTATCTAAAATATATTTAGTTGGATTAGGCTAAATTAAATTGAGCTTGTTATAATAAGGTTAGGTAAGTTTTCTAAGGTTCTTTTGGTACAAAATTATTAATTTTTACATTAACATAAATAAAAAATATATATCTTTAAACATACAAGAGAATTTTTTCAGAAAGGACTTAATTTTAAATGAGTCCTTGCTAATTAACCAATATTACTTATTCGGCACGACATATACAAGTGGTATAACTCTTCCTTGTTGCTAATATGAGTGCTGGATCAGACTGTCATATATACATTCTGTAAATACTTCTCCATGGAATATATAATTATTTTTGTATACAAGTAGTATAACTTCACCTTAGTGTCTGAACTGGGAACACGATAAGTTTTAGACCATGAACTGGACTTCCCTAGACCTTTCTTCGGGCAGGAGCGAAATATCTTAAACTAGAACGTAGAGAGAGGAGGACCTTAACCAAGGTAACAGTCAGAAAACAACGAAGATAATGATTACTACAAAAAAAGATAGTACAAGAAAATTGATAGTAACACAAGATAATTAAAAGAAAGATAGTGGTAAGACCAATTAAAGAAGATAATGACAAAACAGTTATAACCCTACAAGACGAAGAACAAAGATAACGACAACACAGGACAATCAGCAAAGATAACGACAACACAGGACAATCAGCAAAGATAACGACAACACAGGACAATCAGCAAAGATAACGACAACACAGGACAATCAGCAAAGATAACGACAACACAGGACAATCAGCAAAGATAACGACAACACAGGACAATCAGCAAAGATAACGACACAAATGGAGCAGATAGGTGGACATATAGACGAAAAACTGTTGATTCTACAGATGGTGGTTAAGACAAGTGCCAGACTCACACTGACTGGCAGTCAGACAGACACAGAATGACAGATACAGACAGAATGACAGATACAGACAGAATGATGGATACAGACAGAATGACAGATACAGACAGAATGACAGATACAGACAGAATGATGGATACAGACAGAATGACAGATACAGACAGAATGACTGACAGATACAGACAATGGCTGACAGATACAGACAGAATGACATAGACAGAATGATAGATACAGACAGAATGACTGACAGACACAGAAAGACAATCACCCACGAGTGTGTGTACCTACACACCAGGATGCCCCAGGAGCCAAACTTCCACTTACTAACAGGTTCCACAGTGTGCCACAGTCAGCCTCACCAAACATCCACTTACTGACAGGTTCCACAGTGTGCCACAGTCAGCCTCACCAAACTTCCACTTACTGACAGGTTCCACAGTGTGCCACAGTCAGCCTCACCAAACTTCCACTTACTGACAGGTTCCACAGTGTGCCACAGTCAGCCTCACCAAACATCCACTTACTGACAGGTTCCACAGTGTGCCACAGTCAGCCTCACCAAACTTCCACTTACTGACAGGTTCCACAGTATGCCACAGTCAGACCTCACCAAACTTCCACTTACTGACAGGTTCCACAGTGTGCCACAGTCAGCCTCACCAAACTTCCACTTACTGACAGGTTCCACAGTGTGCCACAGTCAGCCTCACCACCACAGTTTCCCACATGCAAATTCATCACCACCTCGAGTGAGGCATAAATTCTGGGGGTGGCCATGGGTTATATATTTTACTCAGAGGACCCACAAAAACACCAGCTGACAAAAGAAGAACGCCAGGGGTCCAACCAGTGTGGATAAAATAAAAGCACACATATTCCCTCTCCCTTGGATCAACCACCACCACTACTAGTATTAACATGACTTAAGAAATCGTAATGACACGATTGCAAATAAACCATACCCCCGGCCGGGATTGAACCCGCGGTCATAGAGTCTCAAAACTCCAGCCCGTCGCGCTAGCCACTAGACCAGCTAGCCACAATAAGATTCATCCAACTAGGTATATTTCTACACCATAGGAAAGTTAGCACAGGCACCTCTGTGACCACAAATGCAAGTTTTTACAGACGAATCTCCAGCTAGCGTGGCCGTGACGAACTCTAGCTCAAGTCCCTTCACTGCCGTCAACATGACTTAAGAAATCGTAATGACACGATTTGCAATCGTGTCATTACGATTTCTTAAGTCATGTTGACGGCAGTGAAGGGACTTGAGCTAGAGTTCGTCACGGCCACGCTAGCTGGAGATTCGTCTGTAAAAACTTGCATTTGTGGTCACAGAGGTGCCTGTGCTAACTTTCCTATGGTGTAGAAATATACCTAGTTGGATGAATCTTATTGTGGCTAGCTGGTCTAGTGGCTAGCGCGACGGGCTGGAGTTTTGAGACTCTATGACCGCGGGTTCAATCCCGGCCGGGGGTATGGTTTACTAGTATTAAATAATTGCACATCTTTCGTGAGTCCTTTTTTTTCCCCGTAGGCCGACCCTGTGGGTTGATCCTTTAGGCTGACCCTGTGGGCTGACCCCGTGGGCTGACCCCGTGGGCTGACCCTGTGGGTTGATCCTTTAGGCTGACCCTGTGGGCTGACCCCGTGGGCTGATCTCTCAGGCTCAACCTTGCTCACCCATACATTTTTAACATAATATTCAAGTTAAGCAAGGTGCTATCTGCTAGGTACTTTGTGCCACTCGTCTACAACTTTACTAACAAACTTGTACTTTCCTATATTCGTTCTCATCTGAATTTATCGACATTAAGATAAATCTTATGCAGTTCCATTAAGCTGTAAGTCGACTTAAAAGATAGAATCTCATCATAATTATATACATTATCTTTCAGACTCGCAATATGACTAATTATCTTTGAAAATTTTCAAGGTCAAGGTCACTGCATACATCTAAGAAATAATAGTTGTCTACACACACACAAAAAAAAACTCCATGATAAACTATCATGAAAATAAATGGTATAAAATACCGACACAGTGGAAATATAAACACACATGCAGTTTAATGTGATCTTTTAATGACGACGTTTCGCCCACACAGTGGGCTTTTTCAAGTCACAAACAGATCTGTTTGTGACTTGAAAAAGCCCACTGTGTGGGCGAAACGTTGTCAATAAAGGATCACATTAAACTGCATATGTGTTTATATTTGCATAAAGTATCATATTCTCTCAACTCTATGTGACT
Source organism: Cherax quadricarinatus (assembly GCF_038502225.1). Classification (NCBI taxonomy): domain Eukaryota; kingdom Metazoa; phylum Arthropoda; class Malacostraca; order Decapoda; family Parastacidae; genus Cherax; species Cherax quadricarinatus. The sequence continues at coordinate 77,923,764 of NC_091292.1, read as the reverse complement.
GGCTACTGTATCTTCTGAACATTCAACTTTCCATGGTTGGCTACTATATCCTGTCAACTCCTCGTTACACTACAAGGAGACACTGTCCCATCTTGCAGTGGGTGAAGAACGCCAACATCAATCTCATCTTCAGGAGCGACTGATTGACTTCCTTGAAGGTCGATGCAAGCGAGTAATTGACAATTTCAATGCTTCCTATAAGTCAGCAGCTGCCGCGCTCCACTGCTCTCCCACGCTTGTTACCAAGGGTTTACCTTAATATTTACCAGGCACTAAAATACAGTAAAAATTAACGTTAAGAAGTAATGGGTATGTAGGAAACCTGCCTGAAGAGGGCCTCTAGCTAGACCAAAAAACACTAGTTATGAAACTGTGTGATCTATTACCTCCAACAATCTTGTACAGATGGGACTCCCTGAAGGCTGTACAGCAGTGGTGGTGGTGATGGATGAACACCCCGGCCAGATATGGTCAGATATGTGGCAACTTGGGTTGTGTCAATGATAAAAACTGTGAAGTACAATGAAAATGAGAATCTCACTGTATGGTGGAACTAATGAATGGGTTCAGAGTGCTGGGGATCGAAGTGGTGTGTTTACACAAAATCCACTTTCCACACCACTGTTCTGCTTCCCCTCTACTCTCATCTTCTCATCTTTTCCTTTCTCCCTTGGCTTCTCCGTTAATTTCTTGCCGCCTCTTTCCTCCATTTCCTCATACGTCTCCTCTGATACCTCGCTTCTCCTCATTTATTAACTTTATTACGTCTTGTCACATTTTATATTTCCTCCCCATCTTCTCAGTGTTGTCCTCCCTTCACAAACACCCACCCACCCTCCTCCCTCAATACCCACTCCCTCGTTCTTAATCCCCCTCATCACCCACCCCCTCGTTCTTAATTCCCCTAATCACCCACTCCCTCGTTCTTAATCCCCTTCATCACCCACTCCTTCGTTCTTAATCCCCCTCATCATCCACTCCCTCGTTCCTAACCTCCCTCAATACCCACTCCCTCGTTCTTAATCTCCCTCATCACCCACTCCCTCGTTCTTAATCCCCCTCATCACCCACTCCCTCGTTCTTAATCCCCCTCATCACCCACCCCCTCGTTCTTAATTCCCCTCATCACCCACTCCCTCGTTCTTAATCCCCCTCATCACCCACTCCCTCGTTCCTAATCTCCCTCATCACCCACTCCCTCGTTCTTAATCCCCCTCATCACCCACTCTCTCGTTCTTAATCCACCTCATCACCCACCCCCTCGTTCTTAATTCCCCTCATCACCCACTCCCTCGTTCTTAATCCCCCTCATCACCCACTCCCTCGTTCCTAATCTCCCTCATCACCCACTCCCTCGTTCTTAATCCCCCTCATCACCCACTCCCTTGTTCTTAATCCCCCTCAACACACACTCCCTCGTTCTTAATCCCTATCATCAACAAACTCACAGACCGCGTTCTGAATCCCCCACATCACCCACTCCTTCGTTCTTAATCCCCCTCATCATCCACTCCTTCGTTCTTAATCCCCCTCAACACACACTCCCTCGTTCTTAATCCCCCTCAACACACTCCCTCGTTCTTAATCCCCCTCAACACACATTCCCTCGTTCTTAATCCCCCTCAACACACACTCCCTCGTTCTTAATCCCCCTCATCACCCACTCCCTCGTTCTTAATCCCCCTCATCACCCACTCCCTTGTTCTTAATCCCCCTCAACACACACTCCCTCGTTCTTAATCCCCCTCAACACACACTCCCTCGTTCTTAATCCCTAAATCTTACTCCCCTGACACACACATCTCTCTGTTCATGAATTGTAGCCAGAAGTCTTGTATTCTCTTCCTCATCCATTAGTTTCCTCACTTTTTCCTGCATAACTTCTTCCCCCATCCCTCCCTCCCTCCCTCCCTCTCTCTCTCTCTCTCTCTCTCTCTCTCTCTCTCTCTCTCTCTCTCTCTCTCTCTCTTTCTCTCTCTCCATGGCCGTCATGTCAGTGAGGAAGAGTTGAGATGAGGGGTTGAGGAAGGGGTGGTAAGAATGGGGGAAGGAGGATGATCAATGCTAAATTTACGTTAATGGTCTGTTGTTACAGTTACGTCATTAACGTGGTCTGTTGTTACAGTTACGTCATTAACGTAGTCTGGTGTTACAGTTACGTCATTAACGTAGTTTGGTGTTACAGTTACGTCATTAACGTGGTCTGGTGTTATAATTACGTCATTAAGGTGGTCTGGTGTTACATTTACGTCATTAACGTGGTCTGGTGTTAGTTACGTCATTAACGTGGTCTGTTGTTACAGTTACGTCATTAAGGTGGTCTGGTGTTACAGTTACGTCATTAAGGTGGTCTGGTGTTAGTTATGTCATTAAGGTGGTCTGGTGTTACAGTTACGTCATTAACGTGGTCTGTTGTTACATTTACGTCATTAACGTAGTTTGGTGTTACAGTTGCGTCATTAACGTGGTCTGTTGTTACAGTTACGTCATTAACGTAGTCTGGTGTTACAGTTACGTCATTAACGTGGTCTGGTGTTACAGTTACGTCATTAACGTAGTCTGGTGTTACAGTTACGTCATTAACGTGGTCTGGTGTTACAGTTACGTCATTAACGTGGTCTGTTGTTACATTTACGTCATTAACGTGGTCTGGTATTACAGTTACGTCATTAACGTGGTCTGTTGTTACAGTTACGTCATTAACGTGGTCTGGTGTTACAGTTACGTCATTAACGTGGTCTGGTGTTACAATTACGTCATTAACGTGGTCTGGTGTTACAGTTACGTCATTAACGTGGACCAGTCCCTGGTCCAGTCCCTAGACCAGTCCCTAGACCAGTTCCTGGATGTTGATGTTTTGTCCTGTCATCTCGGTCAGTATACTACACTCGCTACACAGACAGAGTCAAGATTAAAATTCATAGAAGGAAAGTTATATAATGGATAATTGAAGATTCAGAGTGGCCGTCTTGTTGAACCATCCCTTGTACACAACTTTCCTTGTAGGAATCTTAGTGGTGACTTTGTCTCTGTAGAAGTCTTCCTTTCTCATTACATTGCCAAATACTCCAAACTTCAGAACACTCGTAATTTAACCTGTTTCTCTTCTCCTCCTCCTCCTCCTCTCTCTACCTCTTCTCCTTTCCTATTTTTCCTTTTTCTTGTTTTAGGTTTCCTTTCTTCTGCCTTGGGTGTTCTGTCCAACACTTTTTACCCTCCCCCCCAATCCTTGTATTTTTGGTCTTACCCCTCGCGGGACCTGAACTCTCTTGCAGTGCTCCTCTTTCTTGGCCTATGAGTGACCTATTACTACTATTACTATCACTGGCCTATTACTACTACTACTTCTTCCTTTCCTACTACTACTTTTGGCCCCCTACTTTACACTACCACTCCCAGACTTACCACTACCACTGCTCCTCCAACCTCTCTTGTCCTGACCTTGCCAGTTGACCTATAAACTGGCTCAATCTCTTTTTTCTCTGTTAGTGTGACTTTGCAAATGGTCCAAGTCGTTATAAGTTCCTCTTTCCTATGTGTAGGTTATCTGTGTATTGTTCCAGTCACGGTATTGTGACTTTCTGTATTTCAGTGTGAGTGATACAGGATACAGTGTGAGTGATACAGGATACAGTATGAGTGATACAGGATACAGTGTGAGTGATACAGGAGACAGTGTGAGTGATACAGGAGACAGTGTGAGTGATACAGGAGACAGTGTGAGTGATACAGGATACAGTGTGAGTGATACAGGATACAGTGTGAGTGATACAGGATACAGTGTGAGTGATACAGGAGACAGTGTGAGTGATACAGGAGACAGTGTGAGTGATACAGGAGACAATGTGTGATACAGGATACTGTGTGTGATACAGGAGACAGTGTGAGTGATACAGGATACAGTGTGAGTGATACAGGATACAGTGTGAGTGATACAGGAGACAGTGTGAGTGATACAGGAGACAGTGTGAGTGATACAGGATACAGTGTGAGTGATACAGGATACAGTGTGAGTGATACAGGAGACAGTGTGAGTGATACAGGAGACAGTGTGAGTGATACAGGAGACAGTGTGAGTGATACAGGATATAGTGTGAGTGATACAGGATACAGTGTGTGATACAGGAGACAGTGTGAGTGATACAGGAGACAGTGTGAGTGATACAGGAGACAGTGTGAGTGATACAGGATACAGTGTGAGCGATACAGGAGACAGTGTGTGATACAGGAGACAGTGTGAGTGATACAGGATATAGTGTGAGTGATACAGGAGACAGTGTGTGATACAGGAGACAGTGTGAGTGATACAGGAGACAGTGTGATTGATACAGGAGACAGTGTGAGTGATACAGGAGACAGTGTGAGTGATACAGGATACAGTGTGAGCGATACAGGAGACAGTGTGTGATACAGGATACAGTGTGATTGATACAGGAGACAGTGTGAGTGATACAGGAGACAGTGTGAGTGATACAGGATACAGTGTGAGCGATACAGGAGACAGTGTGTGATACAGGAGACAGTGTGAGTGATACAGGAGACAGTGTGAGTGATACAGGATATAGTGTGAGTGATACAGGATACAGTGTGTGATACAGGAGACAGTGTGAGTGATACAGGAGACAGTGTGAGTGATACAGGAGACAGTGTGAGTGATACAGGAGACAGTGTGAGTGATACAGGAGACAGTGTGATTGATACAGGAGACAGTGTGAGTGATACAGGAGACAGTGTGAGTGATACAGGAGACAGTGTGAGTGATACAGGAGACAGTGTGAGTGATACAGGATATAGACAGTGTGATGATGATACAGGAGACAGTGTGATTGATACAGGAGACAGTGTGAGTGATACAGGAGACAGTGTGAGTGATACAGGAGACAGTGTGAGTGATACAGGAGACAGTGTGAGTGATACAGGAGACAGTGTGAGTGATACAGGAGACAGTGTGAGTGATACAGGAGACAGTGTGAGTGATACAGGATATAGTGTGAGTGATACAGGAGACAGTGTGAGTGATACAGGAGACAGTGTGAGTGATACAGGATATAGTGTGAGTGATACAGTGTGATACAGGATATAGTGTGAGTGATACAGGATACAGTGTGTGATACAGGAGACAGTGTGAGTGATACAGGAGACAGTGTGAGTGATACAGGAGACAGTGTGATACAGGAGACAGTGTGTGATACAGGAGACAGTGTGAGTGATACAGGAGACAGTGTGATACAGGAGACAGTGTGTGATACAGGAGACAGTGTGAGTGATACAGGAGACAGTGTGAGTGATACAGGATACAGTGTGTGATACAGGATATAGTGTGAGTGATACAGGATACAGTGTGTGATACAGGAGACAGTGTGAGTGATACAGGAGACAGTGTGAGTGATACAGGAGACAGTGCGAGTGATACAGGAGACAGTGTGAGTGATACAGGAGACAGTGTGAGTGATACAGGAGACAGTGTGATACAGGAGACAGTGTGAGTGATACAGGAGACAGTGTGAGTGATACAGGAGACAGTGTGTGATACAGGAGACAGTGTGAGTGATACAGGAGACAGTGTGAGTGATACAGGAGACAGTGTGAGTGATACAGGAGACAGTGTGAGTGATACAGGAGACAGCGTGATACAGGAGACAGTGTGAGTGATACAGGAGACAGTGTGAGTGATACAGGAGACAGTGTGAGTGATACAGGAGACAGTGTGAGTGATACAGGAGACAGCGTGATACAGGAGACAGTGTGAGTGATACAGGAGACAGTGTGAGTGATACAGGAGACAGTGTGAGTGATACAGGAGACAATGTGAGTGATACAGGAGACAATGTGAGTGATACAGGAGACAGTGTGAGTGATACAGGAGACAGTGTGAGTGATACAGGAGACAGTGTGAGTGATACAGGAGACAATGTGAGTGATACAGGAGACAGTGTGAGCGATACAGGAGACAGTGTGAGTGATACAGGAGACAGTGTGAGTGATACAAGAGACAGTGTGAGTGATACAGGAGACAGTGTGAGTGATACAGGAGACAGTGTGAGTGATACAGGAGACAGTGTGAGTGATACAGGATATGACACACACACACACACGCAGACACACACATACACACGCGCAGACACACACACGCGCAGACACACACACACACACACACACACACACACATGTATCATCAGTGACTAATAATCCCAACAATAATGTTTATCGTACTGCTGCCAACACAATGTTTATGATAGTACTGCTGCCAACACAATGTTTATTATAGTACTGCTGCCAACATAATGTTTATTATAGTACTGCTGCCAACAATGTTTATTATAGTACTGCTGCCAACATAATGTTTATTATAGTACTGCTGCCAACATAATGTTTATTATAGTACTGCTGCCAACACAATGTTTATTATAGTACTGCTGCCAACATAATGTTTATTATAGTACTGCTGCCAACATAATGTTTATTATAGTACTGCTGCCAACACAATGTTTATTATAGTACTGCTGCCAACACAATGTTTATTATAGTACTGCTGCCAACACAATGTTTATTATAGTACTGCTGCCAACACAATGTTTATTATAGTACTGCTGCCAACACAATGTTTATTATAGTACTGCTGCCAACACAATGTTTATTATAGTACTGCTGCCAACACAATGTTTATTATAGTACTGCTGCCAACACAATGTTTATTATAGTACTGCTGCCAACACAATGTTTATTATCGTACTGCTGCCAACACAATGTTTATTATAGTACTGCTGCCAACACAATGTTTATTATCGTACTGCTGCCAACACAATGTTTATTATCGTACTGCTGCCAACACAATGTTTATTATAGTACTGCTGCCAACACAATGTTTATTATCGTACTGCTGCCAACACAATGTTTATTATAGTACTGCTGCCAACACAATGTTTATTATAGTACTGCTGCCAACACAATGTTTATTATCGTACTGCTGCCAACACAATGTTTCCGCGACGTGGACACAGAATTATTACGACCCGTGAAGACAAGTGTGTGAGCAAACTAGCAGTGAAGAAAACACGTTTCGAAACCCTGGGCGAAACCTTGTCCTAGACGAAGACTTCTCTGCAACCTGTGTCTGTACCTCACTTTCGTCGACCATCCGCTGCTAGGGTCCAAGTTAGGTGTTGTCGCCGCAACTTGTGTTGCAGAGAGTCCGGGTGTTGCCGCCGCAACTTGTGTTTCAGAGAGTCCGGGTGTTGCCGCCGCAACTTGTGTTGCAGAGAGTCCTGATAACTCTCCCAAATCTTACGAGTGTGTTGATGTGTATACTGGCCTCATGTTAGCCCATCTCTCCCTTTATTCTGTCCTTCTCTTATCCCCCGTCTAACTGGCCCTTATCTTGTTCGTTCAGTTATCTGTTGCTGTTCCCTCCCTCCTATCTTTATCTGCTGACTTTTCTGATGACAGTGACGCGGCACTTTCCACGAAAAAACACAGGTTGCTTGAGGCGATGTTTCGCTCCATTTAGAGGTTTATAAACTCGTGACTTGATAAAGCTCTCCTGCGCTAACAGCAAAACGAAATAATAATAATAATAATAATAATAATAATAATAATAATAATAACTACAACAACTAGATGTATTTCGGTGGCTGGACGATCCGAGGAGGGTATCCCTGTATTGTATAGCTCTTGTCCCTTGTACGTCATTGCACGGGATTGAAATAGTGCAGAGTGCGGCTTAAATTTATAATGCAGTTAAATATAAGTGTTGAAGATCTGAAGGGAATCAGCAGAGACATTCACAAGTCATCACATGGAAATTATTGTCGCAATTCCTTCAACAAAAAGGCAAAGTGAACTAAACACAGTCAAAATCTAATTCAAACCTTTAATAAAAAAAGAAAAACGATTATCTTAGTGAGACTAAATATCCTGAAAATAGGAAAGTCTATATTATCATTTAATTCAAAAACGCCCTAAAAACGCGATTTTTTTTTCATTTTTTTTTTCATTTGTTTTTATTTTCAAAAATCTTCAAAATGCAATAAGCAAAAAGAAATATGTATTTTTATTCTATAAGAAAATTCAATTTGATAAAATTGATTTTTAAAAAAATTGTCAAATTGGCAGCCACACAACTCAAAATTAATACAAGAATATTTCCAAAAAAGATACACCAGAGTTGAGGGTTTGAAGCCGATTAGAAGAAGCATTCTCCAGGTATTACATGGGGAAACAATTTATATAATAAAACCAGCAAAATGATATTTACATAGCTCAAAGTGAACGTCAAACTCACTCTCATAAAGCCCATCAACGGCTTAAGTTTGAAGCTTATCAGAAGAGGCATTCTAGGTAACTCATCTGATTCCAGCAATTCCAATATATTTTTTTTTTAAATTTCAGCAAAATTTCAAATTTTCGCTACTCTGAATAAACTTATGAGGCGTCATCTTCCTCTCAGAATACATCATCGTTAATAATTTGAAGCCGATCAGAAGCAGCATTCTGTAATTATTGAATTTAAATATTAATTTATATATTTAGTGAAACTGGAAAAATTGGGACTCAACCCATTAAGTAAACTACATACCAGTGGGGAAAGTTTGAAGCCGATCGGACGAGTCATTCTCCACTTACGGTAAGGATTCAAACCATTCCATGTTTTTTTTTACTATACCAAAAAATGGGCACATCTTACCCTACACTCTTTGTGTTTTACTCTACGTCGTCCCAGTCTACGTCGTCCCAGTCTACGTCGTCCCAGGCTACGTCGTCCCAGTCTACGTCGTCCCAGGCTACGTCGTCCCAGTCTACGTCGTCCCAGGCTACGTCGTCCCAGTCTACGCCGCTGAGCATGTTGGACGCTACTGGTCATGGACCGGGCCGCGGGGGCGCTGACCCCATCGGAATATCCTCCAGGTATACACCTGTTACGCATCCTCCTAGTATACTCCCTCGAGTATACTCCATCCAGGTATACACGTTGAAGGTATACACCCTCCAGGTATGCTGTTAGTAGGCTAAACAACCTGGGTCACAGAGCACGTGCACACATCAGTTGTCCCAAGAATCTGATCACAGTGATCACAGTGATCACAGTGCTCACAGTGATCACAGTGCTCACAGTGATCACAGTGATCAATCACAGTTATCACAGTGATCACAGTGCTCACAGTGATCACAGTGATCAATCACAGTTATCACAGTGATCACAGTGCTCACAGTGCTCACAGTGATGACAGTGATCAATCACAGTGCTCACAGTGATGACAGTGATCAATCACAGTGCTCACAGTGATCACAGTGATCAATCACAGTTATCACAGTGATCACAGTGATCACAGTGATCACAGTGATCAATCACAGTGATCACAGACAAGAGAGGTAATCATCAAGGTGCCTCACACCTTCCTGAGTTATATGAAAAACAGAAACGAAAAGAGAAAAAAATGCCTAAGTAATACCTTGAAGTTCCCACCCTCAGGGATACAATTATTATTATTATTATTGTTTTTCTTGTTGGTAGACAGCAACCACCCAGGGAAGTACTACCGTCCTGCCAGATGACTGTGAAACAGAAACCTGTAACTGTTTTGCATGATGGCAGGATTACTGGTGTTTTTTTCTGTCTCATAAACACGCTAGATAACAGGGATATCTTGCTACTCCTACTTACACTTTGGTCACACTTCACAGACACGCACATGCATATATATATATACATACATCTAGGTTTTTCTTCTTTTTTCTAAATAACTCTTGTTCTTCTTTATTTCTTCTATTGTCCATGGGGAAGTGGAAAAGAATCTTTCCTCCGTAAGCCATGCGGCGGCTAAAATGCCTGGAGCGATGGGCTAGTAACCCCTTCTCCTGTAGACCTTTACTAAAAAAGAGAAAAAGAAAACATTTATAAAACTGTGATGCTTGAATGTGCGTGGATGTAGTGCGGATGACAAGAAAGAGGTGATTGCTAATGTTATAAATGAAAAGAAGTTGGATGTCCTGGCCCTAAGCGAAACAAAGCTGAAGGGGCTAGGGGAGTTTCAGTGGGGAGAAAAATGAGATTAAGTCAGGAGTATTTGAGAGAGTTAGAGCTAAGGAAAGGGTAGCAATAATGTTGAAGGATCAGTTATGGAAGGAGAAGAAAGAATATAAATGTGTAAATTCAAGGATTTTGTGGATTAAAATAAGGGTTGGATGCGAAAAGTGGGTCATAATAAGCGTGTATGCACCTGGAGAAGAGAGGAATGTAGAGGAGAGAGAGATAGATTTTGGGAGATATTAAGTTAATGTATAGGAACCTTGAAACCAAGTGAGAGAGTAATTGTGGTAGGGGACCCAAATGCTAAAGTAGAAGAAACATTTAGAGAGGGTGTAGTAGGTAAGGTTGGGGTGCCAGGTGTAAATGATAATGGGAGCCCTTTGAATTCTGTATAGAAAGGGGTTTACTTATAGGTAATACATATTTTAAGAAAAAGAGGATAAATAAGTATACAAGATATGATGTAGGGCATAATGATAGTAGTTTGTTGGACTATGTATTGGTAGATAAAAGACTGTTGAGTAGACTTAAGGATGTACATGTTTATAGAGGGGCCACAGATATATCAGATCACTTTTTAGTTGTAGCTACACAGAGTAAAAGGTAGATAGGATACAAGGGAAATAGAAGCATCAAGTAAGAGAGAGGTGAAGGTTTAAAAGAGGAGGCAGTTAGGGTAAGATATAAACAACTATTACAAGATAGATGGGCTAGTGAGAGTACAGGCACTGGGGTTGAAGATGTATGGGGTAAATTTAAGAGTGTAGAGTGTTCAGCAGAAGTTTGTGGTTACAGGAAAGTGGGTGTGGGAGGGAAGAAGAGCGATTGGTGGAATGATGTAAAGAGAGTAGTAAGGGAGAAAGAGTTAGCATATGAGAGGTTTTAACAAAGTAGTAGTGATGCAAGGAGAGAGGAGTGTATGGAGTGCAAATGAGAGAGTGGGTGAGATGTTATCAACAAATTTTGTTGAAAATTAGAAAAAGTTTTGGAGTGAGATTAATAAGTCGAGGAAGCCTAGGGAATGAGTGGATTTGATAGTTAAAAATAGAAGAGGAGAGTTATTAAATGGAGAGTTAGAGGTATCGGGAATATATTTCTAACTCTCCACTGTTAAATGTTGATGAAGATAGGGAAGCTGTGATTTCGTGCATAGGGCAAGGAGGAATAACATCTTGTAGGAGTGAGGAAGAGCGAGTTGTGAGCGTGGGGGTAGTTCGTGAGGCATTGGGTAGAATGAAAAGGGATAAGGCAGCTGGGATTGAAGGTATAAAGATAGAAATGTTAAAAGCAGGTGGGGATATAGTTTTGGAATGGTTGGTGCTTTTATTTAATAAATGTATGGAAGAGGGTAAGGTAACTAGGGATTAGCAGAGAGCATGCATAGTTCCTTTGTATAAAAGCAAAGGGGACAAAAGAGAGTGCAAAAATTATAGGGGAATAAGTCTGTTGAATATACCTGGTAAAGTGTATGGAAGAGTTATTATTGAAAGAATAAAGAGTAAGACGGAGAGTAGGATAGCAGATGAACAAGGAGGCTTTAGGAAAGGTAGGGGGTGTGTGGACCAGGTGTTTACAGTGAAACATATAGGTGAACAGTATTTAGATAAGGGTAAAGAGGTTTTTGTGGCATTTATGGACTTGGAAAAGGCGTATGACAGGGTGCATAGGTGGGGCTATGTGGCAGATGTTGCAGGTGTATGGTGTAGGAGGTAGGTTACTGAAAGCAGCTAAGAGTTTTTACGAGGATAGTGAGGCTCAAGTTAGAGTATGTAGGAAAGAGAGAGATTATTTCCCGGTAAAAGTTGGCCTTAGACAAGGATGTGTGATGTCACCGTGGTTGTTCAATATATTTATAGATGGGGTTATAAGAGAAGCTAATGTTCGGGTGTAAGCAAGATGTATGGGGTTAAAAGATAAAGAATTTAACACAAAGTGAGAGTTGTCACAGTTGCTCTTTGCTTATAACACTGTGCTTTTGGGAGATTCTGAAGAGAAATTGCAGAGACTGGTGGATGAGTTCGGTAGGGTATGTAAAAGAAGAAAATTAAAAGTGAATATAGGAAAGAGTAAGGTGATGAGGATAACAAAAAAAATAGGTAACGAAAGACTGGATATCAGATTGGATATCAGATATTTGGGAGTGGACGTGTCAGCAGATGAGGTGACTTATTGAATTGATGATGGGAAAAAGGTGAGTGGTGCACTTAGGAGTCTGTGGAGATAAAGAATTTTGTCCAGAGAAGTAAAGAGGGGAATGTATGAGAATATAGTTATACCAATGTTCTTATATGGGTGTGAAACATGGGTGGTGAATGTTGCAACAAGGAGAACGCTGGAGGCAGTGATGTCATGTCTGAGGGCAATGTGTGGTGTGAACGTAATGCAGAGAATTTGTAGTTTGGAAATTAGGAGGTGTGGGATTACTAAAACTATTATCCAGAAGGCTGAAAAGGGGTTATTGAGATGGTTTGGACATGTAGAGAGGTTGGAACCAAATAGAATGACTTCGACAGTGTATAAATCTGTAGTGAAGGGAAGGCGGGGGTAGGGGGTCGGCCTAGGAATGGTTGGAGGGAGGGGGTAAAGGAGGTTTTGTGTGAGAGGAGTTTTGACTTCCAGCAAGCATGTGTGAGCGTATTAGATGGGAGCGAATGGAAACAAATGGTTTTTAGGATTTGACGTGCTGTTGGAGTGTAAGCAAGGTAACATTTATTAAGGGATTCAGGGAAACCGGTAGGCCGGACTTGAGTCCTGGAG
>NC_091292.1:77908313-77910880 GCF_038502225.1 Cherax quadricarinatus | reverse complement strand
CAAGGTGGACAGAGACAGGATGTTCTAGAGATGGGACACAGCAACAAGGGGTCACAGTTAGAAGTTGAAGACTCAGATGAACCACAGGGATGTAAGGAAGGATTTCTTCAGTCAAAGAGTTGTCAGGAAGTGGAATAGCCTGGGTAGTGATGTAGTGGAGGCAGGATCCATACATAGCTTTAAGAAGAGGTATGATAAAGCTCACGTAGAGGGAAGAGTGACTGAGTAGCGGCCAGTTGAAGAGGCGGGACCAGGAGCTGTGAATCGACCCCCTCAACCACAGCTAGGTAAGTACAAATAGGTGAGTACACACACGGGGCGGGGCCAGGAGCTGTGAATCGACCCTTGCAACCACATATAGGTGATTACATATAGATGAGTACACACACACAGTGGGGCCAGGAGCTGGTTCTCGACCCCTGCAACCACAATTAGGTGTGAGTACACACACGCACACACAGTTGTGGACACACTGGCTGGGTTGGCAAGAAGAGCTCACTCGGGCAGAGCAAAGTTACTGGTCATGGGCGATTTCAACCACAGGGAGATAGATTGGGAAAACCTGGAGCCACATTGGGGGTCCCGAAACATGGAGAGCCAAGACGATGGATGTGGTACTGGAAACCCTCATGCATCAACATGTCAGGGACATTACCAGAGAGAGAAGGAGGGTGAACCAGTAAGACTGGACCTTGTGTTCACCCTGAGCAGTTCAGACATTAATGACATCACATATGAGAGGCCCCTAGGAGCTAGTGATCATGTGGTTCTTAGCTTTGATTACATAGAGTTACAAGGGGAGAGGGTAACATGAGTTGAATGGTAAAAGCCAGACTATAAAAGGGGGGACTACACAGGAATGAGGAACTTCCTGCAGGAGGTTCAGTGGGACAGAGAATTGGTAGGAAAGTCAGTAGACGAAATGATGGAATATGTAACAACAAAATGTAAGGAAGCAGAGGAAAGGTTTGTTCCCAAGGGCAACAGAAACAATGGGAAGACCAGAACGAGCCCTTGGTTTACCCGACGGTGTAAGGAGACAAAAACAAAGAGCACTAGAGAATGGAAAAGGTACAGAAGGCAAAGGACCCAGGAAAATAAGGAGATTAGTCAAAGAGCCAGAAACGAGTATGCACAGGTAAGGAGGGATGCCCAGCGACAGTACGAAAATGACATAGCATCGAAAGTCAAGTCTGACCCGAAACTGCTGTATAGCCACATTAGGAGGAAGACAACAATCAAAGACCAGGTGATCAGGCTAAGGAAAGAAGGTGGGGAACTCACAAGAAACGGTCAAGAGGTATGTGACGAGCTCAACACGAGATTTAAGGAAGTATTTACAGTGGAGACAGGAAGGACTCTGGGAAGACAGAATAAAGGGGGACACCAACAAAGAATATACCAACAAGTGTTGGATGACATACAACTGAGGAGGAGGTGAAGAGGCTGCTAAGTGACCTTGATACCTCAAAGGCAATGGGACCGGACATCTCCCCGTGAGTCCTTAGAGAGGGAGGAGAAACGCTGTGTGTGCCGCTAACCACAATCTTCAACACATCCCTTGAAACTGGGCAACTACCTGAGGCATGGAAGACGGCAAATGTAGTTCCTATTTTTAAAAAAGGAGACAGCAAAGAGGCACTAAACTATAGACCAGTGTCACTAGCATGTATAGTATGCAAAGTCATGGAGAAGATTATCAGGAGGAGAGTGGTGGAGCACTTGTAACGGAACAAGATTAAAAACGACAACCAGCACGGTTTCATGGAAGGCAAATCCTTTGTAACGAGCCTTCTGGAGTTTTATGATAAAGTAACAGAAGTAAGACATGAGAGAGAGGGGTGGGTTGATTGCATTTTCTTGGACTGCAAGAAGGCCTTCGACACAGTTCCTCACAAGAGATTAGTGCAGAAGCTGGAGGATCAGGCGCATGTAACAGGAAGGGCACTGCAATGGATCAGAGAATACCTGACAGGGAGGCAACAACGATTCATGGTACGTGATGAGGTATCACAGTGGGCACCTGTGACGAGAGGGGTACCACAGGGATCGGTCCTAGGACCAGTGCTATTTTTCGTATATGTGAATGACATGATGGAAGGGATAGACTCAGAAGTGTCCCTGTTCACAGATGATGTGAAGTTAATGAGGAGAATTAAATCAGATGAGGCTCAGGCAGGACTTCAAAGAGACCTGGACAGGCTGGACACCTGGTCCAGCAAATGGCTTCTGAATTTAACCCCGTGAAATGCAAAATCATGAAGATCGGTAAAGGGCAAAGAAGACCGCTCAAGAAGAAAAATCTTGGGGTGAGTGTAACACCGAGCACGTCTCCGGAAGCACACATCAGCCAGATAACTGCTGCAGCATATGGGCGCCTGGCAAACCTGAGAATAGCGTTCCGATACCTTAGTAAGGAATCGTTCAAGACACTGTACACCGTGCACGTCAGGCCCATACTGGAATATGCAGCACCAGTTTGGAACCCACACCGCATGAAGCAAGTCAAGAAATTAGAGTGTGTGCAAAGGTTTGTGACAAGGTTCCAGAGCTAAGGAGAATGTCCT